>NC_133330.1:184556921-184886564 GCF_042186555.1 Aquarana catesbeiana | reverse complement strand
GGACTGTCTCATAAAACACAAGGCTTTGTGTTTCATTGCTCTTTAACAATACTATAATATAAAGCAGTGGGAGCTCCCTAGGGGTTGATTTATGCTTTGTTAAAATAGCATTTGTCTACTTTACATTTTACTATCTCATAGTTCTACCAATAAACTGTTTATTGGTGTGCTGAGGTTGGGGCAGTGTTCATAGTGAAGTTAGTTTCACTCCGTTATTTGTCCCATTCTCTAGAAGCATTGTTAAGAGATTAATTTGGACATTTTACATTTGTTAATATTTTAGTGTGGGTTAAATCTGTCTGGCTGTCACACTATGTTGGTCTGACAGTACAAATACTGTAATCATTATTTACAAGTAAATACAGTAAAACATTACTTTTGTTTAAGTATTCTTGTTTGGAGTGTTGCCTTCTTTGAGTGGCTGACCAGGTGCAAGCAGAAGTTTAAGGTAAAGAAAAAGGTATATTGTAATTACATATTCGGAGATTGTCTTTGTCTTCAACCACACACTCATATTACATCACAGCTGTGTCAAGGGGACTGAGTCAAATTTAAGGGTTGTATAGCAGAGAACAAACCCAAATCAAATACCAGCAGCTCCTTCGGGGGTCAGTACTACACATGGGGGCTCGTCCGGGATACTGTTACTCTGCAAGCAAACCCACCCTCTTGACGCCAGTATGGACCCTATCACTGTGGTCCAGTGATGCAAAGCGGAAGGCACACGCTCAGAAGCGAGCGTGGCATTAGAACTTCCAGGGGAAGAATGGGAGGAAAGACAGGTCAAAGACATGGTGCTCTATTCCCAGAGAGGAAGGCCTGAGTGATAGCTGTGAGGCCAGACTATGGGACCTCTCGCACTTATGCACTACTAGAATGGAGGAAGGGAGTCCCAGATAATTTCCAAGGCACCAGTGTGAGACTGTCTGACAGGACTGAATTTTGCTTGACACATCCTGCCAGGTCATGCGGAATCTGTCCCAGCTCAAGACAGACAGAGCCTATCCAGCAAGAATTCAGTTTCCAGTCTACACCAAGGGAAAGTGGCAGAGGGTCCCCTACCATGAAGATAAGGGCAGCTATAAAACAGTCGGAGTTCCTGAGAGGAATTCACAGTCAGAGCAACAGTTGGCTGACCTGAAACAGCAATACAAGGAAATACAGGAGAGGTTTCAGGAGACTTCCAACATGATTGCAGAACACATCAAGGGACTAACTGTCATATGCAGAGACCTGGGCGACAATCAAGTGACACCTAGACCCGTGTCAGTAATGAAAAGACGCTCCCTCATAACCGCCTGCCAGAGGTGACTATGAGGAAAGACTTCAAGATTGATGGTCAGATAGGAGAGAGGGGACAGAAGGATAAGCTCTCTTACACAAACCTCTTGCATCAAATTGAACTGGGCTTACAGAAAGGATACCTGGAGTCTGAGATTGTAGAGGCTGTGATCAATGCGAAAAATGTATTGACTTTAACACAACTCAGGAGAATACCGAAGAGGTATTATAAAGAGGAAGATGCTGCTGAACTGTTTCATCAACTGATAAACATGGCACAGAGCAGTCAGGAGACTCCCCAGAACTTTTTATTCAGAGCCATTGAGCTGAAGGACTGTCTATTATCTGTCTCAAAGGGAGGGGGCTCTGAGGAACACTTTGGAGCCAAACTGATCCAGAAAAAGTTCCTGAGGTCCATGACTACAGGGCTGAGGAGTGACTATATCAAGCTTCAGTTGAGACAGCACCTAGAAGATCTATTTACACCAGAGGAGACAAATGAGGAAGCCAAAATGGAGGTAGAAGAGACAAGAAACAAAGAAAGACCCAACCCCTCAGCATAACCAGGACCAAAGGACAGCAGCTAGATATGTTACAAGGCATTAAAGAACCTAGTGTCCTGATGGTGAGAGCAGACCAGACATCTGGGCCTTCACCTACTCAACATCTGTCAACATGTGAGTCTGGTCTGGAGAAACTGCTCCAGATGCAGAAGGAAATGTTAGAAATGATGACCCTAGTGACTGCTAAACTGGTTATGCCAAGTGAGAACGAAGTCTTGACCCTCAAGACTCCGATGAGTACTACCACTAATCAGACTGTGAAACCATTGAAGAAGAAGATCTGCTTTAAATGTAGAGGAGTGGGACTCTACCATCGAGTATGTCCAAGTCCAACAGAACCTAAAGCAGAACCACAAAAGCCAGCGGAAAACTTCCGAGGGCCCCAGTGAAGAAGTCAACTGGGCGCCCTGTCATGGCAGTAAACTCCAAACCCACCTGTACTCACCAGGCCACAGCTAAGCTGAAACAGAGAAAAACTTCACGTAAGCAAAGCATGAAGGTACAAGCCACCAAATGGGGCAAACGTGCTAAAGCAAATGGATTTCCTCCCAAGCTAGTGGGACCTTCCCCGATTGTCCCGATTCAGATAGAAGGAATATACACTAAAGCCCTGATGGATACTGGAGCTCAAGTGACTCTGTTATACAGAGATTTTTATTAGAAATATCTCAAACACCTCCCCTTACAGAAGCTGGAAGAGCTGGAGATAAGAGGTCTAGGCACACACAACTTTCCTTATGACGGTTACCCACCCATCAAACTTACCTTTGACCCAAGTGTGGCAGGAAAAGCCAAAACTTTTGATACCTTGGCAGTGGTGTGTCCTCACCCTCCAAAGGCTGATAGAAGTTCCCTTATTATTGGGACCAACACTGATCTGGTAAGAAGACTCTTAACACCACTTCTGCAGAAGAAGAACACCCCAGCCAAAGGTGTGCACCCCATGTTAACACAGATATACCAGGATCTTGTGCGGGAACAGAAGGCCCTACCAGAAGGAGTGGGAAAAGTCTGGCGCCTAGACAAGAGTGAAAAACTGGTGCAACCGGGTGAGGTAGTCTGCCTAAAGGCCTCTATCAAGCTGAGTTGGAGACAGCCCGGTCATTTCATCGTCCTTGAGATGGACAGGCATAAAGAAGACAAGGGCCTGGAAATTATCCCTGAAGTGTTGTCAACCAAGGCAATGAAGAGAAGTAAAGGATTTATCTCAGTCAGTGTTCGCAACACAACAGCCTTGCCTGTGAAGGTGCCTGCCAGAGTGCTGCTGGGACAGGTCAGTCAAGCCACCCCAGTCTCACCGTGTGGCATCATGGGAGAACAGGACGGAGAGATTCCCCTGGAAGAGTTCTACCCAAAGAACACCCCTCTTTCACCTGCCTGGATGGAGAGAGCGAAGAACCAGCTCCTGAGATGGAAGACTGCCTTCTCAAAAAGTGAGTTTGATGTGGGGCTTGCAAAGAGTGCCGAACACAAAATCCGTTTAGAAGAAGATAAATCCTTCTAAGAGAGGGTAAGGCGGATCCCGTTGGGAGATCTGGAAGACCTATGGGAACAGCTGGCTGAGCTGAAAAGGACGGGGATTATCCGAGAGTCCCGGAGTCCATATGCCTCCCCCATAGTGGTTGTAAGGAAAAAGAATGGTTCCTTGCGACTATGTATTGACTACCGAACACTAAATTGGAGGACCATCCCGGATCAGTACACCACACCTCGGATAGAGGATGCCCTACAGAGCCTAACAGGAGCAAAGTGGTACAGCGTGCTAGATCTTAAAAGTGGATACTATCATATCCCCATTTGCCCTGAAGATAGAAGGAAGACCGCTTTTATTACCCCTGTAGGATTCTTTGAGTTTAATCAGATGCCTCAAGGTCTGTATGGGGCCCCAGCAACCTTCCAGCGATTAATGGAGAAGACAGTGGGCGACATGAACCTGATCGAAGTGCTGGTCTATTTAGACGATGTCATAGTGTTTGGCAGAACACTGGAGGAGCACGAAGAGCGCCTGGAGAAGGTCCTGAAGAGACTCCATGATGAAGGCCTGAAGCTCCCTCTGGAGAAGTGCCATTTTTACCAACCTTCAGTGAACTACTTGGGCCACATTGTGTCCGCTGAAGGGGTGGCAACAGACCCGCAGAAATTGGAGGCCGTCACCTCTTGGCCTAGACCGACTAACGTGACTGAACTTAGATCCTTTATAGAGTTCTGTTCTTATTACAGATGGTTTGTGGAAGGGTTTGCTAAGATAGCCCACCCACCCACCAAGCTGTTGAAGAATCAAGAAGGAACTGGCTCAAAATCAGAAGGCTTGGGTAAGCCAAAGGAAGGCCCCAGGAAGAAGAAAGAGTCCATCCAAGAAGAATGGACTCCACAGTGCGAAGAGGCCTTCAGACAGCTGAAATGGAGCCTTACCACTGCACCGGTTCTAGCCTATGCAGACCCTACTAAATCCTACGAATTGCATGTGGATGCCAGCCGTGACAGGCTGGGCGGAGTGCTTTATGAGGAACATGTCGAACAACTGAGGCCCATTGCCTATGTGAGCAGAAGTCTAGTCCCCGCTGAGGGGAACTATCCCACTCACAAACTGGAATTCCTGCCTTTAAAATGGGCTGTGGTAGATAAACTCAAGGATTACCTGTATGGTGCAGAGTTCGTGGTCAAGACGGACAATAACCCACTCACTTACTTTCTCACCACAGCAAAGTTGGATGCCACCGGCCATAGGTGGTTGGCTGCACTCTCAGCTTTCACATTCAGCTTGAAGTACAGACCAGGAATTGGAAATAGAGATGCAGATGCATTGTCAAGACGACCTCACTGCTCCCAGAGTCAATCAGAAGAATGGACTCAGCTCACTCCAGAGGGAGTGAGAGCCCTTTGTGATGGAACACAACAGCAAAGTAAAGGTGGGGCCAGAGCTGAAGAAGTTGGAGTGTCTGCTGCCGGAGTGCCTAAGTGTTACTGGGATGTCACTCAGATTGCAGAAGAGGGTTTACCAAAGCTGTCCAGAAGGGATCTTCGGTTAGACCAACAGGAAGACTCACTTTGTAGCCTGGTACTGAAGGCTTTGGAGAGCAAACAACCTGACCTACTTCTAAAGAGCACTGAAAAGGAAGCTCGCCTCTTACACAAGGAGTGGGAGCAGTTACAGTTGAGACAAGAGGTGGTCTACCGAAGGGGCCCCTCTGACGACTGTGAAGAGAAGTGACAACTGTTTTTACCGGAGAAGCACCAAGAGAAGGTACTGATTGCTCTGCATGATCATCATGGCCATTTGGGAGCAGAAAGGACTTTCCAGCTGGTGAGGGACAGGTTCTAATGGCCCTACATGAGGACCGAAGTAGAGGGCTACTGTCACTCATGCCTCCGCTGCATACAGAGGAAGACCTTGCCTCAGAGAGCTGCCCCAATGGGCCATTTGGAGAGCCAAGGACCAATGGAGCTGGTCTGTATAGATTTCCTGTGGCTGGAATCTGACCTAAGTGGAAAGGGGAACATTCTAATAGTCACCGATCACTTCATCCGTTATGCCCAGGCATTCCCTACCACGGACCAACAGGCCTCTACAGTGGCGAAGGTTCTGGTGGAAAAGTTCTTTGTCCATTATGGTCTGCCACAACGGATTCAGTCTGATCAGTACTCTGATTCAAAGACTGTTGGACCTCCTAGGTATCCTGAAATCCAGGACCACTCCATACCACCCACAAGGAGACCCTCAGCCAGAGAGGTTTAACCGGACTCTTCTAAACATGTTGGGAACCTTGATTTCTGAACAAAAACCCTATTGGAGCAGGCACATCACGGCATTAGTACATGCTTATAATAGTACAAAGTGTGATGTAACAGGATACTCCCCTACCAGTTAATGTTTGGGAGAGAAGCCAGAATACCAGTAGACTTAGCCTTCGGAACCAGCCTAGATCACACCTCAGCGACCTCTCACCGAGGGTATGTGGATAGGTTGAGGAAGAGTCTGAAGACTGCTTATGACAAAGCCCAAGTCATGTCAGGTCACAGAGGGAACAGAAACAAAAGGAACTTCGACCTTAAAGTACGGGTTCAGGACCTACAACCCGGTGGCCGAGTGCTACTGAGAAATCTGGGCATCCCAGACAAGCACAAACTAAGCTGATCACTGGAAATCACAACCATATATTGTGTACAGGAAACTTTCAGAACTTACAGTATATGAAATTCGGTCAGAAGGGAGCACCGGGCCGTTAAAGACTTGGCACCGTAATCACCTTCTGCCCCTCACGGAAGCAGTCAGGATTACCTCACAAGAGGAGTTGCTATCTACATCCACTGTTGTACACAGGCCAGTAACCAGACTTCAGCCTGGGCCTTCAGCTACTGAAGAAGAAGGAGAGGAGATGGAGAAGCTGGCTGTGGCCATCTGAAGTATCAGAATCTGAAGTGGACCTTTCATTCCAAGCAGGGGGACAGGATGGTGGAATTCTTAGACCGGAGGCTCCCGAATTTATATCCAAAAGTAGAGAGGACCTAGAGGTGTCTCAAGCTTTTCTACCAAAAACAGATTTAGGAGTTCTAAGTGCTGATTCTGATTCTGGGTCACAAGAAAAAGATGGAGTTGAGAAACATGCCAACCTGCCTGAGATGCCAAAAGCACAGAGGACCAAAAGAGTTATTCGTCCCCCAAAGAGACTAATTTATGAGACATTGGGCGAGTGCTCTGAAGGAACTAAATTCACTGCCAGGAGAAATCCTGAAAGGCTTGATACTCTTGCTTTTGACTCAGAAACTCAAAATCCCATCTCACCCATTGACACACCTGTACACAACATTAGGTATCAGCTGTGAATGTACAGGACAGCTCCCCATCGTGTGAGAATTGGTGGGAAACTCCCCTGACAGTTTTATTTAACCGCATAGAAACAAAAATGTGAAACAGAAATAAAATCTTACATCTCTTTGGGGACCAAAGAGTCCAAGCAGGGGGAGTGTGCAGCGGTCACATTTTTGCTTAAAAATTCAAAGTTATGTTATAGCTTAGTATTTGGCGCCATCTAGCGACCAAAATTGTGAATGGACTTGATTTTATTTTTTTCTTTCTGGAGAATTAAGAAGATGATAGGAAGTGACTATCTTGTTTACATTTCTACATTAACTTGACCTACCCACAATGCCTATGACCTCCCATGAGCACCAAGAGAACTGAACTGCATTGTGGGAAGGCTATAAAAGAAATCGGCGCGGCCATCTTAGGTCTATTGAAAACACATGACCAGCCTGGGAGGATCTGTGTGAGGTCTCCAGAGAGGTCTCCAGAGAAGCGCGGCCTACCTCCATGGAAGAGCGATCCAATCAGCGATCTTGTGACTAATGGCGAGGCAAGACTGGGAAGGAGCCAGAGAGGCCTGTCGGAGTCATCTGAGAGTCCCAGAACATATAGTTGAGCGGAGTGGAGCAGCGCAGCAGTGTCGGCCGGCCGGAAACAGGGCCCTGTCTGCCAGAGCAGTACTGTTTTACATTGAGGTCCCGGTTGGGTGAGAGGGCTGCTGCCCAAAAGTTTCTTTGATGCACTTTACACACCTGCACTTATAACACCGTGTTGCTGGGACCTGTAGTTCCACAGAGGAAAGACACAAAGGACTAAGACTGAGTTCAAAACAGGCCTCAAGCCTGTACTTCAATATAATTTTGACACTGTGTTATTGACATTGGAGATAGTTGCAGTGCTGCTGTACCACAACATTAGTTCCATATTCAATTTGCTTTAATCTGGGAGCTGTTAACCTTTGGAATACAATTCACTTTACTCATAGCTAGCAGAAGAAAGAAGAAAAGAATGACTGTCTCATAAAATACAAGGCTTTGTGTTTCATTGCTCTTTAACGATACTATAATATAAAGCAGTGGGAGCTCCCTAGGGGTTGATTTATGCTTTGTTAAAATAGCATTTGTCTACTTTACATTTATAAGGTGTGCTGAGGTTGGGGCAGTGTTCATAGTGAAGTCAGTTTCACTCCGTCATTTGTCCCATTCTCTAGAAGCATTGTTAAGAGATTAATTAATTAATCACCAAGATTAGGACAACTCAAACAGCTAGTGAAGCCGCACATGAACATGCCTACAGTGTCCAGCTATGTATGTTGACTTTTACTGAATTAGAACAAACTAGGAAATTGTATACTGCCAATCATGGAAGCCGCAAACTTAACCCCTCGGGACAGTGTCATATGTTTACCCCATAATTTGTGTATTCAAATTAAACTCAATGCTATAATGGATCACAAAAGATACCTTTTTTTTGTATCCCCTATTACTCCTAAAACAACAATATGCAAGAAGATCATCTTTAGGGGTGTTCTTAGCCGACTGATATAACATTTCTAGAATGGACTGATTAAGCTTTGTTTGAGAAATTTCCTCCTTGTTTATTGTCTCTAACTTTCAACCATCCAGTGATGAGGGCCTGTGCTGATCCCTAATAGGGATGAGCTTCGAGTTCAACTCAAACTCATGTTCGACTCGAACATCGGCTGTTCGCAAGTTCGCTGAACAGCGAACAATTTGGGGTGTTCGCGGCAAATTCGAATGCCGCGGAACACCCTTTAAAAGTCTATGGGAGAAATCAAAAGTGCTAATTTTAAAGGCTTATATGCAAGTTATTGTCATAAAAACTGTTTGGGGACCTGGGTCCTGCCCCAGGGGACATGGATCAATGCAAAAAAAAGTTTTAAAAAACGGCTGTTTTTTCAGGAGCAGTGATTTTAATAATGCTTAAAGTCAAACAATAAAAGTTTAATATCCCTTTAAATTTCGTAGCTGGGGGATGTCTATAGTATGCCTGTAAAGGGGCGCCTGTTTCCCATGTTTAGAACAGTCTAACAGCAAAATGACATTTCAAAGGAAAAAAGTCATTTAAAACTACTTGCGGCTATTGCATTGCCGGTCCGACAATACACATAAAAGTTCATTGATAAAAACAGCATGGGAATTCCCCACAATTTATAAAAAAAATGACGTGGGGGTCCCCCTAAATTCCATACCAGGCACTTCAGGTCTGGTATGGATATTAAGGGGAACCCCGGCCAAAATTAAAAAAAAAAAAAAAATGACGTGGGGGTCTCCCCAAAAATCCATACCAGACCCTTATCCGAGCACGCAACCTGACAGGCCACAGGAAAAGAGGGGGGGGATGAGAGAGCGCCCCCCCTCCTGAACCATACCAGGCCACATGCCCTCAACATTGGGAGGGTGCTTTGGGGTAGCCCCCCAAAACACCTTGTCCCCATGTTGATGAGGACAAGGGCCTCATCCCCACAACCCTGGCCGGTGGTTGTGGGGGTCTGCGAGCGGGGGCTTATCGGAATCTGGAAGTCCCCTTTAACAAGGGGACCCCCCAGATCCCGGCCCCCCTGTGTGAAATGGTAAGGGGGTACTTTTGCACCCCTACCATTTCACTAAAAAACTGTCAAAAAAGTTAAAAATGACAAGAGACAGTTTTTGACAATTCCTTTATTTAAATGCTTCTTCTTTCTTCTATCTTCCTTCATCTTCTTCTTCTTCTTCTGGTTCTTCTGGCTCTTCTGGTTCTTCCTCCGGTGTTCTCATCCAGCATCTCCTCCGTGGCGTCTTCTATCTTCTTCTCCTCGGCCGCTCCGCACCCATGGCATGGGGGAGGCTCCCGCTCTTCTCCTCATATTCTTCTCTTCTTCATCTTCTTCTCCAGGCCGCTCCGCATCCATGCTGGCATGGTGAGAGGCTCCTGCTGTGTGATGCGTCTCCTCTTCTGACGGTTCTTAAATAATGGGGGGCGGGGCCACCCGGTGACCCCGCCCCCCTCTGACGCACAGGACATGACGGGACTTCCCTGTTGCATTCCCCGTGACGTCACAGGGAAGTCCCGTCAAGTCACCGTGCGTCAGAGGGGGCGGGGTCACCGGGTGGCCCCACCCCCCCGTTATTTAAGAACCGTCCGAAGAGGAGACGCGTCACACAGCAGGAGCCTCCCTCCATGCCAGCATGGATGCGGAGCGGCCTGGAAGAGAAGAAGAGAAGAAGAGAAGAAGAGAAGAAGATGAAGAGAAGAGCGGGAGCCTCCCCCATGCCATGGGTGCGGAGCAGCCCGTGGAGAAGAAGATAGAAGAGGCCACGGAGGAGATGCTGGACGAGAACACCGGAGGAAGAACCAGAAGAGCCAGAAGAGCCAGAAGAAGAAGAAGAAGAAGAAGATGAAGGAAGATAGAAGAAAGAAGAAAGAAGAAACATTTAAATAAAGGAATTGTCAAAAACTGTCTCTTGTCATTTTTAACATTTTTGACAGCTTTTTAGTGAAATGGTAGGGGTACTTTTGTACCCCCTTACCATTTCACATGGGGGGGCCGGGATGTGGGGGTCCCCTTGTTAAAGGGGGCTTCCAGATTCCGATAAGCCCCCCGCCCGCAGACCCCCACAACCACCGGCCAGGGTTGTGGGGATGAGGCCCTTGTCCTCATCAACATGGGGACAAAGTGTTTTGGGGGGCTACCCCAAAGCACCCTCCCAATGTTGAGGGCATGTGGCCTGGTGCGGTTCAGGAGGGGGGGGCGCTCTCTCGTCCCCCCCTCTTTTCCTGCAGCCTGCCAGGTTGCGTGCTCGGATAAGGGTCTGTTTTTTTTTTTTTAATTTTGGCGCGGGGTTCCCCTTAAAATCCATACCAGACCTGAAGGGTCTGGTATGGAATTTAGGGGGACCCCCACGTCATTTTTTAAAAAAATTTTGGCCGGGGTTCCCCTTAATATCCATACCAGACCTGAAGGGCCTGGTATGGAATTTAGGGGGACCCCCACGTCATTTTTTTTTTAAATTTTGGTTCGGGGTTCCCCTGTGGGGAATTCCCATGCCGTTTTTATCAATGAACTTTTATGTGTATTGTCGGACCAGCAATGCAATAGCCACGAGTAATTTTAAATGACTTTTTTTCTTTGAAATTTCATTTTGCTGTCAGACTGTTCTAAACACGGGAAACAGGCGCCCCTTTACAGGCATACTATAGACATCCCCCAGCTATGAAATTTAAAGGGATATTAAACTTTTATTGTTTGACTTTAAGCATTATTAAAATCACTGCTCCTGAAAAAACAGCCGTTTTTAAAACTTTTTTTTGCATTGATCCATGTCCCCTGGGGCAGGACCCGGGTCCCCAAACACTTTTTATGACAATACCATGCATATAAGCCTTTAAAATTAGCACTTTTGATTATTCATGTTCGTGTCCCATAGACTTTAACGGTGTTTGCGTGTTCGAACAAACTTTTTTCCTGTTCGCATGTTCTGGTGCGAACCGAACAGGGGGGTGTTCGGCTCATCCCTAATACATTTTTTTAAGCACTGGCTGGATGGTAAGTATCACACCATAAAAAGGAGATTCTCAACATGGATTTATGGTAAGCCTCCTGTACATTGATCCTCCGGTCATCACAACACCTTTTCAAATTTACGTTAAGTAAGTAATTACTGTGAGTGCTCGTTTCCTTACAGGTAAATGTAAGAGTGCAAACATAATTGTTTAAGTGCTCCAATCTATCACTAGTAACACTCAATGTACAATAAAAATCTAATCACTAATTTAGCTAAGTACAAAAGGAAAAAATTGAGTGGCAATATCAAAATAAATAATTATATAATTCATACAAAGTGCATATTATACTTAAAAATATTGTGCATTAATAAACACTTAAATAATAAAAAAAAGTAATAAAAAAAACATAGTGCGTGGAATAACATGAATAAATATTAGAGACCTTAACAATTCACAAAAAGGCCCCATATTGTAGATGAAAAAGTGCAAAATAAAAGCCCTTCATGTTAAGGCCAGGAGTGTCTAGCACTCCTGCTCCTCATTCCCACATCCTGGTTTTGGCTATGGCTTTCTGCTTTGTGTGTCTGTTCACCTGCAAGGTGATTAATGTGGTTAGTCTCTGGGTGGAGACCAGACCTGATTTAAGCCAGCCAAACATTCAGTCCACCTGTGTTAAGGGTAAGCATGACACTTAATATGTGCCTTCAATCAGGAATAAAAATGGCAACTAGAGATTATAAAAGATTGCCCTTCCATAAACACCTCTGTGCATCAAAGTGCCAGTAACACTCAGAGCTGCATACCACAGAGCTAGACTTCAAACTATAGGAGATCTAACAATGCTTGTAAGGATAAATTCAGAACATTGAAGGATGGATGGATGGAAGTTGAACCACCATTTCTGCAGCCAGCCGCTCATACCACCACTTTGCAGCAGATCATATTAAGGTATTCCATTGATCAAGCACACAGCATAAACCACATGAAAATGGAAGGGAAATAGCTCATGGTGCAATATTAAAACACAGGTTTACTATACATTACAGTATCCTACTCACATATTGTAAAAAAAAAGTCAGCATATCACAGATACAGCAGCCAACACCCTGGAGGGCATGATGGCATCACTGCTATAGCTCTACCCACACTAGAAAAGACTAGAAAACTACCATATTTATTGGCGTATAACATGCACAAGCCTATAACACGCACATTCATTTTAAGAGGGAAAAAAACTTAAATTTTAAATAGGTGACTTTGAAGCAAAATTAAGGTCAGTGTCCATCTGTAGCCTCACCATTGCCATCAATGCAGCAGCCTCACCATTGCCATCAATGCAGCAGCCTCACCATTGCCATCAATGCAGCAGCCTCACCATTGCCATCAATGCAGCAGCCTCACCATTGCCATCAGTGCAGCCTGATCGATGCCCATCTGCAGCCTAGAGGGGACAGGGAGGGGGGGCGGGACGAGCGCCGACAGATTACATACAGTGAGAATCTCCTATGATAGACAGAACAGTGGTCCAATGGTGGCCCAGGAGACGGGACTTCCTATTACAGAGGCCGCCAAGTAAACAGGAGATTATCACTGTATGTAATCTGACGGCGCTCATCCTGCCCCCACCCTCCCTGTCCCCTCCAAGGTAGCTAAAATTGAAGTATTGGCGTATAACGCGCACGCGCTATTTGCACCCGATTTTCAAGGTGAATCAAATCCATGTGTGAATCAAATCCATTTTCTTATTTTTCCTGCCTCCCTATCCCAGTCGCTTCCTTTTTATTCCTTGTACTTTTATACCTGATGCATTAACTTTTTTACCTACTAAAGCAAAGCCCTACCCAAAAGGGGAAGCTCCACTTGTTTGCACCCTCCACTGCCACATTTGGGGAGAGCGGGTACCTGGTTTTGACACTCCCACTCCCGGCTCAGATCACCGCATCAAACTGAGCAGAAAGTTTGTTCCCCTCCTCCAGCAGTCCCGTAGTCTTCTGGGATCACAGGTCCCAGAAGCCTATGGGACCATTCACAAGGCGCAGCCCAACTCGCACAGTAGGAAACTCGCACAGTCTGTGAAGCCACTACAGATGCTGGCGCCTGTACCCTAAGCTTATTGATATACAGACAGTATTTGTAGCTGCTGACTTTTAATTTTTTTCTGATGGAGCCTAGAGCTCCTCTTTAAGCTCTCCAACATCTGAAAAGTTATCTAATTTCCTTTTCTTCTTCCTTAGAGTTTGATCCTACTGATGATGTGCATGCAATAGAGGACCCCACTTCAGTTTCAGAGAAGCTGACCATTTGTAAGATCTTAGGTGTATAATTAGATTGCAAAATGGAAGCTCCTCTGGAATTGTCTGAAGGATTAACATGAGTCCTCCTACATATATGCCTGTCATAAACCAGATGTGACCAGAACTGTGTGACTGCGACAGAGTGAACCAGACATAAATAGGTGAAAGTAAGTTTATTTAAGGAAAATGCATATGTGAACACACCACAAATACAAGTGAACAACCAAACAATCAGTGATATAAAACCAACCAGCATATGTAGCAAGACGGAGTACCAGAATCGTAGTCAAGCCAGGCCGGGGTCATAAACACGGAATCAGTAGCTGGGAAGGGAGATAAACAGGACAAGAGAGGATGGATGGATGACAGGAGGGACGGGTCAGGTACAAGGCTCAGAGTCCAGAGTCCAGGGTTCAGGTGACGGACAGGAAACAGGATCAACAGGTTCCAGGAATCAGGCTTCAGGTACAGGTTCAGACTACAGGATCAGGATAACAGGATGCAGATCAGGGCTCAAGGACAATACCAGGGCAACATAAGTGTGCAAATGCCGGGTATTTATACTGCAGCTCTGCTAATTAACGTCAGGTGACACCTGTCTGCAGAGGGGAATACCTGCTCCATACTGCCAGGATCCATCCGCTGGTGGACGCCAGTACTGCGGCCCAAAGATGACATAACATTAAAAGGGAAAAGCTCTCCTGACAGTTTCAAACTGCCAGGAGACACCTGGTGGACCTCAGTACTGCATGCCAAATAACAGATATTACCAGCGGATGGAACATTTCCTGACAGTACCCCCCCTCAAAGGAGCGGCCTCCGGACGCTCCAACTGGTTGTAATTGTCCATAGTCTATGGCATCAAGCAGAATAACAAATGGGGGTACGTCAGGCTGGGCCACAGGCACTTCAGGCAGGGCATCAGGTACCTCAGGGCAGACAGCGGGCTCCGGGTCCTCCAGCTGGGCAGCAGGCTCATCGGACTGGACAGCGGGTACCGAAACATCAGACCAGGCAGCAGGTACTGGACCTTCAGACTGGACAGCGGACACAGGCATTGGTACAACAGGCAGTTGTAGCAGACACTGGCACCTCAGGCTGGGCAGCAGCAGGTGGCACCTCAGGCTGGGCAGCAGCAGGTGGCACCTCAGGCTGGGCAGCAGCAGGTGGCACCTCAGGCTGGGCAGCAGCAGGTGGCACCTCAGGCTGGGCAGCAGACGGTGGCACCTCAGGCTGGGCAGCAGACGGTGGCACCTCAGGCTGGGCAGCAGCAGGTGGTACCTCAGGCTGGGCAGCAGGTGGCACCTAAGGCTGGGCAGCAGGTGGCACCTAAGGCTGGGCAGCAGGTGGCACCTAAGGCTGGGCAGCAGGTGGCACTTCAGGCTGGGCAGCAGGCGTGGGCACTTCAGGCTGGGCAGCAGGCGTGGGCACTTCAAGCTCGGCAGCAGGCGTGGGCACTTCAAGCTCGGCAGCAGGCGTGGGCACTTCAAGCTCGGCAGCAGGCGTGGGCACTTCAAGCTCGGCAGCAGGCGTGGGCACTTCAAGCTCGGCAGCAGGCGTGGGCACTTCAAGCTCGGCAGCGGGCGTGGGCACTTCAAGCTCGGCAGCGGGCGTGGGCACTTCAAGCTCGGCAGCGGGCGTGGGCACTTCAAGCTCGGCAGCGGGCGTGGGCACTTCAAGCTCGGCAGCGGGCATGGGCACTTCAAGCTCGGCAGCGGGCTCATCAGGCTGGAGAGTGGGCACATCAGGCTGGAGAGCGGGTTCATCAAGCTGGAGAGCAGGCACTGGCACTACCGGCTGGAACACTGGCACGAGACATCAGGCTGGAAGGCAGGCACCGAGATATCAGGCTGGAAGGCAGGTACCGAGACGTCAGGCTGGAAGGCAGGCACTGAGACGTCAGGCTGGAAGGCAGGCACCGAGACATCAGGCTGGAAGGCAGGCACGATACATCAGGCTGGAAGGCAGGCACGATACATCAGGATGGAAGGCAGGCACCGATACATCAGGCTGGAAGGCAGACACATCTGACTGGAAGGCAGGTACATCAGGCTGGAAGGCAGGTACATCAGGCTGGAAGGCAGGTACATCAGGCTGGAAGGCAGGCACAGAGACATCAGGCTGGAAGGCAGGCACAGAGACATCAGGCTGGGAGGCAGGCACCGAGATGTCAGGCTGGGAGGCAGGCACCGAGACAGCAGGCTGGAAGGCAGGCACCGAGACATCAGGCTGGAAGGCAGGCACCGAGACGTCAGGCTGGGAGGCAGGCACTGAGACGACAGGCTGGGAGGCAGGCACAGAGACAGCAGGCACCGAGACGTCAGGCTGGAAGGCAGGCACCGAGACGTCAGGCTGGAAGGCAGGCACCGAGACATCAGGCTGGAAGGCAGGCACCGATACATCAGGCTGGAAGGCAGGCACCAAGACGTCAGGCTGGAAGGCAGGCACCGAGACATCAGGCTGGAAGGCAAGCACTGATACATCAGGCTGGAAGGCAGGCACAGAGACATCAGGCTGGAAGGCGGGCACAGAGACATCAGGCTGGAAGGCAGACACTGGGATGTCAGACTGGGTTGGATTAGCTGGTGCAGAGGCAGGTTGGGTTACTGGCAGGATTGTCTTGGTTGGAAAAAACGTTCATTTTTTCTTTGGCTTAGCCACTGAAGCTCTGTAGGTGAGGGGTGCAGCAGACTGGAGAGGAGGATTGGGATATGGCAGAGAAGAGGTAACAGTAGCTGGAGGAAGTTCCTGTGGGTTTGCAGGCAGCAGGGAAGAGGCAGGTGGGTTGAATGCAGGATAGGTACAGGCAGCAGAGACTGGATATGAGTATTTGGTTGGCAGCAGCGTATACTGAGCTGCAACTGCGGTTGACATGGGTGATGGGGAAACATACATTTGGGTAGGCTGGTGTTTGGTGGCAGAGGTGGTTTGTTTGGCTGGAGCTGATTGCATCATGTCAGACCATGCTGAAAGTATAGGTTGTACAAACTGTGCTTTTAAATCTCCCTGTCTAACAAAAGACTGAGCAGACACAATGCACTCAGCAATCACCTGTGGGGAACAGGCTGAGTAGTGCTCACAAAAATTGGCTGGATCATCTTCAAAAAGCTACACTAGGGATACAACCTGATTCAAATCAAAAGGAGGAGTGAAATCATCACGGCCCTCTGGAATACAGGGCAGGGCCAGCTCAGTACAGATCTTGATCAAAGGCTGCACCTCCCCAAACAATATATAACCCTGATCGACCAGGGAGTGAGCCAAACGTATAGTGGCAAACAACTGGTCACTAGACCATCCTTTCAAAGCCTGGCGGCAATAATCACCGCTTTCAGATGCCAGCAGAAAAAAATAAATACCGTATTTATTGGCGTATAACACACACTTTTTTCCCCTTAAAATCAGGGGAAAATCGTGGGTGCGTGTTATACGCCGATCCCCACTATTTTTGTGATCTATCGGAGCAATCGCCGCCGACATTCACATAGCGTGTATTTTTAAATATGGCGTTCGGAGGGACTAGGCGGCGCTCGTTCAGCTGAACGAGCGCCGCCGAGAACACAGTGACTGGACGGAGCCGAGATACACATAGCCGAGGGTTCTCGGCTCTTCTCGGCGCCGTTCACAGTCCCGCCCAGTCCCGCCATTGGACCTCTGTTATGTCCATCATAGGGACTGGGCGTGACTGTGAACGGCGCCGAGAAGAGCCGAGAACCCTCGGCTATGTGTATCTTGGCTCCGCCCAGTCACTGTGTTCTCGGCGGCGCTCGTTCAGCTGAACGAGCGCCGCCGAGTCCCTCCGAACTCCGCAGCGCCATATTTAAAAATACACACTAAAATTGTGTATGTCGGTGGCACTGGGGACAAGGCTGCACTGACCACTGGGGACAAGGCTGCACTGACCACTGGGGACAAGGCTGCACTGGGGCAAAGCTGCACTGGGGCAAGGCTGCACTGACAAGGCTGCAGATGAACACTGATGAGGCTGCATTGATGGGCATTTAAATGTAAGTTTTTTTTCCTTAAAATTCCCTCCTAAACTTGGGGTGCGTGTTATACGCCGATAAATACAGTAACCTCATCGGCATTCATGTTTGCAACCAACTGAATCAAAATGGTTCCCCTGTGCAGCCACTTCTGGTCAGGGATGGCCCTGGTATTCTGTCATAAACCAGATGTGACCAGAACTGTGTGACTGCGACAGAGTGAACCAGGCATAAATAGGTGAAAGTAAGTTTATTTAAGGAAAATGCATATGTGAACACACCACAAATACAAGTGAACAACCAAACAATCAGTGATATAAAACCAACCAGCATATGTAGCAAGAGGGAGTACCAGAATTGTAGTCAAGCCAGGCCGGGGTCATAAACACGGAATCAGTAGCTGGGAAGGGAGATAAACAGGACAAGAGGGGATGGATGGATGACAGGAGGGACGGGTCAGGTACAAGGCTCAGAGTCCAGAGTCCAGGGTTCAGGGTTCAGGTAACGGACAGGAAACAGGATCAACAGGTTCCAGGTTCCAGGAATCAGGCTTCAGGTACAGGTTCAGACTACAGGATCAGGGTAACAGAATGCAGATCAGGGCTCAAGGACAATACCAGGGCAACATAAGTGTGCAATTGCCGGGTATTTACACCTGTCTGCAGAGGGGAATACCTGCTCCATACTGCCAGGATCCATCCGCTGGTGGACGCCAGTACTGCGGCCCAAAGATGACATAACATTAACAGGGAAAAGCTCTCCTGACAGTTCCAAACTGCCAGGAGACACCAGCTGGTGGACCTCAGTACTGCATGCCAAATAACAGATATTACCAGCAGATGGAACATTTTCTGACAATGCCTATTCCAGTCATAAACTATTGAGTTTTTTTAATAGTGCCTATCTCTCATAAATGTAGATCTTTTAATCTGATTGATTTCATTCTCAAGAAAGATTAATGTAGTATTCAATTTGGCATCCAATGACAGAAAAAGCTGCATCCCTTTAAATTTCTAGTTAAGTTATATTTTTTTCTTTTTGTATCTCTACATGTGATTCCTGTAGGGATTTTTCATTTTTCACAATCAAACCCATTAATTTAAATTAAGCCTCATTTAGAACTGTAATCACAGGGACACAGAATTTTCTGGCAATGGATGACAAATTGAACGCTGCATTAATCTCTCTTGACAATGGAATCACTCAGTCTAAAAGATCTAAATTTATGGAAGATAGGCAGGGTTATATGGACTCAAAAGTTTATTGGCAAACCGTTAAGATGACTCGTGAATAATTTGGACAGTTACAGAGGTTTTATTTTGCAATCTAGTTTTACACTAGACTAGACATGTTTGTTTTGTTACGAAATTTAGACAGAATTTTCGTTATTCAGAGATTTGGATGTATCCGAATAACAATAGTAACAAATCCGAAATAAACTATAATGAAACAATTAAATCCATTTAAATGAATAGAAAACTAATAAAAAACAAACCCCTATCTGCAAACTCAAGCGCTTATGGGACAGGTTAAACAAGTATAAATCCCTTAATGGGTAAAATAGTGTCGCCAATTAAGGCTGAAGCTGCTACCACACACACCGAGTAATCGCAAGTGTGAGTAGTACACACATATAACATGAAATATTGTTTATGAGCGGGGTTAGCATAATGACCGATCCACTCGTAGTGGTGGGTCTGGGGGCGAGTTGCCTTTCCCTGGTTATGGATATGGTCTGTGCTGGGGGAGGTGGATCGGCCGCTCGGGCTCACCTATGCTTACGGATACGATATCACAGCTGGGTTGGAGACACTCCAGGCAGTGGTTGTAAGCCATAGTACATGTGGTGTTAACAGCTCGTATCGGCCAGTATATAAGAATGGTGCGTGGTGTCATTAGGCCACACCCTCAGATGATGCTGTGGATGATGAAACACGCCAGGGTGGGGCCAAATGGCGACCAATCATGACGTCAGCATTCCGTTCTGGGACACCGCTACTGCTATCGCCAGAAAGCTTTGCAGCGTGTGGTAGGAGACACCCCCTGGGTTCTTCCCCATATGTTTTTTTTTGCTGATTGCATTAACAAGATGCTTGTGTGATATTTATTTTGTGTAAGTGCAAGTCCTAAAAGGGGGGAAGTTTTGCAATACAATAAATCTTTTTAAAATGGAATTACACTATGGAGTTTTTTCTTTTATTTTGGAATGAGCCCATTAGCATGTGATCCATCCTCCCAGCTGCAATAAGATTTGGGAGGAAATCCATCCAGAGAGAGTATCCAAGTAAAAAAGATTGGTGTTGATGCCTATTTTCCAGTGTTGTCTGGTAAGAGTTTATCTAAAAGGGGGTCTGTCTATCCCCCTATCTTTTCACGTGTGGATGTGTTGATGACAGCTTACCATTTCAGTGCTGCAACTGAAAACAATTTAAAACACGACGTTGGACTTTCTCACTATATGTATCATGGAATAACATATATTTGCAGCAGATTTAAGACTTTTATATGTGTATATGTGCACTTACTCTTTATGACAGCACATCTGGAATAATTGGAATGTGTTTATTGCCATGTAGCACTGCCTTTATAATTAAATCCATTTGTTTCATTTGGAATTGATTTGTGAATAGCGAGTTGTTAAGGAGCGGGAGGCAGTCGCATACTCAACAACTATGACCCACCTGGTTCCCCGCTGACAGCCGAACATGAACAAAAGAAGAGCTGAAATTTGAAAATGAAAAAAACAGCATAGCCTGCCCCCCCCCCCCCCCCCAATTCATACCAGCACTTTGAGTCTGGAATGGATTTTGAGGGGAACACCAACCACACCAAAATGTAAAAAAAAAAAAAAATGGTGTGCCCCCCTCCCCAAATCCATACCAGACCCCTATCTGAGCATGCAGCTTGGCAGGCCAAGCCTTCTATACCATACCAAGGCACATACCCTCAACATGGGGGGATGTTTTGGGGGATGGGGGCTTCCCCAAAGCACCTTGTCATAGGTTATTGCAATCTGGAAGCTCCTTTTAGCAAGGAGGCCCACAGATACAACCCCCATGTGAATGAGTACTAGTCATTCAACAAAAAAAAAACAGAAAATTAAATAAAAACACAAGGACAGTTTTTTGACAAGTCCTTTATTAAAATAAATAAATAAATACATCCCCTGATGTAAATTCAGCAGTAATCACAATGAGCACCCCTTTCTCATTCACATAGTGGGACCAGGACCTGGGGACCCCTTTCTAAACCCTGCTGACAGCAGGTGAGTCATAGTTCAGGACTCTGCAGCCACCTGCTCCTTAACAAGCAGCTATTCCAGGCTTTTTTTTTTTTTTTTGGCAAACAACATAACAAATTTATCTAAAATAACTTCTGAAAAATTACAAATCGAATCTGAACAACAAATCTGAATATACGAAACAAATTTAAAAAATAAATCATTTTAACTTAATGAATATGGCAAAACAAAATGATTTACTTAATGAATGAATCCAAAGCAAAACAAAACACATTTTTTTGTTGTGCGCATCTCTATTTTATCCCTATGTAGGTTTTTATGTTGAGATTGGTGGAAAGAGTGTTTTTTGGAGATACTAAGCCCCATAGAGATTATAGCACATTTTTTTCTTGTTATATTGATGACTTCATTTTTTTTATACTTCAAGAGTTGGCAATGATAGATTTCTGGAGTACTTCAACAATAATAGTTGTTATCTTGGATTCATCTATGGGACACAGAGCACTCAGATTAATTATTTAGATTAAGCTCTGAGTTAGTGTTTTGATGACCAGGGGATCCATATACAGGCTAACCGTAAGCCCACATTGAGAGATTCCCTTTTATTAAGAAAGTCATTCCTAAATGCCAATTTATTAGTGCTCAACACAGCTATTCATCACTGAAAGGTTTTGAGTTAGAGAGGTAGTAAAATTAGGAGATTTCTCAAACAGCACTAGAACAGGTCCATTATAGAAAAGGCATATTTTTAAACATTGTGGTACTCGAAGTTAGTGTGATTCTAATTTGGTATCTGTCTCCTGTCCTTACACCCCTCTTTCCCTGGCCCTCCACCCCTCTATTTCTTCTTTTTTTCTACTCTTTTTTTCCATTTTATTCTTTTCCTCTTTCCCTCACTTTTTTCCACTCACTTCCCCCTGTTAACCCCTTTAGGAGTGTTGAATCATTCAGCTCTTGATCTTTTGTAGATCAGTAACATTATATTATACTTTACTGCTCTTACCCACATCCTTGGATATATTTGTTTTTATTGGTATTTTATTTTTAACGTTTTATTAATGCTTAAGATATTTTTAAAAATTAGAGTTATTTAGGGTTTTTTTTTTACTGATGGAATGTTTTGGTGTGCAATAATATTTTTCTTGGGATATGTAATTACAACTTTATATTAATTTGAGTTGTATTGTATTGATTATGCTTATATGGTATGTACCCCTACAAGACATAAAATAGTCAAACTTTTTTCCTAATATAAAAAAAGAGGTTTATACTTACCTGGTCTGTGCAATGGGTCAGTGACCCTTTACCTCCTATTCTGGGGTCTCCCACCAGCACTTTCCTCTCTTCCCTTCCTGCTTGTGCCCCATAACAAGCCAATTTCTATGGGGGCACATGTGTGGACACACTCTTGTGCCAGGCTGTGTGTGTACATAGACATGGGGTGCGGCTTAGCCCCACCCCCTGCTCCCTGCTCACAGGATTTAACTGACAACAACAGGAGCCAATGGTTTCTGCTGCATTGAATCTGTCCTGTGAGAGACCGAGACCATCACTGCTGCAGATGGACATAGTCCTTGATCAATAGAGGGCTCTGTTAGGTAGGAGGGATTAGAACAGGTAGTGGGACATGTTTTAACTTGATGCAGGGAATGCGTTTAGGTAAAAAAAAAATCTTGACTTTATAACCAATTAAAGTTACATAATAGTATACAGCATAAAACACCCTTTCCTTCCAGAGCCCCATGTCTCTGTGATCAAGCCCATGTTGGGTGAAACTTTAAAATGGGTGGTCCTATGCTGCACTGTGCTATGTTGGGTCTAATAAAGTTGGGTGTCATCTGATATTATTGGTGTGCAACTTTCTGCTTTCTTATTGAGCTCATAGAACATAGTCTGGCACCCCTTGGTCATCTCCTGAAGTTCTAGAGGTGGGGGGTTTGTATCTTGTATCCAATTTGTATCTTGCTATCATCTATTCATTCCTAGTAAATTAAACTTCTGTTCTTTTGCTGACCTCAGGAATAATGATTGCAATGGCTGCACTACTTCAGTATGTGCAGTGCTGGATTTATAAGGGGGCAAAAGGGGCAATTGCACTGGAACCCTGCCAGAGCTCCCCCCCCCCCCCGCCAGAGAGGGCCCCTGACTTCCTTTATAAAAAAAAAAAAAAAATGAAACTTCAGTGGTGTGTTAGTTGAGGAAACTGTCCAATTTGGAGCCTTTGGTAAGCTCCAGTCAGGTCTCACTCCATCTCAACAAGCAGTTTTATTACACGATGAAGGGCTTGCTGAAACCTTCCCAGGTGTTAATGTTAATCTATCTATATTATATATATCTCTTATATATTGGAGCATGATTGTCACAAGTTGTTTGGGAGAAAGGTCATTCAGCAAATTGGCACTGATAAAGAATTATTTGAGAACCATGATGACCCCTGAAATACTAACTGCCCTGTGTCTACTGGTTGTCAAGAGCAGTGTCCTCAAGTAAATACAGTTTAATGAGTTAGTTAAAGATTTTGCAAATGCTAAGTGCAGGAAGAAAGGCTTTATGAAAATATTGTAGTGTGATGCAAAACTGTGATGTATGACTTGCCAGTCCCAATCACCTGTGTAATGTGTATTCTTACAGTCAGTAAACTGAGAAAAAAAAAATCAGACAAGTGTCTTCTTCGGAACCTTACATTTTTTTTCTTTCAGTTCATTTTCTTTTTCTTTCAATATATTTTGATTGAAAATGCTTACAAATGGTTACAAACATTGTGCCAACAGGCGAGATATGTAAACAAAGTGGACAGATCAATTTGTAAGTTTACATAGACATCAGGTTATAACTTTTAACAGTGTACATTGTTCCACATAATGCACCAATTGGTTGTACCATTAGCAAACATTTTTTTGAGAGAATTGTTATTGTAATCACAGTAGAGAGAACAAAAAGGGAAAGAAAGAGAAGGGAAAATAAATACAACAAAACATGACCAGGCGTGAAGCCAATACAGTCTTGGAGTTACTGAATACTCATTTATCTTTATTTTGAGCATGCCAGTCAAGCCATGGTTTCCTAACCATGGCTTTTCCTAACCAATGGCTTATAATCTTTCAGAAGAGGATGCAAAGAGTAACTCATAGGTGGCGTGTATGTGTGTGAATTATTTGGATTATTTCATTCATAGAAGGGGGTTGATTGCACATATACAGTAGTAGGTGAGAGTGTATTAGTCGAGAGTGGAGGTAGTTGTAGAGGTTATTCTCCTTCACTTGGCAACTCTCCAATTCTGCCCACAGATAGCTGGGAGAATTGGAGAACCATACCTTTAGGCTGGTGAGGATTGAGGCAGAGTAGTAGTCTTTAATCACCACATGCCCAATTCCTCCAGCTCTCCTTGTTCTGCCCACCAGGCTTCTATTCAGTTTACTTATGTTTATGTGCTTGAAATAACATGTTGGGTTTCTTGGATTTACACCAACTAGTTATATGCAGAGCGCAGGCGCCACCTACTGTTCCCTTTCTAGCATAGCTTTGCTGTTTGTAGAAGTTACATATTGTATTCTCTTAGAATGTGTTAATAAAGTCGTTAGTAAATCAGTTTCCATTTTAAGAATCTACAGCAAGACAGTAAGGTATGTTTTCTTCAATCTCTCACCATCACCCCTCAGCGAGCCTAAAAAGTGAGTTCTTGTTATCCCATTCTGTGTTATAGAGCATTGTTTTTTTATTGTATGCAAAATTTTACTGATTGATGTTTGTTTTATCAATTTTTAGTTTCACCTGGCTTGTTCTAATAAATTTAAGATCAAAAGCAATATGGTATCTGAAGTTTATGGAGCAGTAGGTTTAGTTCTCTGTCCTAGAGACAGAACAGTGACCTTTTTTTGACCTCTGAGGTGAAGAAAAGCTGACTTCGGAAGAATGTACAGCCTGGGGCAACGCAGTGTCCATACAGTCAGATGCCGTAGATGAAACAGGCCTTCAGCAGGTGGAGCAAGCAACCAGGCTACTCAGAGACGAGCTCTGTCATGCAGCAGCCCTGTGCTCGACACTACAGAGGTCTCTAGACAGCAGGACAGTTTCTCCACCACAGCCATGTCTCATACTTAAGCATCTTCTTACAAAACATAATCGCAAGCAAGCACATCCAAGTCATCTGTCACAAATGCAGCAGCAATCGCCCATTCGAAAGCTGAAGCAGTGAGGGCCAGAGCCGCATTCACAGACCAAGAGTTGCAGATGAGAAGAAAAAAAGGCTCACCTTGATGCTGAAAAGGTGAGGCAGGACCAGGAGATAGAGCAGGGAAAAGTACGCCTGGAGACTGAATTAGCTCAACAAGAGGCATCTCTGAAAATGCAGCAGGCTATCCTAGAAGCTAAAACCTCTAAAGGTGAACACAGAAGGAAAGGTTTTACGCTATTGGAGCATTTATATCTTTACATGCCACGCACATCCACCTATGGGCTGGGAATGAAATGAGGCGATTTGAGGAGTAATGGTTCTGCTGGGTGTTTTTGGAGATTATATTATTACCACAGGCGATTTGAAGGGTATTGGCTGCATCCGATACGCCCTGGAGGGTATCCATCATTACAGGCTTCCCTTGATCCTCTGTAATGGGGGGATCACGGGCTTCTGGTAAGAAGTAATTCTCTACACACTCTACACAACGGTGGTGGATTTTGCACAATTTCTACATTTAACACCGAAGATTTCACATTCATGGATGGACTTTGTTTCGTTTTTATAATCTTCCATAATATATTCACGGGTGATACCGTTCATTTTAGTTACACTATTGGACATTTTGCATTTATATGTCATTCATTCAGCTAATTGGTTCAGTGAACTGAGCTGTAGTGAACAATCACTATTTGTTTATTCTTGTTTTCCATGTGTGCCGGTGTATATGACATTCAAGACTCCTGTCCACAACACACACAGTTGCACATTTATGGTTATTTGATCACCCTTTAATTAGTGGGTTGGTGTGTCAGTTTGCACTTATTTTTATTTTATTTTGATTTTTGATTTCACAAGTTGAGCGCGATTCTATTTTTTTTTTTCCTTTTTTTCCTTTTTTCTATCCTAGATGCTAACATGGAGAGGCTGGCAGTGGACCGAGACACTGCTTCCACCATTGCAGAAGCATTAGAAGCAGCTGCCTACGGTGCAACATACTGGGTCCACAGGAGGACCACCAAGATTCCATGCAGCGCACTTCAGATTATGTCTACCAGCACTCTAAACCAAGCAGTACTCCACAGCAAGAGATCAAATATGATGTCAGTGAGTCACATCAAGCAAAGCAGCAGGAGGCCGACCTTGAACCCCAGTGCTACGAGCAAGAAAAATCTGACCGAGATCCAGGTTATCCAGCTTCAACCAAACCTTCTACTCAAGCTACTCAGCCTTCATACAAGCAACGGGCACCTACTTTCACTCCACGGGAGTATGAAACAAGCTGGTACAAGCCACCAACCTCATGCAAGTATGACCCTAGCCTGCCTAAAGAAGAGACTTCTACCAGGTATGCCTATACACCACACCACGATACACCAGCAGCCTACCCCAATGCTAATCAGGCTACTGTAGACCTTGCCAAGTTCCTTGCAAAACGTGAGTTAGTTACTCAAGGACTTGTTAAATTCAGTGATCGCCCCCAGCATTTCAGAACATGGTGATCTTCTTTCCAGACTGCCATCAAAGGCCTAGATCTATCCTGCAGGGAACAGATAGACCTCCTAAAGTGGTTTGGCAATGATTCTGCTGAGCATGCCAAGAGAAATAGAGACATTATTATAAACCACCCTGAAATAGGCTTTACAAACATCTGAAACAGACTGGATAGATGTTATGGCTCATCAGAGGCTATAGAGAGTACACTATTTAAAAGGATAGAGGACTTCCCAAAAATACCTTGCAGGGGGTACCAGAGACTCAGAGAATTCAGTGTCCTGTGTATGGAGTTACAAGTTGCTAAAGCAGGAGGAGACTTACCTGGCCTTTCCTTTTTTGACTCAGCTAGAGGTATTAACTTCTTAGCACAAAAACTTCCTTATGAGTTGCACAAGAGATTGGTCACTCATGGCTGAAATGACAAATGAAAACACAATGTACCTTTTCCACCCTTTAGAGAGTTTGTGGACTTTGTAGACATATAATCAGGAATGAAAGATGATCCCAGCTTCATTTTTCCAGTGTCTTATGTCACTTCTTCTGGCCCTAAGCAACACAGGGCTCCAATAGCAGTGCAAAAACTAACATTTCTTCCCACACATCTGCAGAGTCTCAGCCAGAGGATCAAGACAGCGATCCTGATAAGTTCTGCCCTCTGCATAAGATGCCACACCCCCTTCTTAAATGCAGAACCTTCAGAGCAAAGATCATGCAGGATTGCAAGGCCTTCCTCAAAGAGAACAACATCTGTTACAAGTGCTGCTCTTCATCAACACATTTTGCCAAGGACTGTAAGGTCACTGTTAAGTTTACAGAGATCACAACAAAGCTCTACACCCAGGACAAGCTCCAAGAACCTTCCCACCTGCCCATAGTGACAATGAGCATGGCGGGGAGGCCAAGGACTCTAGTACAGATGCAATAGCAATCACTTCACAGTGCACTGAAGTCTGCAAAGCAATTACAGGTGGCAGATCATGTTCCAAAATCTGTCTAGTAAGAGTTTACCTAAAAGGACGCAGAGACAAAGCAGTCAAGCTCTATACCATCTTGTATGATAAGAGTAATAATTCACTAGCTAGGTCTGTGTTTTTTTACATTCTAAACATTAAGGGCCCCAGCAGTCCTTACTCCCTTAGGCCCTGTGCAGGTACAGTGGAGACGGTGGAAAGAAGGGCTGACGGTTTACAAATAGAATCTATGGATGGTAAGACATGCCTACCCTTACCGACCATAATAGAGTGCAATTAGATCCCAGACAACAGATAAGAGATCCCCCACACCAGATGCAGCAGTTCATCAGACTCACCTAAATCACATAGCACATCTCATATCAGAACTAGATGATCAGGCTCAGATAATCTTGCTCCTAGGGAGAGATATCTTGCAAGCCCACAAAGCAAGAAAGCAGATCAATGGCCCTCGCAATGCCCCATATGCCCAAAAACTGGATCTTGGGTGGGTCATTATAGGTGATTTTTTCCCGGGGGGGGGGCATAAAAACTGACATCTGTCAATACCTTACTCACTAGTACACTATAGAATGGTCGGCCTTCTCTTTTCCAGCCCCGTCAAACTCACATCCTCCTCAAAATGGAGCTACCACACAGCAACCCTGTACCTCTTCCTTTCATACATTTCCTCTGTGACAGCAATACCCATGACGGTGACCAAGACGACTTAGGATGCATAGTGTTCAGCAGAGCAAAGGAGGACAATCAGGTAGCGATGTCCATGGAGGATAGGCTCTTCCTGGAAGTTATGGAAAAGAGCATAGAGAAAGATGTGTCTAATAGCTGGGTTGCACCTCTTCCCTTTAGGCCACGAAGACGACGTTTGCCTAACAGGGAGCAGGTATATAAGCGCTTCAGTTCCCTAAGACACAATCTTCAAAGAAAGCCAGAGATGATAGAACACTTATTTTCCTTCATGGAGAAAATATTCAAAACTGGTCATTATTATTATTATACAGGATTTATATAGCGCCGACAGTTTACGCAGCGCTTTACAACATTAGGGCAGACAGTACAAGTACAATACAATTCAGTACAGGAGGAATCAGAGGGCCCTGCTCATTAGAGCTTACAATCTAGGAGGGAGGGTCAAGTTATACAAAAGGGTAGTAGCTGTGGGGGATGAGCTAATGGAGAAAATAGTGCAGTTGTTAGATAAAGGCAGGATAGGCTTCTCTGAAGAGAAAAGTTTTCAGGGATCGCCTAAAAGTGGATAAATTTGGAGACAGTCTGACAGATTGGGGTAGGGAATTCCAGAGGATAGGCGAGGCTCGGGAGAAGTCCTGGAGGCGGATATGGGAGAAGGTGATGAGGGAGCTAGAGAGCAGGAGGTCTTGGGAGGAACGGAGATGGCGATTAGGTTGGTATTTTGAGACTAGGTTAGTGATGTAGCTGGGAGCAGAGTTGTGGATGACTTTGTAACTTATTGTTAGTATTTTTAATTTAATTCGTTGGGCGAGTGGTAGTCAATGGAGGGGTAGCAGACACTGAGTGGTTTGTAAGGTGGATGAGACTGGCAGCAGCATTCATGATGGACTGAAGGGGGGATAGTCTATTTAAAGGTAAGCCAATGAGGAGTGAGTTGCAGTAGTCAAGGCAAGAGATAACCAGGGAGTGAATCAAGAGCTTTGTGGTTTCACTGGTTAGAAAGGGACGTAGTTTAGAGATGTTGCGAAGGTTGAGGCGGCAAGCTTTGGAAAGTGATTGGATGTGGGGCTGAAAGGAGAGTTCAGAATCCAGGATAACACCTAGCACCCTGACATGTGGGGACGGGTGGATGGTTTTGCCATTGCTCTTGACAGAGAAGTCAGGGGAAGTGGCACGTGGGGGAGGAAATATTATAAGCTCGGTTTTGGACAAGTTGAGTTTGAGGAAGTGGTGTGACATCCATACGGATATGTCGGTTAGTAAGTTAGTGATGCGTGAGGAGACTGATGGAGTGAGTTGAGGGGTGGAGAGATAGATTTGTGTGTCATCAGCATAGAAATGATATTGAAAGCCATGAGAGGCTATCAACTGACCCAGGGAAGAGGTGTAGATTGAAAATAAAAGAGGTCCAAGAACAGAACCTTGGGGACCCCGACAGAGAAGAGAAGAGGAGTGGAGGAAGTAGAATTGTAAGTGACACTGAAGGTGCGTTGGGATAGGTAGGATGAGAGCCACTAAAGAGCACAGTCACGGAGACCGAGCGAGTAAAGTTTTTTGAGGAGTAGGGGGTGGTCAACTGTGTCAAAGGCAGCTGAAAGATCCAGAAGTAGGAGTACAGAATAGTGTCCGTTGGTTTTTGCAGTTAGTAGGTCATTTGTGAGTTTTGAAAGAGCAGTTTCTGTGGAGTGTTGAGGGCAAAATCCAGATTGAAGGGTATCAAGAAGGTTGTTTTTAATGAGGTGGTCATTCAGTTGGTTGTAAACCAGGCGTTCAAGGAGTTTAGAGGAAAAGGGGAGCAAGGCGATAGGGCATAGGTTGTTAAGATTTGTAGGGTCCAAGGACGGCTTTTTGAGTATGGGGGTGACCAGTAGGGATGAGCTTCGAGTTCGAGTCGAACTCATGTTCGACTCGAACATTGGCTGTTCGCAAGTTCACCGAACAGCGAACAATTTGGGGTGTTCGCGGCAAATTCGAATGCCGCGGAACACCCTTTAAAAGTCTATGGGAGAAATCAAAAGTGCTAATTTTAAAGGCTAATATGCAAGTTATTGTCATAAAAAGTGTTTGGGGACCTGGGTCCTGCCCCAGGGGACATGGATCAATGCAAAAAAAAGTTTTAAAAACGGCCGTTTTTTCGGGAGCAGTGATTTTAATAATGCTTAAAGTCAATCAATAAAAGTGTAATATCCCTTTAAATTTTGTACCTGGGGGGTGTCTATAGTGTGTCTGTAAAGGGGCGCATGTTTCCTGTGTTTAGAACAGTCTGACAGCAAAATGACATTTTGAAGGAAAAAACTCATTTAAAACTACCCGCGGCTATTGCATTGCCGACAATACACATAGAAGTTCATTGATAAAAACGGCATGGGAATTCCCCAAAGGGGAACCCCGAACCAAAATTAAAAAAAAAAATATGACGTGGGAGTCCCCCTAAATTCCATACCAGGCCCTTCAGGTCTGGTATGGATATTAAGGGGAACCCCGGCCAAAATTTAAAAAAAAAAATGACGTGGGGTTCCCCCTAAATTCCATACCAGACCCTTCAGGTCTGGTATGGATTTTAAGGGGAACCCCGCGCCAAAAAAAAAAACAAAAAAACGGCGTGGGGTCCCCCCAAAAATCCATACCAGACCCTTATCCGAGCACGCAACCTGGCAGGCCGCAGGAAAAGAGGGGGGGACGAGAGTGCGGCCCCCCCTCCCTCCTGAACCGTACCAGGCCACATGCCCTCAACATTGGGAGGGTGCTTTGGGGTAGCCCCCCAAAACACCTTGTCCCCATGTTGATGAGGACAAGGGCCTCATCCCCACAACCCTGGCCGGTGGTTGTGGGGGTCTGCGGGCGGGGGGCTTATCGGAATCTGGAAGCCCCCTTTAACAAGGTGACCCCCAGATCCCGGCCCCCCCCCTGTGTGAAATGGTAAGGGGGTACATAAGTACCCCTACCATTTCACGAAAAAAGTGTCAAAAATGTTAAAAATGACAAGAGACAGTTTTTGACAATTCCTTTATTTAAATGCTTCTTCTTTCTTCTATCTTCCTTCATCTTCTGGCTCTTCTGGTTCTTCCTCCGGCGTTCTCGTCCAGCATCTCCTCCGCGGCGTCTTCTATCTTCTTCTCCTCGGGCCGCTCCGCACCCATGGCATAGGGGGGAGGCTCCCGCTCTTCTCTTCTTCTTTTCTTCTCTTCTGTTCTTCTTCATTTTCTTCTCCAGGCCGCTCCGCAATCCATGCTGGCATGGAGGGAGGCTCCCGCTGTGTGACGGCGCTCCTCGTCTGACAGTTCTTAAATAACGGGGGGCGGGGCCACCCGGTGACCCCGCCCCCCTCTGACGCACGGTGACTTGACGGGACTTCCCTGTGGCATTCCCCGTGACGTCACAGGGAAGTCCCGTCAAGTCACCGTGCGTCAGAGGGGGGCGGGGTTCACCGGGTGGCCCCGCCCACCCGGTTATTTAAGAACTGTCAGACGAGGAGCGCCGTCACACAGCGGGAGCCTTCCTCCATGCCAGCATGGATTGCGGAGCGGCCCGGAGAAGAAAATGAAGAAGAACAGAAGAGAAGAAAAGAAGAAGAGAAGAGCGGGAGCCTCCCCCCTATGCCATGGGTGCGGAGCGGCCAGAGGAGAAGAAGATAGAAGACGCCGCGGAGGAGATGCTGGACGAGAACGCCGGAGGAAGAACCAGAAGAGCCAGAAGAACCAGAAGAACCAGAAGATGAAGGAAGATAGAAGAAAGAAGAAGCATTTAAATAAAGGAATTGTCAAAAACTGTCTCTTGTCATTTTTAACATTTTTGACACTTTTTTCGTGAAATGGTAGGGGTACTTATGTACCCCCTTACCATTTCACACAGGGGGGGGCCGGGATCTGGGGGTCACCTTGTTAAAGGGGGCTTCCAGATTCCGATAAGCCCCCCGCCCGCAGACCCCCACAACCACCGGCCAGGGTTGTGGGGATGAGGCCCTTGTCCTCATCAACATGGGGACAAGGTGTTTTGGGGGGCTACCCCAAAGCACCCTCCCAATGTTGAGGGCATGTGGCCTGGTGCGGTTCAGGAGGGAGGGGGGGCCGCACTCTCGTCCCCCCCTCTTTTTCTGCGGCCTGCCAGGTTGCGTGCTCGGATAAGGGTCTGGTATGGATTTTTGGGGGGACCCCACGCCGTTTTTTTTTTTTTTTTTTGGCGCGGGGTTCCCCTTAAAATCCATACCAGACCTGAAGGGTCTGGTATGGAATGTAGGGGGAACCCCACGTCATTTTTTTTTTTTAATTTTGGCCGGGGTTCCCCTTAATATCCATACCAGACCTGAAGGGCCTGGTATGGAATTTAGGAGGACTCCCACGTCATATTTTTTTTTTAATTTTGGTTCGGGGTTCCCCTTTGGGGAATTCCCATGCCGTTTTTATCAATGAACTTCTATGTGTATTGTCGGCAATGCAATAGCCGCGGGTAGTTTTAAATGAGTTTTTTCCTTCAAAATGTCATTTTGCTGTCAGACTGTTCTAAACACAGGAAACATGCGCCCCTTTACAGGCATACTATAGACACCCCCCAGGTACGAAATTTAAAGGGATATTACACTTTTATTGTTTGACTTTAAGCATTATTAAAATCACTGCTCCTGAAAAAACGGCCGTTTTTAAAACTTTTTTTTGCATTGATCCATGTCCCCTGGGGCAGGACCCAGGTCCCCAAACACTTTTTATGACAATAACTTGCATATAAGCCTTTAAAATTAGCACTTTTGATTATTCATGTTCGTGTCCCATAGACTTTAACGGTGTTCGCATGTTCGAACAAACTTTTTTCCTGTTCGCATGTTCTGGTGCGAACCGAACAGGGGGGTGTCCGGCTCATCCCTAGTGACCAGTGCATGTTTTAGAGCATCGGGGAAGATGCCAGAGGTGAGGGAGAGATTGAAGATGTGGGTTAGAGAGTGTAGGATGGGGTCAGAGGGTGACCGTAGCATTTGAGAGGGAATAGGGTCCAGAGGACAGGTAGTTAGGTGGGCGATAGAAAGGAGTTTAGCAACTTTGTCTGTAGTAGCAGATTTGCATAGGGGGAGTATCAGTTGTACCTGCTGACATGGGGTCTTAGCTGGGGGAGATACCTGTAGAATGGAGATTTCATCACGGATTGTATCAATCTTGTTTTTGAAGTGATTAGCGATTTCCTGGGCAGTGAGTAAGTCAGTGGGTGGAGGCGGTGGAGGACAAAGTAGAGAGTTGAAGGTAGAGAAGAGTTTACGGGGATTGGATGAGAAGGTGTTAATAAGAGTTGTAAAATAGGTTTGCTTGGCAGTGTGGAGGAAAGAATAGTATTTTTGGAGGGCAGATTTGTATTGGTTGAAGTCTTTGAGAGACTTAGTCTTGTGCCACAGATGCTCAAGAGTGCGACTACGTTTTTTGAGAATTTTAGTGTCAGCTGTTTGCCAGGGTTGTAGGGGTCGAGGCCTGATTCTGCGTGTAGTGAGGGGAGCGAGCTTGTCAAGGGTGGAGGACAGAGATTTATTGTAGATGGAACGTGGCTTGGTTGGGGCAGGACAGGGGAGAGATTTTGTCATAGAGGTGGTCAGTAGCAGAATAGAGGAGAGAGGAGTTGAAGTTGCAAAAGTTTCTATGGGTGATGGTTAGGCGATTGGAGGGAAAGGTGGTGGAAGACAGGGGGAGAGAGAAACTAATAAGGTGGTGGTCGGAGAGAGGAAAAGGATTGTTTGAGAAGTTGCATGGAGTGCATAGGTAGGAGAATACAAGGTCAAGCGTGTTGCCATCAGAGTGAGTAGAAGCCTGTACCCATTGCTTCAGGTCAAATGAAGAGGTTAGACTAAGAAGTTTAGAAGTAGCAGGAGTGTTTGTATTAGCAGGAATGTTTAAATCACAGAGAAGGATTGTGGGAATATCCGAAGAGAGAAAGTAGGGTAGCCAGGCAGAAAACTCATCAAGGAAAGTCGATAATGGTCCAGGGGGGGCGGTAGATCACAGCAATTCTTAGGGAAGTAGGAGAGAATAGACGTATACAGTGGGCTTCGAAGGAAGAGAGGGAAAAGGAAGGAGGAGGGTGAATAACCTGGAAGGTGCTCTGGGGGGGATAGGAGGAATCCCACTCCACCTCCCTTGCGTCCATTAGGCCTAGGGGAGTGAGTCCAGTGAAGGCCACCCTGGGAGAGGGAAGCAGGAGAAGGGGTGTCACATTCGTGGAGCCAGGTTTCAGTGAGAGCAAGTAGATTAAAGGAATTAGTGACAAAGAGGTCATGAACAGCAGTGAGTTTGTTGCAAACAGAGCGGGCGTTCCAGAGGGCGCAGGAAAGAGGGTCATACACACGGTCGGACTTTGTTCGGACATTCCGACAACAAAATCCTAGGATTTTTTCCGACGGATGTTGGCTCAAACTTGTCTTGCATAAACACGGTCACACAAAGTTGTCGGAAAATCCGATCGTTCTAAACGCGGTGACGTAAAACACGTACGTCGGGACTATAAACGGGGCAGTGGCCAATAGCTTTCATCTCTTTATTTATTCTGAGCATGCGTGGCACTTTGTCCGTCGGATTTGTGTACACACGATTGGAATTTCCGACAACGGATTTTGTTGTCGGAGAATTTTATCTCCTGCTCTCCAACTTTGTGTGTCGGAAAATCCGATGGAAAATGTCCGATGGAGCCCACACATGGTCGGAATTTCCGACAACACGCTCCGATCGGACATTTTCCATCGGAAAATCCGACCGTGTGTACGGGGCATAAGAGGAATGCTGGTACTTACCTATTTTTGAAGTCTATCACCCTAAGAAACCAGGGTCTGATCAGAGTAGTGTTTGACTCTAGTGGCAAGTATGAGGGTGTCTCCCTAAATAATGTCCTTCTCTCTGGCCCTGCTCTTAACAACAGACTATTAGGAGGACTCCTCTTCTTTGGCAAAGATTCAGTTGCATTAATGGCAGACATACAACAAATGTTCCATTGCTTTCTTGTTAAAGAAGAACACAGAAACTTTTTGAGGTTCCTTTGGTTCAGGGACAGCAACCCCTCTGGAGACATCACAGAGTACCACATGATGGTGCATATATTTGGCAACAGTCCTTCCCCTGCAGTTGTTACTTATGTCCTCAGACACTCTGCTAGAGTTGGAGAGTCAGAGTATGTGTCAGATGTCAGACAATTTGTGGACAAGGTTTTTTATGTAGATGACTGCTTGAAATCACTACCCACAAATGAAACCCCAATCATTCTCCTCAAAAGAGCTCAAGCAATGCTTGCTTGCTCCAACTTAAGACTCCATAAGATTGCTTCCAACAGTAGGGAAGTTATAGAAGCCTTTCCTACCCAAGATCATTCTAGTGAGTTAAAAGACTTTGATTTGGGTCACTCACTTCCCATACAACGCAGCCTTGGTATGCTTTAGGAATCTGACACTTTTATCTTCCAAGTAAATGCGGAGGAAAAGCCCTTTACCCGTAGAGGTGTCCTGTCTACCATAAACAGCCTGTATGATCATATGGGTGTTGCAGCACCTGTTACCATCTGGGGTAAAGCACTACTTAGAGACTTAACCTGTGAGACGTTAGACTGGGACAACCCTCTCCCCACCAACAGGAAGAACCTAGGGGTGGAGTGGAAGGACTCATTAACAGCTCTATCTAACCTCAAAGTTCCACACCCGTATGCCCACGTGCCATTTACAGAAGTTCAGATGCAAAGACTTTGTGTGTTTTCTGATGCTTCCATTAAGGTAATTGCTGCTGTAGCCTACCTCAAGACCATAGACACTAAAGGGCAATGCCATATCGGGTTTGTAATGGGTAAAGCAAAACTTGCACCACTCCCTGAACACACCATACCTAGATTGGAACTTTGTGCTGCAGTATTGGCTGCAGAGCTAGCTGAACTAATTGCAACAGAGACAAACATACAGATTCAAGAAGCTGAGTTCTACACAGACAGTAAAGTAGTTCTAGGTTACATCTACAATGAAACTAGACGTTTCTATGTCTATGTCAATAACAGTGTGTTGAGGATAAGGAGGTCCACCCACCCAGAACAATGGCATTTTGTGCCTACAGACTACAATCCTGCAGACTTAGCAACCACATCTATTGCAGCCAGTCGCCTTGAAAGTACCTCATGGTTCAGAGATCCCACCTTTCTGCACAGACCAGACTGCAATACTAATGACTTTGTCACATTTGATTTAATAGATGTAGACAAGGATCAGGAAATCTGCCCTCAGGTTTCTACCTCAGTTACAACTTTTCTCAACTAGTTTAAAACCCACCGTTTTAGGAGGTTCTCCGCCTGGAAATCACTTGTTCGAGCTATCACTTGCCTAAGCCACATAGCTCAGTCCTACAAAAGTGATCCACTAACTCTTGACAACTGCAGAGGTTGGCACCACTGTAAAAAGGTCTACACAGTAGCTGACCTAGAACAATCTAAAAACAGCATAATCTCTGCTGTACAGAGAGAAGTCTTTGCCAAATAAATTAACTGCATTGCCAACCAGAAACCTATTCCTAAAAACAGTGTTTTAAGGAAGCTTAATCCAATCCTTGATGTAAATGGCCTGTTGAGAGTAGGAGGCTGTTTAAAAGAAGTCAAGCGTATTCAGAGAAACATCCTTTAGTGATTCCAGGTCACCATCACATTGCCTACTTACTCATTCAACACTACTATGAGTAAACAAAGCACCAGGGCCAACTGTTTACTGAAGCAGCTTTACGTGCTGCTGGACTGTGGGTAGTTGGAGCTAAGAGATGTGTGAGCAGGAGCTATGTTGGACACATAGTGTTGGACACATGTTGGACTTGATGTTTTTGGTCCCTGGTCTATCATCACCAGGTACACCATAGGGGGACATTCAAACAGTAAACGCTGGGCAGTCATATTCACCTGCATGTCTATCCGAGCTGTCCATATTGAAATGATTGAATCAATGGACACTTCAAGTTTCATTAATGCTCTTAGACGTTTCATTGAAATCAAAGGCCCAGTAAAACTCATTTGCTCTGACAGAGGTTCTAACTTTGTAGGAGCAGCAACGTAACTGCAAATTCCTTCCAACTTGGATACTCAGTATAGAAAGATACTTGAGTAGGCAAGGCTGCACATGGACTTTCAACCCACCTCACTCTTCTCACATGAGAGGTGTTTGGGAAAGGATGATAGGCATAGCCTGCAGAATTCTGGACTCTATATTTTTGCAGGTAGGAACTGCAAGGCTTATCCATGAATGCCTAGTGACTTTTATGGCAGAGCTCACAGCAATCATTAATGTCAGACCTTTGACATCTATTTCAAGTGACTCTGAGGATCCAGTAATTCTCACACCTGCTATGTTACTCACTCAAAAGACTGGCCTTGTTGGTGCTCCAGCTGGAGAGTTTTGTGAAAGGGACCTTTACAAACGTCAGTGGAGACAAGTACAAAAAATCTCCAATACCTTCTGGAGTCGGTAGAGGAAACCAAATATCTCCACTCTTCAACCAAGGAGAAAGTGGCACATTGAAAAACCTAATCTTAAACCTGGTGATGTGCTCATGAGAGATTGCCAGATATGAAGGAATGAGTGGCCTTTAGGTCTGATCACCAGAGTACTGTCAAGTGAGGACAAGCATGTCCGTAAAGTTGAAGTCAAGATCTTCCAGCAGAATGAGGCCAAAGTATTCCTAAGACCAGTGGCCAAACGTTTTCTGTTGCTTTCTGCAGAAGACTCTGTTAGTGACGTCACATGATATCAGACGGGGAGTGTCCTACCCACCGGCTTCTATTCAGTTTACTTATGTTTATGTGCTTGAAATAACATGTTGGGTTTCTTGATTTACACCAAGCTAGTTGTATGCAGAACACAGGCGCCACCTACTGTTCCCTTTCTGGTATAGCTTTGCTGTTTGTAGAAGTTACATATTGTATTTTCTTAGAATGTGTTAATACAGTTGTTAGGAACCAGAGCATTCTGGGAGAATTCTCTAGAGTTAGCGACTCAGTTTCCATTTTAAGAATCTACAGCAAGACCGAAAGGGATGTTTTCTTCAATCTCTCGCCATCCCCCCTCAGCGAGCTTAAAAAGTAAGTTCTTGTTATCACATTCTGTGTTATAGAGCATAGTTTATATGCAAAATTGTACTGATGTTTATTTTATCAATTTGTAGTTTCACCTGGCTTGTTCTAATACATTTAAGATCAAAAGAAATATGGTATCTGAAGTTTATGGAGTAGGGAGGTTTAGCTCTCTCTCCGAGAGACAGAACACTCCCAGTGGTAGTTAATTTGCGAAATGCGCATCTCCCCCTCTTGCCCTACCAAAGGTAGTTATTCACTAATGATTAAAGTGGATGTAAACCCAATGTCATCCTTTCTAAACTACTGCCATAGGGGTTATCTATAAGGATATACATGCCTCCTGCATGTATCTTTACCTGTCAAATGTCTCCCCTCTGTCAGTTATTAGACCCGAAAAACTGCATATTCTGTGGGTGGGTCTGTTGTCTGGAGCTCGGTGGGTGGAGTTGTGATGTCAGTAGACTCCCCACCCACCTCTACACTCCCCTTGTCAATATGCATTTTCTCCTGTGTATTTCTTACACTGAACTTCTGCTGAACTTCTGCTATGATCTTTAACATCCAGTGAAAAGACAGGAAAGTAACCACATGACTTCAGCACGCCAAATCATGCTGAGGTGTGGAACAGCCAATCCTTGCAGAGCTGCTGAAGAAAGGAGTGGGGGTGGGAACTAAAAAATAATGCCTGTGTCTTAGGCTAGTGCACGAAATGTAAATCACCTGTCACTCACAGCAAGGGGGAGTATATGACAAAGTTTTTCTCAATTTGTCAAGATTTTTCTCACTGAATAATAAAAGAGGATTGCTCAGAGATGGGTTAACTCTGTGTGGCAAGACTGGGCTCAAATAATAGGAAATCGTATACTCTACAGTATGATATCAAAAAAAAAAAATTGGGTTTATATCCACTTTAAGTAGATTTAACCACTTCTGGACTGCCCACCGCACATATACTGTGGCAGGGTGGCCCAGCTGCACGAACCAACATACCTGTACATTGGACCATGCATGAGATACAGTGGGCAGTGTTGGCCACCCACCCGCGATCACGGTACAGAGAGGCAGAATGGGGATCTGCCTATGTAAACAAGGCAGATCCTCATTCTGAAAGGGGACAATACTGAGATCTGCTGTTTCTAGTGATCAGGAACAGCAATCTGTGTTGTCCCAGTAAGCCCACCCCCCACATAACACACCCAGAAAACACAGTTAACCCCTTGATCGCCCCCTAGTGTTAACCCTCTCCCTGCCAGTGTAATTTATACATTGATCAGTGCATTTTTTTAGCACTGATAACTGTAATAATGTCACTGGTCCCCAAAAAGTATCACTTGGGGTCAGATTTGTCCGCCGCAATGTCGCAGTCCTGCTAAAAATTGCAGATCATTACCACTAAAAACAATAAAAAGTAATAAAAGTCCATAAATCTATCCAATAGTTTGTAGACGCTATAACTTTTATGAAAAAAGGAGAAGAAAAAAGGCCAGTAGAAGGAGCTGTGAGCCCCGAGCGCGTAGCCTGTACTATCCCTGCATTATCCCCAACACCAGCCTGGACGTTTGCCGTGCATCAGTGACGTCATTTCCTCTTCCGCGCTCCAGAGTGGTCAGCCTGTGTACAGACTCCACACCCAGACGCCTGAAGGAATGAAATCCGAGCCGGAAACAAGATAACAGCACATCCCAGGACACTTTCCATCTCAAAGAAACACCTCCACCCTGCGAACCAGTAAGTGTAATTGTTACACTAACTTTTATTTTTGCTTAAACAAGCTACCGCAGTTGGCGCCTCCACACCCCTCCTTTTTTCAACATTGATTATCAACAGAGGTAATGGACACCCTCTGAGGATGGCTGCCTCCTCATTCTAGAATTTACCTGCCTTATTTTAATGTGCGATTATAGCTACCATTGTACTATTTACCTTAGACATCACATGTTGTGGAGCGCCGGAAACCCCCCCTTTTGTTTCTCTGCTATAACTTTTATGCAAACCAATCAATATACGCTTATTGCGACTTTTTTTACCAAAAATATGTAGCAGAATACATATTGGTCTAAACCAGGTGTAGGCAACCCCCGACATTGGTGCCACAAGTGGCACACAAAGCCTCTTTTGCCGGCACTCGACTACCTCCTAATCAACAGAGCAGCGCAGGGAAGTGTCAGTGAGACACTAATGCATTCCTATTTCAGAATTCCCTATGCCGCACCTGCACTGGGGGGAAGGCTAAGTGCCCCCACACATTGTAAAAGATGGGAATCATTGTTTGGTTCTCTAACTTTGCTGTAGCTGCGATCAAAATATGTGTAACCTTGTGCCAAAAAAAATAGATTTTTGTAGGTGTAACTAAATATAAATGTAAGCTGCTAACCCCCAAACTAGATAGGAATTCTAGTGCAAGTGGAAAAATATATATGTGGTGGGGGGCACTAAATCTATATAAACGGTTATCTGAATAGCATCTAGATAATTTTGCTCAAACAAACTTGATGTGAATACATTGGTGTACCATACAAAAATAATGAATATAAGTATAAAGCTTAATACCAAAAGTGCATATTACAAGAAAGTGACAACCATCCAATCCCCTGCATATATAGCAACATAATGTCTTTGTGAAAAAAAAATATATTTATATAACCGTTTATATAGATTTAGCGCCCCCCACCACATATGTAGCTGCGATCATCAGATTTTGTGATGGGGAAGAGATTGGGTCCAGTTTCCAGGAGGAGGACTGTCATTGGCTACTGCTAAAGCCAATCACAGTCCTGCTAGCCCCGCCCACCCTCTGGAGGAAGATGACCTGCTTGGCTGCCACTATCAATCTCAGAAAGAAGCGATTTCACTGTGATTTAGAAAACCACAATCAGGTGACAGTTTGTGGAATTACTGTTGAGTTTCTGGGATCTTTGTTGAAATTATTCCTGTACCTTTGCATTACTTATTACTGAACACTTGCACTCTGTGTCCATTTAAGCCACAGCCATTATTCAGTGCAATGAAAATCACACCCAACCACTTTTTCTCAGCTGCGGGGGACCAACTTATGATCCTGCACACAGGCCCACTGCTTTCAGAAAATGCCCCTAACCTGAGCTCATCATTGCCCATCCATTCCATATGCTTGTATGTGACATCACATTCAAGCACGTGGGCTGGATGCGAGAGGTGGATCAGCAGGATGGGTGTGCCAGCACAGGTAGATGTGTCTCATCTCTGCTTCCTTTCACCACTCTGCATATCATGCATATCATAGATGAGAAGAGGGTACAGCGGTGGAGCAGATCAGAAGGAGGCCTATTGAAGGAGCAATGGCTCCGAGCGCATAGCCTTTTCTCAACCTCCCTGCTAGCCCTCCTCCCTGGACGATCCCTCCCCTGGATACCGAACCCAGAAGCAGACGGACGACCTGTGATGTCATGCACGCTCAACGTGCGCTCCATGCCGGCCCCTAGTCTCTTCCTGATGGCCACAGAAGGAGCTCCCAGCTGGTAATCCACCTTCTGCAGCCCAGCATCCCTGCAGCGTCACCACCACAGGATCAGAGGGAACACCGAAGACCACATACCTATACAGATGAGCCTTTTATATGTTTTTATCCTGTAAGTGTGTTTTTACCTGGTGTCATTAAACATCATTTGTTAATACTACACTCAGGTGGAGCTTCCTTCTCTACCCCTCTCTCATCCATCACAGAGCCAGCTCTCTGAGGACAGCAGCCGCCTAGCCTACCAGCCTACTTTAACTATTACATTACCGGTTACCACCTAACCCTTGAACTTCCAGCCTGTCCCCTATGGACTAAGTTGCTCAGCCCTTTATATCTCCTGTTATATATGGACTTGTGTGTTTGCGCTTACAGTTACCAATACTCTGTCGGTGGAGCAGATGAGCAGGAGGGTACAGCGGTTGGGCAGATGTGCAGGGAGGTACAGTGGTGGAAGAGATGAGAAGGGGGTTCAGCAGTGGGACAGAAGAGCAGGGGGGTACAGTGTTGAGGAAGATGAGCAGGCAGGTTGTCAGATTAAGGTACTCACTGAGGCCAAGATGCAGAGAGTGGTTTACTCTTCCGACTAAGCGCACTCCACCCCCTGGAGATGGTACAGAGGGTGAATTGCACAAAGAGGCACAAGCTACCAGCAGGATGGGCAGATCTTGCGTGAATGTCAGCGAGGAGCTGGATAGCTGTGCAGGCGCTGGTAGGTGTTGGACCCAGCGTGCCAGTAGGAGAACAAAGTCCAGGACAGGCTGGAAGCCAGGATTCAAGGCTGAGAGGATTCCAAGAGCAGGCTGAGGGTCAAACACAGGAGACAATAGAATAATCCGAAAGCAGGTAGAGGGTCAAGGCACTGGAGACTGAAGACAAATCCGGGTCACAGGCTGAGGGTCAAGGCACAGGAGACAGAAGGCAAATCCGGGTACAGGCTGAGGGTCAAACACCAGAGGTAACAGAGTCCGTTAAACAAGCCAGGGGTCAGGTCCAGGAGAGAATCAGAGTAGGTCAAGGCAATCTGGGTCACAACAGGTAATCGATCAGCAGGAAACAGGAACAAGATCACAGGGAAGCTGAGAGACAAACCAGCAATTTGCTGAACAGCCAGGCAGCTTTTATAGGCTGGTAGAGGATTCACGTTATGCATGCGCTAACGTGGACCGCGAACGTGCGTGCACTGAAGCGCCGTTCCGCCGTGCATGTGTGCAGGGAAACGGCGAAGCTGACAGGATTAATTCTGGTTTCTTCCCTGACAGTGCCCCCCCAAGGGGCGGCCTCTGGACGCCCAAACTTGCCATTAACTCTGGATGTTCCTGGTGGAAGGCTTTGATCAACCGTGGAGCATGTAGGTTCCCAGAGGGTTCCCAAGAGTTATCTTCAGGGGAATACCCCTTCCATTTTATCAAATACTGGAGTTGTCTACCCGTCTTTCTGCAGTTTAGTATGGCTTCTACTTCAAATTCGTTCTCTCCATTAACCTCAACTGGAGGAGGAGGAGGTTCCTCTCTTCCAGGAAATGGACTGGATCCACTGGTTTCAGGAGAGATATGTGAAATACTGGGTGTATCCTATAGGAGCTAGGTAACGCTAGCTCGAAGGCTGCAGGATTCACCATTCTTTTATTTTTTTTTTTTAATTCTATATTTTATTTTTCAAACACAGAAAAAGAAAAAAAAAAAAAAATATATATATATATATATATATATATATATATATATATATATATATATATATATATATATATATATATATATATATATATATATATATATATATATATATATATATATAACAAATATCGTTATTGCTGCTTCCAATTTGCAGAGTATAACTTAGCACATTGTGATTCAGTTTTTAGTAGACACATATGACTTATTATCAAACAAGACAGAAAAAGAAAGAGAAAGAGAAAAAAAAAACAAAAAACAAGACCCCAAATACAAAAATCGCCCTATGGCATTATTTAGGTTCTCTCGCTCTCTCTCCCCCCCCTCATAATGACCCATCCTGCTCTCTGAGCGCATATCCGTACTCCCTGGTGCAGACCAAAAGAGACCATGAATTCCATTTTTTATTAAATTTCTCCACCTTACCCTGTGTAATCGCAATGCCTTTTTCCATGGCGTATATATATCCACTACTTTTTTTAACCATAGTGAGATCGAGGGGGGTGATTCTTGCTTCCAAACGGCCGGGATACAGGCCTTTGCCGCATTCAAATGATGGGCCACCAGAGAATTCCGATATGTACACTTTGAGAGGTCCGAAAGATGAAGAAGATATCTTGCTGGGTCGGACCCCGGGTCATACTCTGTTAATTGTCTTACAGTATCTCATATTTTAGACCAGAAACCTACTAATTCTCGACATGACCAAAAGATGTGGAGCATATTACCCTCTGATTCTCCACATCACCAGCATTTATTTGTCCGTTCTGGATACATTTTTTGTAGTAATGATGGAACTTTATACCACCTTGTAAGAATTTTGTAGCATAACTCTTGGTATTTGCTGGCAGTTGAGGAGTAATGAGCAAAGTGTAAAATATAGCTCCTTTGCTCTTTGAAGAGTGTAATGTCCAGATCTCTTTCCCATTTCGAAAGAAATCTTGGGACAAAGTCTTCTGGGGGATCTATTAATATTAATATTTTATATACCTCCGATACTCCATGTGCAGAAGGCTCTTCCAAAAGGCATAGGTTTTCTAATGGTGTATTTAAGCGGTCTGATCTTTCCCCCCTATTAAGGGAGGTTAGGAAATGTGTAAGCTGTTGCATCCGCCATGGATCCAGTGGCAGACAGAACAGCAATTGCATTTCCGACCTTTTCTTCAACCTTGATGCTTCAAGAAAATCCCCTAATCAAAATCTACCATGGCGCATAATTTGCTTAAAACGGTTGTCTGTGTAGCCAGAGGGAAATAGTGGATTTCCCAACACAGGATGAAGCCGAGTGATTTCCCCGTCAAATCTTGAGAAAAAGTGGCTCTGTTGGATTACTTTTAAAGTTGCCCCTATCAAGGGGTGATGTCTTAAAGTTCCAAGAGTTTTAAGTTGTAGCCATGGCAGACATCGAAGAGGAATCTCCGTACATGATTGTTCAATCGCTATCCAGGTTTTGTGCCCTCGTCTCTGCACCAAGCAAGTACCCTAGCAAGGTGTACTGCTTTGTAGTATCTTATCGGGTTGGGAAAAGCCATACCTCCTCTAGCCTTTGGCATAGCCAGTAAATTGAAAGATAGACGCGGATGCTTTTTTGCCCAAATACATTTTATAAAAATACTACGTATTGATTTCAGAAAAGACTCTGGGATAGCTATTGGCAGAGTCTGAAGGAGGTATAGTAACCTTGAAAGAATATTCATTTTAAGAATGGCATTCCTATCCATCCATGTATAGGGGCCTTTATTCCATCTTTCCAAATCAGATGAAAATTCCCGTATTAACGGTGGAAAACTTGCTTGGAAGACTTTGTCTATTAAGGAAGTCAATTTGACTCCTAGATATGTTAGAGATGAAGCTACCCAGGGGAAGGAAAATGACGATTGAAGAGCCTGTGCTCGTGCTGTTGGCAACGTAATGTTTGATATCTCTGATTTTTGAGTATTCATTTTAAAATTAGAGATTAAGCTATAGCGATCAAACTCATTTACAAGGTTTGGTAACGTGGTTTCTGGTGAGATGATGAAAAACAATATGCATACGCCGCAGTTTTGTGCTCAGTTTTGTCGGATGAGCAACCCTGTATATCGATATTTTGTCGACTATGTCGCAGAAATGGTTCGAGGGTTAATATGAATATCATTGGGGACAAAGGGCATCCCTGTCTAGTACCATTGCTCATGTTAAAGTATGAGGAGGTTACCTCATTAATTCTTACCGCCGCAGATGGAACAGAGTATATAGCCTCTATCCATTTACCAAATGCTTTCCCAACTCCAATATGGGTCAACGTCTCCTTCAGAAATGTCCAATCCACCCTGTCAAAGGCTTTCTCAGCGTCAGACGATAGCAGACATAGCAGTATTTTACGAGAATGAGCCAGATAAATAATATCTAAAGCCCTAGTGGTATTATCTTTAGCCTCTTTGGTAGGCATAAAGCCTACCTGATCAGGGTGGATGACAGTCTGAAGGAGAGGTTGTAATCTTGTAGCTAATATCCATGTGAAAATTTTCAAATCGACATTTAATAATGAGATCGGTCTGTAGTTCTTACATTGGGTGAGGTCCTTGCCCTCCTTAGGAATGACTGCAATATGTGCCCTAAGAGTGTCAGTCGGTAAGGGTCGATCTTCTAGGAGGGAATTAAATGCTTTTGTAAATCTTGGACCTAAAATGGGAGCAAATACCTTGTAATAGACTACTGTATACCCATCTGGGCCGGGTGCTTTATGTGGCTTTAACCTACTGATTGCGTTCATATATTCGTCAATTGATATCGGCGCATTAATGCCTCCGAGTCGTCGTCGGAGATTGATGGTAAACCTGAGGAGGCAAGGTACTCTCGAATTAATTGTTGCTTTTATGCCGTTTGGTCTGACGGGGTATTCGTCTGTAAGTTATATAATGACTGGTAATATTTTCGAAAAACCTCTGCGATTTTATTAGATTAGAAGAAACGGTTCCCTCCGTCAGAGTCTATATGCGGGACATAGTTTCTACGTGAGTTTTCCCTAAGTGAATGTGCCAGGAGTTTGCCTGATTTGTTCCCTTGTTCGTAGTGTACATTTCTAGCTCTCGCTGTCTGTATGCTGGCCTCCTGTTTCATCAAAGAAGAGAGTTTTTCCTGCTGTATCCTGAGATCTACTGCTACGGTCTGTGAAAGTGATTTTTCATGTTTAGTCTCTAACTCCGCTACCAATTTTAATTGATCCTGAAACACTCTTTGTTTTTTTTTACTTATTTCCGTCGCCTTTTTAATCAATATACCTTGCATAACGCATTTATGTGTTTCCCATAGAATGAGTGGGGAGATTTCTTCTGAGTCATTTTCATTAAAGATTCTAATCAGTTCGCTAGAAAGCTTGTTCCGAAGTTGGCCTTCTTGTAGTAGCGATTCGTTAAGTTTCCATGTCCATGGTCTGTTAGCCAGCTTAGACAGCTGAAGATCTAAAGACACCGGAGCATGATCTGATACCGTTAATGTCCTGATGGTTGAGTTGACCACCGCTGGTAGTAAAGATTGAGATATTAACACATAATCGATTCTAGAGTAACTATTGTGTGGCGCCGAATAGAAAGTGTAGTCACGTTCGGCTGGATGCTCGTCTCAGGTATTGATAAGATAGATGTGTAGTGGATTTAAAAACGTCCAGTAAAGGATCAAGGGCCACATTCAAATCTCCACCCAGTATCAGTCCACCCTCCATAAAAACCTGTAGATTATTAAGAATTCCATTAAGACAACTCAACTGTGCCTGGTTCGGTAAATAGATGGACGCCAAAGTAACTCGACGGCCAGCTAAGTCGCCCTTAAGAAAAAGGTAGCGTCCTTCCGGATCGCTCATCTGGTCAGCGTAGGACCATGGAACCATCCCAGAAAGCAAGATACTCGCCCCCCTCGTCTTAGAGTCTGGGGCTGTACTGTGGAAAACATATGGATATCTTTCATCTTTAAATTTTGGTGTCTTCCCGGATTGGAAATGTGTCTCTTGCATGAATACCACCTGAGCGCGCATGCGCCAGAGATCACGTTGGACCACTGTGCGCTTCTCCGGTATATTCAATACATTGACATTCAGGGAGAGGCAGTGCACACTGGTCATAGCGAAGCCCGATACAGGAAAGAAGAGAGAGCGAGAGAAAAAAAAAAAAAACCCACACACCACAACACACCAAAAACACAAAATTGAATACACAACAAACTACTAATAGGGCTCTAATTGAGCCTGCGCGCCCCTGCGATCTCCTCCTAGAATAGTCTGGGAGGAGATAGCACTGGGAGGCAAAAAAAATTCCTATGTAGAGGAGCTGGAGAGTGACACCAATAGTGGGGATCATTCGGATCACATTAACATATATAGCACGTGTGATTATTTATCCTAATATCCACAGCTTAGGTTTCATATCAAATCACGTATTCCATGCCCGCCTTAAGAGGGGGAAAAAAAAAAAAAAAAACAACCCACACAGCTCCTGTATATTTATGACTTATACTCCATTTACATTATCTGTTATTACCCAGGCCTACCCCATCCCCCCCCTCCCCTCCCCCCAGACATCTCCCACCCCCAGTATTCTTATTTCTGTAAAGTAACTTTCCACAGTGAATGCTCTTCATAGTATAGCACTTAAATAGTATCAAGCGGCCCCCGCTGCCTCCACCTCCCCCCTCCTACCTACATGGGGGCGGGCAAAAAAAAAAGAAGGGGAGGGGGGAACGGGGGGGACGGAGGAAGGGGATGGGGGGTAGGGAGATTCTAACACCCAGTTCTATTCCGGTCTAGCACCTCTAATACTCCATTCACACTAACGCTTTTTTTGATGCATTTTGCATTTTGCAGGAATGCATGAGAAATTTTTAACATGGGTTCCTATGGAACATGTTCACATCAATGCTTCTTTGTACCTCTGCGTTTTTGGAAAGGGTCTGGGACTTTTTTTCATGCAATGTTTCATGTTTTGCATGTAATAGAATTCAATGGACAAGCATCAAAAACGCAAGTACAGCGTTTTCACAGCGCCCCCGCCGCCCCGCGCCTTTTCCTTTCTTCCTTTTACACTGTATACACTATAAAAGAAAACTGTAAAAAAAAAAAAAACGCAAAACGCCGCAAAAACGCCACAAAAATGCTGCTCAAAAACACGACAAGCACCGCAAAAAACACTGCAGAGACGCTCAAAAGCAACATGCATAGATGTGAATCGAGCCTTAGACATCCATAATGCTCATATAAACAGATAAATAAAGGATTAGCAAATCAGTACTTTGTCAAAGCATTATTTAGAAGTCATTCCTATTTGTAGAGAATAGAATATCTGATAAATTAAGTTTAATTATACTATATCAAGCCAGTTTCAGTGTCAGTCCAGTCATGAAGCAGAATAGGTGTCATAGACAGCCTAGTGAACATATCTGGCAATTGGGTGTGTGCACATAGTACAAAAAATTGTTGGCCTTTCTGTATATGTAGGGAAAAGGGGAAACCCCATCTATATGTAGCACCTTCTTCACGTAATTTGTCTAATAGGGGCTTCATGCTACAGCGCATTTGTAAAGTATATTTTGAAAGGTCCGGCAGAATCTGTATAGTTGCTCCATTAAAATCAATAGTACCCAATGACCATGCCTTCTGGATAATTTATTTTTTAATATAGAAATGTACTCTGCATAGGGTGTCCCTCGGTCTACCATTTGACAAAGGAGCATTGCCTTGTATCCGATGAACTCTGTCTAGTTCAATATCCGAATCCCTCCCCAGGATTTTATTTAATATGACCGTAACAGTGGGGCGCAGCTCTTTAGCGGACGTGGTCTCAGGGATACCCCAAATTTTTAAGTTATCCCTCCTGCTCCTATTTTCTAAATTGTCCTGCTGAAGTCGCACATTGTGTAGATACTGCGACTGTGCCGCTAACTTAGCCTCCAAAGTCGCTATTTTTTGTTCTGCTGCAGTCTGGTTTTGTTCAATGGTGTCTACCCTGAATGTCAAGCTATGCAATGACTCTTTGACCTTGAACTGTTCTCTAAGTACTTGCTGTAGAGTAGCGGTCTTTCGGTCCATATCTGCCTTAGTAGATAGTGTAGAAAAAAAGGAATTTGTATCCGAATCGGCCGACAGAGATGGCAAAACTGGGATGGCAGATCCAGTTGTACCAGTTGTGCCAGTTATACCAGATATTTCTTTAGAGGGTGTTGGTGCATACTGAGGTATATGCTGGTGTGTAAGCTGATGTATATGCTGGTTAACCTGACCCGAAAGTCCATCAGCTGTTTACCCAATCTGCATGTTAATAATTATACTGGTACTTGTAGTATTGTTAGTGCTATTAATCCCCTTTTTGGCTCTTGTGTCCGGTTTGTTTACTGGTGTGTGTTTTCCTTTAGCTTCCTGTATGGGAACCCCAATAGTCCCCTCAGTAAACTCCCCAGCAAGCTCACCTGTCTGGGATTCCAGTGCTTGATGATTGACGGTCTGTGTGAAAACCTGTGGATCGCCTTCTGATATCCCTACGTTCACAGTTAGAGACTGTAGGTCTCGAGTGTCCCAAGTGTCCCGAGTATCTCGAGCATCCACGCTTGGTGATCTGGATAGCGCAGGTACCCGCTCGGCTTTATTCGGCGGGTCTCGGCTCACAACAGCTCCTGATTACACTCGGAAGGCTTTGAGGTCAGCAGCTCAGGTGACGCCGGCACCGCAGGTATCGCGGGACTCTGAAACACAGAGCCTGCCTGTGATAGCAAGGGATAGTAACTGGTAAGTAGGGCGCTACGTGTAACAGGTCCAGTACCAAGCTCTTTCCTGGCTGCATGGGGGCCTCTGGGCATCCTTGCGTCTCCCTCTGTGTCTGCGTCTCCCTCTGTCCCTCCGGTCCCGGTGAGAAAAGGCAGGTAGCCCGTTCCAGAGAGATGAGAGATGAGATGGGATGAAATAGAGAGTAAACCCGCAGTACACTGTAGCGCATGATAGTCCTGGGATCAAATGCTGGGATCAACAGAAAAAAAGCAATAGACAGTCCAATAGTTCAATAGTTCAATAGACAGTCCTCACGGCACTACAGCAGACAGGCGATGTCCGAATTCTGAAATCTGAAATCATCAGCCGTCTCAGCAGCCACGGAATCCACATCCCCAGTAAATAGGACACAAATAACGGCAGGTAACGGCAGACATCAGGGGAAGCACACATTCACTCTGAGACTGGCCAGAATTTTGAGTGTCAGCATCAAACAGCAAGCATCAGGAGTCAGGAGTTAGTTAGAGATTAACACCAGCCGCCAGGCATCAGGCATCAGGCATTGATTGATCTGAGAGAAGCCTCCAATTAGTGCCTCTCCAGCTCCCTCTCACTCGCACTCTCACTCCATTCTCACCATTCTTTTAATCTTGAATGGCCCTAGATGAATCTAGGGCCCAATTTTCGTGAAGGGCAAGGTAACCTGAGATTGGTGGCGGATAGCCAAACTTTCTCACCTATTTTGAAGTCCAGGTTTCCTTTCCTTCCTTTGTCATAATACTTCCTGTAACTGTCTTGAGCCTTTTGCATGGTCTCCTGGATCTTCTGGAAATTTGATTGAATAGAGGTTATTCGATCTTAACCCCTTCCCGCCGACCGAACGCATATATGCGTACTTGGCTTTCCGGGGTTATACCGGGATGATGCCCACAGCTGCAGGCATCATCCCGGTACCGTTGTTTTCAGCGGGTGATCGGCTACCCGAGTATAACAACCGATGCGGCTAAAAGCCGCTCGGTTGTTATACCGGAGGAGCGGGAGGGGACATCCCCCCCCTCCCGCCGCCTCCCGCCACTGTTACCGGGCCTCCCGTGCGATCGGGAGGCCCGGTGTCCGTTCCGCTGCCTTCGGCGGCTGGGGGCGGACTGGAACGAAGCTGCGAGTGGCTTCGTTCCAGCCCTCTTGCTGTAAACGCGGAAGCGACGTCATGACGTCACTTCCCGTTTACTCGGCTGCCAATGGCGCCGAATTTAAAAAAGTACACAGTATTCAGAATCGCCGTTTTCGGTGATCTGAATACTTTGAAGTGTAAAGGAGGGATGGGGGGTCTTTTAGACCCCCCCATCCCTCCATAAAGAGTACCTGTCACCACCTATTACTGTCACAAGGGATGTTTACATTGCTTGTGACAGCAATAAAAGTAAAAAAAAAAAAAAAAAAAAAAAATTTTAAACACAATTTATAAAGTACAAAAATAAATAAAATAAATAAAAAAAAAAAAAAAAATTTTTTAAAGTGCCCCTGTCCCCGCGAGCTCGCGCAGCGAAGAAAACGCATACGGAAGTCGCGCCCGCATATGTAAACGGTGTTCAAACCACACATGTGAGGTATCACCGCGATCGTCAGAGCGAGAGCAATAATTCTATCCCTAGACCTCCTCTGTAGCTCAAACCTGGTAACCGTAAAAAAATTTTAAAGCGTCGCCTATGGAAATTCAAAGGTACCGTAGTTTGTCGCCATTCCACGAGTGCGTGCAATTATAAAGGGTGACATGTTTGGTATCAATTTACTCGGCGTAACATCATCTTTCACATTATACAAAAAAATTGGGGTAACTTTACTGTTTGGATTTTTTAAAATTCATGAAAGTGTCACTTTTCCAAAAATTTGCGTTTAAAACACCGCTGCACAAATACCGTGTGATAAAAAATATTGCAACAATTGTCATTTTATTCTCTAGATTCTCTGCTAAAAAAATATATATAATGTTTGGGGGTTCTAAGTAATTTTCTAGCAAAAAATATGGATTTTAACTTGTAAACACCAAATTTCAAAAATAGGCTTAGTCATGAAAGGGTTTTAAACGGCAGGGACTAAGGTTTCAGGGACGGAGTCTGGAAAAAAAGAGGGATGAAAAACAAAATTCGACCAAAAAGGTGTTTGGTTAGTAGCTGTATGTATGGAATTATTGTAAGCAAATTCTGCGTAGGGCAGAAGGGAAGACTAATCATCCTGGGACCTGGAACAAAAACAACGGAGATACTGTTCTAGGGTTTGGTTTGTTCTCTCAGTCTGTCCATTACTCTGGGAGTGGTATGCGGAAGAGAGACAAACCTTAATTTCCAATGACTTGCAGAGCTCCTTCCAAAACTTGGAGGTAAATTGGACGCCTCTATCCGAGACGATACTAACAGGTACCCCATGCAGCCTTACTATCTCTTTAATAAAGATGTTGGTTGTGTCCAGAGCAGAGGGAGTGCCTATCATGGGTAAGAAGTATGCTATCTTTGAGAGACGGTCAACAACGACCAGAATGGTGGTAAATCCTTCTGAGGGTGGCAAATCAACAATAAATTCCATAGAAACTTCTGTCCATGGCCGTTCCGTAATAGGTAAAGGCCTCAGCAGCCCCCAAGATGTGGCATTAGACCCCTTACTGCGCTGGCAAGAAATGCATGAGGAAACATATTCTTTACAGTCCCGCCTCCCACCAGGCCACCAAAAGGAACGGGAAATTAATTCTGAGGTTTTTTGTGTTCCAAAATGACCGGCCAGTTTATGATCATGAAAGGTCTTTAAAATTAAAGGTCTTACTTCCAGTGGCACAAAAATCTTATTCCGGGCCCAAAGCAAGTCGTTGCGCCTCTCCAAGGAGGGTACCTCTGGATCAGTACAGTGACTGGATGCTGTTTTGATAGCAGCTGTCAGATTGGACTGAGTAAGAAGAAAAAAAATTTGTGGTGACAAAATGGTACTGGGCTCCGTTAACTGGAGAGGTTCTGGAAACATCCGGGAGAGTGCGTCCGCTTTCCCATTTTTGGAACCAGGTCTGTATGAGATGTGGAAGTTGAACCTGGAGAAAAAGAGTGCCCATCGTGCCTGTCGGGGTCCTAAGCGTTTGGCTGTCCTAAGGTACTCCAGGTTCTTGTGGTCAGTAAAAATTGTGATAGGATAGGATGCACCCTCCAGCACATATCTCCGTTCCTCCAGAGTGAATTTGATGGCTAACAATTCCCGGTCACCGACATCATAATTTTTCTCTGGGGGACTTAGTTTCCGGGATGCAAAGGCTACAGGATGCAGGAGTGCCTTAGGACCCCGTCTTTGAGAGAGAATGGCTCCAGTGGCAGTTTCGGAGGCATCTACCTCCAGCACAAATGGCAGAACCGGGTCTGGATGCTGTAAAATTGGTGCAGAAATGAATAGAGTCTTCAATTTGACAAAGGCTTCTTGAGCCTCTTGGGACCACTGAAAACAACTATGTTGACGGGTTAACTGAGTGATGGGTGAGACAATGGGTGAAAAACCTATAATAAATCTCCGGTAGAAGTTAGCGAAACCTATAAACCATTGCACTCCCTTCTTGTCTACCGGAGCAGGCCGTTCTTGGATCGCCTTGACCTTTTGTGGGTCCATAGCGACCCCTTCAGTGGAGATGACAAACCCTAGAAATTGGACAATAGTTTTTTCAAATTCGCATTTTTCAGCCTTGAGGTACAGTCTATGTCTCCTGAGGGTTGTGAGGACTTTTTTCACATGGATTCGGTGTAATTCAATGGTGGCAGAAAAAATAAGGATGTCATCCAAGTAAACGACTACAAAATTGTCAAGATAATCTCGAAAAATATCGTTTACCAGATGTTGAAAAGTGGCCGGGGCATTGCACAGCCCAAAAGGCATCACTAGGTATTCGTAATGCCCAAATCGGGACCTGAAGGAGGTTTTCCATTCATCACCAGCACGAATTTGAATAAGGTTATAGGCGCCCCATAAATCTAACTTGGAGAAAATTTGGGCAGTCCGGAAACGCTGGAATAACTCTGGGATAAGTGGAAGTGGGTATCTGTTTTTAATAGTTATCTTGTTGAGTTCCCTGTAGTCGATGCAAGGTCTTAGAAAGCCATCTTTTTTCCCAACAAAGAAAATACCAGCTCCAGCCGGAGAAGAGGAAGGGCGAATGAAGCCTTTTTCCAAGTTCTCATCAATGTAAGCTTTAAGGACCTCCAACTCTGCTTCAGACAGGGGGAATATGCGTCCGAAAGGAATCTCAGAGCCAGGTAACAGTTCAATGGGACAATTGTAGGATCGGTGAGGTGGTAGGCAGTCAGCTTTTTTCTTATCAAAGACATCTTTGAATTTGAGGTATAGTGGAGGAATGTGCCGGAGATTGTCAGATACCGGAACCACTGTCAGGCAGGAAGCTGGAGCTGGAACAAGACAATGCTCGGAGCAATAGGTAGAGGAGAAGGTGATCTCTTTCTTATTCCAGTAAATTTGGGGATCATGGGCTTGCAGCCAGGGGAGCTCCAAGATAATAGAAAACATGGGAGAACTGATGAGGTCAAAGCGTAAGAACTCACGGTGACTGGAGTCTGTGGTGGTAAGGATGGGTTGAGTTTCTTGTGAGACTGGTCCGGAACAAGGAAGGGATCGGTCAGCCAGATGGACCAGAAGGTTTTGTTTCTTATTCTGGAATGGAACGTGCAACTTTTGGGCTAAGGAAATGTCCAGAAAACAACTGCATGCCCCTGAGTCAATGATGGGCGGTAGTTGAATCTCCTCTTCCAGCAACTGTAAGGAGACAGAAAGACTGACGTAAGACTGAGCAAAACCTGTGGCTTGGTAGTTCATAATAGATCGTGGAAACAACTTACTAGGTCTCACAGGGCAGTTGCAAAAGTAATGTCCTGACCCTCCGCAGTACAGGCATAGGTTGGCTTGGCGTCTCCGTTGCCTTTCATCAGGGGTAAGAGGAGATCGGACCATTCCTAGTTGCATGGGCTCTCCTTCCGGAGCAGATGTGGCTGAAGGAACCGGGAGTGGTGGATAAGCAGAAGAAGCTTTAGGTAAAATCCAGTTGGGTCGGGAAGCCTGGAAGCGCTCGGCGCGCCACTCCCGCATGCGCCTGTCTAGCTTAGTAACTAATTGAATTAAGTCCTCTAAAGAAGCAGGGGTCTCAACCCGAGCCAGCTTGTCTTTAAGGGCTTCCGAGAGTCCTTGACGGTATTGGTATCTAAGAGCAGCCTTGTTCCACCCAGTGTCAGCTGACCATTTACGGAATTCAACAGTATATTCCTCAACTGGTCTCCTTCCTTGAAACAAAGTGTGTAAGGTGGCTTCGGCTGTGGCGGTGCATTGTGGGTCATCATATACTTGGCCCATAGCCTCAAAAAAGGTATCCATGGAATTTAATAGAGGACTTCTCTGTTCCATGAGGCTGTGAGCCCAGGCCTGTTGCTCTTCGGACAGTAGGGAAATTATGAAACCAACCTTCACGATTTCAGAAGAAAAAGTCCTGGGTTGAAGAGCTAGGTACAAGGAGCAGGCATTCTTGAATGCTCTGAATTTCTTTCAGTCACCCGCAAAGCGTTCTGGTGTGGGAACCCTAGGTTCAGGAACAGCCATCATTACAGCAGGGCTAGACTGGACCTGAGAAGAGGAGGCCCCACTGGAGGGTGCTGGAGCTGCAGATGTTGGTACAGTTGTCCTGGCAAGTTGCTGAAGGCGACTGTCGATTTGGACGTAGCCCTCTTGTAATTTCTGGACTGCTTCTGTGAGAGCTGTGACCTGCTGCCACAGTACTTCAAGAGGAGAACACGCTCTGTTGTCCTCTGACATGGCTGGTTTGTACTGTCAGATTAAGGTACTCACCGAGGCCAAGATGCAGAGAGCAGTTCACTCTTGCGACTAAGCGCACTCCACCCCCTAGAGATGGTACAGAGGGTGAATTGCACAAAGAGGCACAAGCTACCAGCAGGATGGGCAGATCTTGCGTGAAGGTCAGCGAGGAGCTGGATAGCTGTGCAGGCGCTGGTAGGTGTTGGACCCAGCGGATAGTAGGAGAACAAAATCCAGGACAGGCTGGAAGCCAGGGTTCAAGGCTGAGAGAAATCCAAGAGCAGGCTGAGGGTCAAACACAGGAGACAACAGAATAATCCGAAAGCAGGCAGAGGGTCAAGGCACTGGAGACTGAAGACAAATCCGGGTCACAGGCTGAGGGTCAAGGCACAGGAGACAGAAGGCAAATCCGGGTACAGGCTGAGGGTCAAACACCAGAGGTAACAGAGTCCGTTAAGCAAGCCAGGGGTCAGGTCCAGGAGAGAATCAGAGTAGGTCAAGGCAATCCGGGTCACAACAGGTAATCGATCAGCAGGAAACAGGAACAAGATCACAGGGAAGCTGAGAGACAAACCAGCAATTTGCTGAACTTTTATAGGCTGGCAGAGGATTCACGTTATGCATGCGCTAATGCACATGCACGCGCGCCGTTCAACTGAACCGCGATTGTGCATGCGCCGAAGGGAAACGGCATAGCTGACAGGATTGATTCTGGTTTCTTCCCTAACAGGGGTTCAGTGGTGGGCCAGATGAGCAGGGGGTTCAGTGTTGGGCCAGATGAGAAGGGGGGTTCAGTTGTCGGTTAGAAAATCAGGGGGTGGAGCAGTGGGGCAGATGTGAAAGGAGGTGTATTGGTAGGACAGATGAGCAGGGGTTGCAGTGGTGGGGCAGGAGAGCAGGGGGTACAGAGGTGAGACAGATGTGCAGGAGGTACATTGGTGGGGCAGATGAGAAAGCGGGTTACAGTGGTGGGACAGATGAGCAGATGGGTTCAGTGTTAGGACAGATGAGAAGGTGATTCAGTAGTGAGACAGAAGAGCATGGGGATACAGCGGTGGAGCTGATGTGCAGGGAGGTACAGTGGTGGGGCAGATAATAAAAGGGAGTACATTAATGGGGCAGATGAGCAGGGGGGTTACAGTGGTGGGGCAGAAGAGCAAGGGGGTACAGTGGTGGGGCAGATGTGCAGGAGGTACAGTGGTGGGAGAGATGAGAAGGGGGTTCAGGGGTGGGACAGAATAGCAGGGGGGTACAGTCATAGGGCAGATGAGCACTGGGTTACAGTGGTGGGACAGATGAAAAGGGAGTTAAAGTGGTGGGAAAGATGAGCAGGGGGAGTTCAGGGTTGGGGCAGAGGAGAAAGGAGGTACATTGGTGGGACAGATGAGCAGGGGGTTACAGCAGTGGGGCAGAGGAGCAGGGGGAACAGAGGTGGGGCAGATGTGCAGAGGGGTGCAGAAGAGAAAGGAGGTACATCGGTGGAACACATGAGCAGGGGGATACAGTAGTGGGGCAGAAGAGCAGGGGGATACAGTGGTGGAACAGATGTGCAGGAGGCACAGTGGTGGGGCAGATGAGAAAGGGGGTTACAGTGGTGGGGCAAATTAGAAAGAGGTTACAGTGGTGGGGCAGATGAGCAGATAAGTTCAGTGTTAGGACAGATGAGAAGGTTCAGCGGTGAGACAGAAGAGCATGGGGGTACGGCAGTGGAGCAGATGTGCAGCGAGGTACATTAGTGGGGCAGATGAGAAAGGGGGAACATTGGTGGGGCAGATGAGCAGGGGATTACAGTGGTGGGACAGAAGAGCAGGGTGGTACAGTGGTGGGACAGATGCACAGGGGGTTACAGAGGTGGGGCAGATGTTCAGGGGTTACAGTGGTGAGGCAGATGTGAAAGGGTACATTGGTTCTGTGAAAGGGTACAGATGAGAAGGTTCAGCGGTGAGACAGAAGAGCATGGGGGTACGGCAGTGGAGCAGATGTGCACAGGGGGTTACAGAGGTGGGGCAGATGTTCAGGGGTTACAGTGGTGAGGCAGATGTGAAAGGGTACATTGGTTCTGTGAAAGGGTACAGATGAGAAGGTTCAGCGGTGAGACAGAAGAGCATGGGGGTACGGCAGTGGAGCAGATGTGCAGCGAGGTACAGTAGTAGGGCAGATGAGAAAGGGGGAACATTGGTGGGGCAGATGAGCAGGGGATTACAGTGGTGGGACAGAAGAGCAGGGTGGTACAGTGGTGGGACAGATGCACAGGGGATTACAGAGGTGGGGCAGATGTTCAGGGGTTACAGTGGTGAGGCAGATGTGAAAGGGTACATTGGTGAGGCAGATGAGAAATGGGGTACATTGGTGGGGCAGATGAGCAGGGTTGTACAGTGGTGGGGAAGATGTACAGGGGTACAGTGGTGGGGCAGATGTGCAGGAGGTACAGTGGTGGGGCAGATGAGAAAGGGGGTACAGTGGTGGGGCAGATGTGCAGGAGGTACAGTGGTGGGGCAGATGAGAAAGGGGGTTACAGTGGTGGGGCAGATGAGCTGATAAGTTCAGTGTTAAGACAGATGAGAAGATGGTTCAGCGGTGAGACAGAAGAGCATGGGGGTACGGCGGTGGAGCAGATGTTCGGGGAGGTACAGTGGTGGGGCAGATGAGCAGGGGGTTACACTGGTGGGACAGAAGAGCAGGGTGGTACAGTGGTGGGGCAGATGTGCAGGGGGTTACAGTGGTGAGGCAGATGTGCAGGGGGTTACAGTGGTGAGGCAGATGTGCAGGAGGTTACAGTGGTGTGGCAGATGACAAAGTTGGTTACAGTGGTGGGGCAGATGAGAAAGGGGGTACATTGGTGGGGCAGATGAGAAAGGGTGTACATTGGTGGGGCAGTTTAGAAATGGGTACATTGATGGGGCAGATGAGAAAGGGTGACATTAGTGGGGCAGATGAGAAAGGGGGTACATTGGTGGGGCAGATGTACAGGGGGTTATAGTGGTGGGGCAGATGTGCAGGGGGTTACAGTGGTGGGGCAGATTAGCAGGGGGTTACAGAGATGGGACCGATTTGCAGGGGGGACAGTGATCTGAGGTGTAAAGGTGCAACATCAATTGGGGCTGATCTGAGGCGTGAGAGTGCAGGATGTTAATTTCTCACTACTAAAGTAGTTTACAGAATTTGCTTTATAAAAAATCCTTTTCGCGATTCAGAGTGTGAAGTTGACATTTTTTTGTTATATTTCTTTGAAAACATTTTTGGCACACTATGCTCAAAAGGTTGCCTACCCCTGGCCTAAACTGAAAACATTTGTTTTTTTATATATATTATTTTGGATATGTATTATAGCAGAAAGTTAAAATTATTGTTTTATTTTCAAAATTGTCAGTCTTTTTTGTTTATAGTGCAAAAAATAAAAAACACAGAGGTTATCAAATACCACCAAAAGAAAGCTCTATTTGTGGGAAAAAAGGCCATCAATTTTCTTTGGGTACAACGTCGCACAACCGTGCAATTGTCAGTTAAACCGAAGCAATGCCGTATAGCAAAAAATGGCCTGGTCATTTAGTGGGTAAATCCTTCCGAGGCTGAAGTGGTTAAAAAAGGTGTTGGGTACCATAATGGGAAGTGACCTGAACAAATATAAAAGTTGAGGTAGGTGTACCATCTTAAAGGCTACCAAACGGCTGGTTCACGATAGTTCACATTTAGAAAGTTCCCGCAGCTTGGATCAAATGATATCCAAGAAGGGAAGATAGTTTGCTGCATACAGGTTTTTTGAACTGAGAGTTAGCCCAAGTTCACACCAGTGCGATCACAGACATCGCATGTGATTTGCAACCGCACCTGTGGTGCCGATCACATGCGATGTCTGTGAGATGCGAGTTCAGCCATACAGTTGTATGGCTGAACTTGCATTAGATTCACACAGAAAAAAGTGCAGGGACTTGTTCTCACTAACGTGATACAATTCCTGTGCGAGTTCACAGTTTACACTGTCTGGGGGTGTCATTAACAATGTAATGACACCTGTTCACAGAAGGCAATGTGGACAGATGCTGGTTCCCGCATCGCATCAGTGTGAACCTAATGTTAAAGTGATACCTAAATATTTAACTCCCTCTGTTTTCCAGATATATGGAAACGTAGCTGCCTCCGTTCACTTTTTTATTTGTCATAATATTATAATTCTATGATGAGGGGCTCCTGAACGTGAAATGCCCTGGGGCCCCCAAGCTCTAAATCTGGAACTGAGTATGTGTGCATGCACTTTGAAAAAAATCATCCATGTGTAATTACAAAATAGGGATTTGTTAGCACTAATATAATTAAGAGACCTTTTTTTATCAAAACTTTGTGAAACCTAAAAAAGAAAACTAAAACAATATATGCATCCCTTTAAATAATTGCTCTTTTTTGTGAAATCAATAAGCAATTGTTGGTCTTACAAATGAACTGGGCTATAAAAAAAAGCAATTTATGAAGCTGCTGTGCTTGTGTGAATGAGCTCATCAAATATTAATAAGAGGCCATATACTCATTTTTTCCCATTATGCTCAAACACATCCTTGATTTACAAGCAATTAAACAGGTTTGAAGGCGATCTAAATTTGTCCAATTAATTATTTATCCAAATGTGTAATGAAATAGCTGGGCGGCTAATGGACTGGAGAGCTTAACATTTATTTTTACATCTGTTGCTTCGTATAAAAGGCACTTTTGGTGAAAATAAGTAGCAGATGAATCACCTTGAAATTCCTTTAATTTCCTCCCTGTAATTACAGCTAAATATTCAAGGCTTCTACATTAAACAACACTTCTGATGTGTCCATTAATGACTTATGAGAGTAAGTGATAAATAAGAAGATATGTTTAGATTTGATGCTATTAAATGTTTAATTTTATGCAGGAATTTTTTTTCAAACAAACCTGTAATTTTTCTTACATATACTATTATTCCTTTTCTCAGATCGTGTGAGTTATTTGCTAGAGTGCAATGATGTGGGCCCACAACACAAATAACTCTTTCATATAAATGGTATAAACATTTTCATTTAATATTACATCTATTTTTTTTCTTTTGTAAATAACAAGTCCACTTTTGGGTGGATGCCAGTGGGTGGAAGCATACTTCAACTTTGCCTCAACGTAGCATAGTAGCAGATTTGCTTGACAGAAAGTACTACTAAGGAATAATACTTGCCTTTCAAGCTCTTCCTAAATGCCTTAAAGTGACTATCATGAGGACAGTATGGGGCTGCCATTGCTAGACTCCTCCTGAAAATGCAAGTTGCAACGCTGTGTCTAACTTAAAGCGGACCTTCAGTGATTTTTTTCAACTTTCCATCTATTAAATCTTCTGCCCTTGTTGTTTTAACTTTGGATAGTAAAACTTTTTTTTTTTTTCTGCCAGTAAATACCTTATACAGCCCACTTTCTGTACCTTGTCTGGTAAAAAGCCTAGACTTATGACATCATGCACAGCCCTCTCTCACTCGAGAGAGAGTTTGCCAGGAATGAAGGGGGGGATGAGTCATAAAGGGCCAATGGGAGCTGCAGGGCTGCAGAGCTGGAGGTGTGCCTCTGTGTAAATCCAGGAAGTGAACAGGCAGCAGCTTCAGCTGACCACAGTTAAAATTGATGCAGCCAGACTTAGTGGAGGGTGATTTCTGCAGCATATTTGGCAAGTACAGAATCACACTATATGGGGGCGTGGTTTCTGCATGGAGCTGTGAGGACGTCTTTCCAGCGATCTCCGGGTCCCGCACTTCTTACCACTACATTAGAATCAGTAATAACGGTACACCAAACCTTTTCAGCATGGGTAAGAGGATGGACAAGCCTCCGCACACAAAATCTGGCTCTATTAAGAGATTCCTGGCTACAGACCCGGAAGATTCCCATGAAACAGACGGTCTTGGTCCGTGATGGAGGCGCGAGCTCCGCCTCCGAGCACAAGCCTGCAACCAGGCACCATTCCCCAGCCTCATCTATCGGTTCTGACGGGGACAAGATATCATCACACCACTCGAAAATTGCAGCCCTGGTCAGCGGTCTCCTTACAAAAACAGAGCTTGCCTCTATGCTCCTGGGTCTAGAGAGATCCATCAAGAAGGAGGTGTCAGCGGTTGGATCTCTCCCAGGTCTTGACCCAAGTGGAAGAGTCAGAGCACTGATTGGACTGCCATGCGTTGGCCATTAGAGAGCTACAGAACAGCACGCGCTCTCTCATCACAGCTGTCAGGGCTGGGCTCAGCCCTTCCTTCTCAAAGCTGGCCACTCAGTTGTCGGCTAATTGCCAGCTCCTTTCTCTCCACAGTGACTCACCTGTTAATGATTTCCTGCTCGTCAGTCCTGCCTACTTAAGCCGTCCAGCCCAGATGATCTCTGCCTTTGCTTCGGTCACATCTCTAGAGATGCTCTCCTGTGTTCCTGTTAAAGACTTGCTTGGCTGACATTCCTTCTGGATCCAGATCCTGCTTGCTGTTCTACTACGCTTGTCTCTGGCTCCCTGACTTTTCACTTGTCTGACTATCCATTCCGGTTCCTGTACTCTGGCTATGTTTTGACTACGTTTACTCTGTTTACCTTTGTTATTATTAAACTAGTGTGATTTAACTGTACTTCTGTCTCAGTCTAAATCATGGTTTCTGACTGTAAGCGAAGGCCATGAATTCAGAAGATGCAGTAAATTCACTTGTTGGTATTATTTTTTCCAGATTGGATGAGCAGGATCACCACATGGATCAGTTTGCCATGGCGTTACAAATGCTCCTGAGTCGCACGGCTCACCTGGAATCTCCCACTGTGGCTGCTCCGGTACAACCTGTGTTGCAGGCCGTCCCTGCTGCTGCTCCAGTCTCTGTGCAGATACCCGCCTCAAGTATTACCTCTATAAGAGGCATGTCTGGTTTCACTCTTCTTCTCCAGCAATTTGGGGGTGATCCAGTCCAATGTAGAGGGTTTCTCAACCAGGTTGAGATATACTTTGAGATGCTGCCCCAGGCATTTCCCATGGACAGAAGCAAAGTAGGTTTTGTGATATCTTTTCTTTCTGAGAGAGCCTTGGCCTGGGCAAACCCTCTATGGGAGATGCAAAAACCTGTTGTTTTGAGTTACCCAGTTTGTGGCTTCTTTTAAAAGGGTATTTGATGTTCCCGCATGCTCTGCTTCTACTGCCAAGTGCCTCCTGTCCATCAAACAGAGTACGAGAAATGTTGCAGATTACGCCATTGAATTCTGTACTCTGGAAGCAGAGGTTGCTTGGAACAATGAGGCTGCTTTTTCTCATGGTCTTTCGGATAATGTCAAGGATGAGATAGCAGCCTGAGATATACCCACTGAGCTGGAGAAGTTGATCACGTTTACCATCCTCATTGACTCCAGACTCAGAGAAAGAATTCCATTTAAGGAGTGCTTGAAATACTGAAAGTCTCTGAAAGTTCAGAAAGTCTCTGAACTTTGCAGTCCCACCCTTGCCTCCCTCACCTCCCATGCCTCCTGGTACCAAGTCGGTCTGTGAAGATGAACCAATGCACTCGGGATTCACGTGTCTCTCTGTGGATGAGAGGACCTCTAGGAGGAGGGAGAGATTGTGCCTTTATTGTGGCCAGGCAGGTCACTTTTTGAAGTCTTGTCCTACCCATCCAGGGAGTGCCCGAAACTTGAAGTCCTGTCATGTACAGACCTTAGGTGGCGTTGTTTCCTCCCCAGTTATCCAGAAGGGTAAGCCCCTGGTTTCGGTTACCCTTTCTTGGGCTGAGACATCTGTCAAGATACAGGCTCTAATCAACTCTGGGGCTGCAGGCCTGTTCATTGATCCTGCCTTTGTATCAAAGCACTCGATTCCATTGCAGCTGCGTGACACTCCACCTGCCATTGAGGCTCTTGGCAGGAGACCTCTACAGCCTGCCCATGTGACTCATGAGACTGTTTCGTTGTCCATGGCCATAGGGGCTCTTCACCATGAGATAATCCGATTCCAAGTTATTTCCTCACTTAAGTTTCCGCAGGTTATTGGTTATCCTTGGTTACAGAGGCACAACCCCTCTTTTTTGATTGGCTCCGTGCTGAGGTTCTCTCCTGGTTGCCACAATGCAGTAAGACATGCTTCCAGAAGGTAGCCAAAGTCCTGTGCACCTCTTCACTCTCCTCCCTGCCGAGGGAGTACCGCAATTTTAGCGGTCTTTGACAAAGGTCAAGCCGGTAGTTTGCCTCCACACCGGTCGTATGATTGCGCAATTGACCTTCAACCTGGTGCCATACCCCCTTTGTTGGTCTTGGAGGATAGGGCCATAGAGGAGTATGTTGCAGACGCACTTTCTTAAGGTTTCATTCACAAATCCTCATCTCCTGCCAGTGCTGGTTTCTTCTTTGTGAAGAAGAAGAGTGGTGAACTGAGACCTTGTATTGATTATAGGGGTTTCAATTGTTTCACAATTAAGAATATAGATAAGAAAGTGCAGCGCTAACCTATAAACATAAGTAAATATTATTGTGAATACACTTGTAAAACAAACAGTAATAAGTGTAATAAACTATAATGAAAAATGGGACAGCAAAGGGCCACAGTCCATAAACTCTGAATGAGTGGAATGGAGGTCTTCTCCAAGAGTGGTGTACCATAAACCCAGGAGGGTTAGGTAAGCACTCAGATGGTAAGGCGACCACAGATGGTAAAACACGAGACTCTTCAAATGGAAAGGAGTTAGATACCCTTACCGGATCCGTAGGACGCACCTGCCGTATAGCAGCACGTCAGTAGAGCATGGGAAATTATCTTCCGAAGTAACCAAACTAATGTTGTCCTGTGGGTCGCGAAAACCAGCGAAGAGTAGCCGTCTTGGACAGGAGTTAAGGCACTGTCGCGCACACCCTTCAGCATCACAGCGGGATGGTCAAACAGGAACAATCCGGAGTAGTACCATGGAGGAAGAAAAAAAGGCACTCCACATGGTGTAGGTCAAAAATGTTTTTTATTGGATAAAATCCAAATAGATTAAAAGTGATCACGGGCAAAATAAAAATGGCAATGTGGGAAGCTAGAGACGCCTACGCGTTTCGACTACACACTCTTCAACATGGGCATTAAGACAGCCTCCCCACATTGCACTTACTTATAGACTGTAAAACACTAACAAATTAGCCGGGACCGCTCACAACATGGCGGAATCGGAAGTAAAAAGGTAGTGCCATAATTAAAAATTCATAAACAATGTGTATTCAGTATGGGATAACATGGCTATTGACCAGGAATGTGAGAGGGGATCAAAGCATACATATTTATTAGTTATATAACATATAGTAGCCCCAAATATTATAAAATCCATCCACCCTGCGTTCCAGGACTCACATCCACACAGCGGAAGGGGGGGGGGCAAGACAGCCGGCAGCCAATCCGCCGCTGGTGGCTCGTCCACCCAACCGCAATGAACCTGCGAGCCAAGCCTACAATATGTATGCTTTGATCCCCTCTCACATTCCTGGTCCATAGCCATGTTATCCCATACTGAATACACATTGTTTATGAATTTTTATTGATGGCACTACCTTTTTACTTCCGGTTCCGCCATGTTGTGGGCGGTCCCGGCTAATTTGTTAGTGTTTTACAGTCTATAAGTAAGTGCCCATGTTGAAGACTGTGTAGTTGAAACGCGTAGGCGTCTCTAGCTTCCCACATCGACATATTTATTTTATCTTTGCACAATTAAGAATGCCTATCTGATTCCGTTGATTTTGGAGTTACCTCAAGGGAGCAACGGTTTTCACAAAACTTGATTTGAGAGGGGCATACAATCTTGTGAGAATTAGGGAGGGCGACGAATGGAAAACCGCATTTAATACCAGAACAGGCCATTATGAGTACCTCCTAATGCCTTTTTGCCTTTGTAATGCCCCGGCAGTTTTCCAGGAATTTATGAATGATGTCCTCCGAGATTTGTTGCAGTTATGTTTTTTGGTTTATCTCAATGACATCCTCATATTTTCCAAGTCCCTGGAGAGCCACCACAGAGATGTCTGTCGTGTGCTTCAGAAACTAAAAGAGAACAATCTCTTCCGTAAATTGGAGAAGTGCGAATTCCATCATGAACAGGTTAAATTGCTGGGTTATGTCATTCCCACTGCTGGTTTTTCGATGGACACAGAGAAACTTTCAGCAGTCTTACAGTGGCCCTGACCCGTGGGTTTTCGCCCTCTGCAGCCTTTTCTTGGCTTTACCAACTAATGTCGGAAGTTTATTCGTAACTTCTCGTCTCTGGTCAAGCCCCTGACTGATATGACCAGAAAGGATGGTAACCCAAAGAGTTGGTCTCCGAAGTCCATTAAGGCCTTTGAGAGTCTCAAGGCTGACTTTGTTTCTGCTCCTGTGTTGGCACATCCTGATCTTACGTTACCTTTCATCCTTGAGGTTGATGCTTCTGAGACTGGAGTTGGCGCCCTTCTGTCTCAACGTCCTACCTCTGCGAGCACTATGCATTCTTGTGGCTACTTTTCCAAGAAAATGTCACCTGCGGAGTGCAATTATGAGATTGGTGACAGAGAGCTGTTAGCGATCATTTAAGCCCTGAAAGCATGGAGACATCTCCTCGAAGGTACCACTGTGTCGGTTCTCATACTTACTGACCATAAGAATCTCACATTCTTGTCTGAGGCTAAATGCCTCTCTCCCAGAAGGGTGCAATGGGCTCTTTTCTTGTCAAGTTTCAATTACATTGTCTCATTCTTACTCGGTACTAAGAATTTAAGGGCTGACGCTTTGTCACAACAATTTTCCTCCACTTCCAAGATGGAGTCGGTTCCTGTTCCTGTGATTCCTCCTGATCGTATTCTGGCTACGGTTTGCACCAGTATCACTTCTTCTTTGGGTGACAAAATTCTTGCCGCTCAGGTCCATGCTCCTCACCTTGTGACCACTGCTTTGTCCCATAGAGTCTCCGTACTTCTGTGCTCCAGACTTACCATTCTCCAAAGGCTGCTGGCCACCCTGGGAAGAATCAACTCTTTTGGGCCATTTCCCAACAACTCTGGTGGCCTAGTCTACATACTAATGTAATCGCCTTTGTAGCTGCCTGTTCTGTGTGTGCTCAGAGTAAGACTCCACAACACCTTCCAGTGGGCCTCCTACAACCCATGGAGAGAGGCCCTGGACCCATAGAAATCTAATCTATGGATTTCATTGTAGAGTTATCCAACTCCCAGGGCAACGCAGTTATCTTTATGGTGGTTGACCACTTCTCAAAAATGTCCCATTGTATTCCACTTAAGAAGCTGCCCACTTCTAAAGAACTGGCTTCCATTTTTGCTTGGGAGATCTTTTGCTTACATGGGCTACCCAAGGTGATTGTCTCGGACAGGAGTAATCAGTTTGTGTCCCGGTTCTGGCGAGCCTTTTGTGCACAGTTGGGAATTCATCTTGCTTCTAATATGCGTATCTCAAATGTATTTCATGTCTCCTTATTAAAACCCTTGGTCTGCAACCACTTTACCACCTCGGTGGCATGTCCTCACAGTTGGGAATTCAGCTTGCTTTGTCCTCTGCGTATCACCCGCAGTCTAATTGGGCATCAGAACGAGCCAATCCGTCCCTGGAGCAATTCCTATGTTGCTATATTTCTGACCATCATAACAACTGGTCAGACCTCTTACCATGGACGGAGTTTGCTCACAATAGTGCCTTGAATTCTGCTTCCCGATTGTCCCTGTTTATGGCAAACTCTGGTTTGCAACCTTCCATGTTGCCTGACTCCTTTGTTCCGCAGAGTATTCCTGAATTAGAGGAGCATCTTCTTCTTTCCACTTGGGCACAAGTCCAGGAGGCTTTGCGACATGCTTACGTATTAGACCTTCCTTCTAATATGCACATCTCAAATGTATTTCATGTCTCCTTATTAAAACCTTTGGTCTGCAACCACTTTACCACCTCGGTGCCTCGTCCTCAGCCTGTACAGGTTGAGAACCATGAGGAGTATGAAGTACAGTCCATTGTTGACTCCCGTAGGTTCCATGGGCGCATACAGTACCTGGCATATTGCAAAGGGTACAGCCTGGAGGAACACTCTTGAGTCTCATCCTCGGACGTACATGCCCCTGTCCTCCTCCGTGATTTCCATAGATATTTTCCCCTGAAGCCTGGTGGTCCTCCGAGGGGGAGGGGTCATTGAGGAGGGGGTACTCTCAGGACTGGGCTCAGCCATTCCTTCTCAAAGCTGGCCGCTCAGCTGTCAGCTAATTGCCAGCTCCTTTCTCTCCACAGTGACTCACCTGTTAATGATATCCTGCTCGTCAGTCCTGCCTACTTAAGCCATCCAGCTCAGATGATCTCTGCCTTCGCTTTGGTCACATCTCTAGAGACGCTCTCCTGTGTTCCTGTTAAAGACTTGCTTGGCTGACATTCCTTCTGGCTCCAGATCCTGCTTGCTGTTCTACTACACTCATCTCTGGCTCCCTGACGTTTTGGCTTGTCTCACTATTCTTCCTGGTTCCTGAACTCTGGCTATGTTTTGACTACGTTTACTCTGTTTACCTTTTTTATTATTATTATTATTAAACTAGTGTGATTTAACTGTACTACTGTCTCAGTCTGATTCATGGTTTCTGACAATAGCACACAGAATGGCCCTCTATACGATAGAGGATCAAGAGAATTGTAACAGGAGAAACAATATCCAGACCTAAGTTTTACCGGAGGCTACCAGGGATGATGACCTCCCAGCTTCTATCCGTGGGATATTCAATGGCTTACTGGGTAATGCGGCGGATCACCCTCTGAAGCTGGATCGGGTTCACCATTTCCTGTGCCCCAGAAACCTTTCCACTGAGACCCCGCGGGACGTCATCTGCAGGGTACACTATTATGAGGAAAAGGAATTCATCATGCAGTCAGAAAAGTCAGAGAATCTACCACCCTGGCCTTTGACGGTGATACTTTATCTTTCTTCCCAGACCTAGCCAGGGAGACTTTGGAGCATAGCAGGGCCTTGAAGCCACTTACAGATATGCAAATATTAACTATCGCTGGGGATTTCCTGCCTGTCTCATAGCAGAGATGGTAAGACCGCAGATCTCCACTTCCTGGAGGACATAGAGAAATTCTGCATGGATCTCGACATCAACCCCCCCCCCAGAGCTCCCGGGCTGGCAGGAAGATTTACCAGCCCTTTCTCCACCAACTGATGTTTCATGGCAGAAGGTCTCACAGAAAAAATGCTCTGCCATGCCAGGATCTTCTCCACAAATGGGGTAATGTTTCTCCCTCCCCCTGCGGCTCCTCCGGCTCTGTTCTTTTCCCATGAAGAAATGTCACTATTCCTTGGGGTCAGTTACCCACACGTTTTATTAAGTACGTTCACCACCTGAACTGGTTATACAGATAGATGGCTTTGTACAACGCTGGCCATCTGGCTCGTTCAGGGCCTCTCTGTTTATGTACAGTTGTCCGACGTTCAGGCGATAGGTTGCTTTTTGTACCATTTGTAATTTTGAGGTTATATTTAAAATGTGCCTGCCTCGGAGCACCTGAATGGTGTCCATTTTTCTATTATGGATACACTGTCTGGTCCCCAGAACAACCCCCCCCTCCCTTACAGGCCCTCGCATGGCCCAGTCTCCTTGTGGTGCTGTCCTTGATTGGGTGTTGTGCGGTGAGGCCCATGCGAGTACCTTGTATATGCACCGCAAGACTTTGCGTGCTTGTTTATATTGTATATGTACAATCTTTCTTATTTTCTATATCTTGTTTTACTGTCTTACTTTCATTTCTCCTTCCTATCCCTCTCCAACCTTTCCTCTCCCTGGTCCTACCCCCCCTGCACCAATCCTTCTTTAAAATGCCTACTTATACGTATATTTGTGTTCTGGATAAGGCTCCTTTGTGGCTCCCATGGCTGCGGTTAATCTGATCTCCCTCAATGTCCGGGAACTGCATACCCCTGGGAAAAGACATGATCTGTTTAGGGAACTCAAACGACTGTAAGGAGACATCATTTTTTGCAGGAGACCCACCTTATCCACACAACTGCAGTTAAGCTTTTCATCTTTTCCAACCTGGTATTATAGCCTCTCGGATGTGAGCAAGGGGAAAGGAGTAGCTATTGGATTTCATAGAGGAGTCTCTTTCACTTATGATTCTGTACAGAGGAACACCCATGGTAGATTTATTTTTATAAGGGGCAGCCTGGGTAATTTTCCATGCACATTGGCGAATATTTACACTCCCACCCATGATCAAGCAGGGTTCATAGCTGCAACTCTTACTAAACTAAAAGATTTCGCACATGGTTGTATCGTTTTGGCTAGGGACTTTAATGCCCCCCTAGAACCTACAATTGACACTTCTCAGGGAACATCCAGTCTACCCCACCGACGTTTGGCATATATCCGTAAAAGACTACATGATGCACAACTCATGGATTTGTGGAGGATCATGCACCTGAAGGTGAGAGATTATACACATTATTCTTACCTTCACTGCACTTATTCAAGAATTGACTACATTTTCATAGATCACCATCACTTAAACCTAGCCCTTCACTCTACCATTGCAACGTCGACACTCTTGGATCATGCCCCAGTTTGCCTCAGGCTGTCATTCCCCCTCTCTACCCATCAAGACTACTAATTGGAAATTAAACGACTCCCTCATATCTGAAGAAATAGACAGGACTCAGATTGGAGATGCTCTTTCCCTTTATTTCAAGGAGAATCAAAACTCAGAGATTTCATCTGGGGTACTTTGGGAAGCCCATAAGGCCCACATTAGAGGGAAACTTATTGAACTGGGCACTAGGAAAAAAAGGGAAAGAATCCATCTTCATTCCAAACTGCCTCAAAAATTACTGGAGGCAAATCATAAAACTCTCCTGACCTAGACCCTCTTTCACCAACTGACTGTAAAGAGGGAAGAGCTGACAGTTCTTTTCTATGCTGACCAGAAAGGACAATGTCGCTTAATCTCCCAACTAATTTATGAATGGGGTGACAAACCCAGTCGTCATCTGGCTCGATCCATACAACAGAAAAAAATCAGCATCGTTCATAGCAAAAATCAAGACATCCTCAAACTCTTTAGTATATGAAAGCCATAGCATGGGAATTCCATTAGTTTTACATACAATTATATCACATTTATCAGTTAAACGCAGTTGATGCTACTAAGGAGTCCTTAATTCAGGAATATTTCCAACAGGCTAACCTACCTAAAATACCAATGTTTGCCCTGGAAGCACTAGAAGGTGAGATCACCACTTCTGAACTATGCTTGGCTCTTAAATCTATGGCCAAAGGTAAGGCCCCAGGGCCAGAAGGCCTCACGGTAGCTTATTATAGTGCCTTCTCAGACACGTTGGTACCACATTTAGCAGCGTAGGCCAATTCTATTCCAGACGGAGGTGCTTTCAGACCAGAAACCTTACATGCTCACATCACCGTGATACCTAAACCAGGAAGGGATCACAGTACATGCGGGAGCTACAGACCGATATCCTTGCTAAATACTGATGCCAAGTTATATCCTAAAGCTCTTGCTAACAGTCTCCTTCCTTTGATACCCCAATGGGTTTCCGGAGACTAGACAGCTCCCTACGCACCCTCTCCCTAATATCACAAGTTCGTAGATCTTACCAGCCCACCCTTCTCTTATCTACTGATGCTGAAAAAGCATTTGACAGTGGACTGGGAATATCTGATGTTGAAGCTAACATCCCTAGGTATCGGACCTAACATGCTTGCCTGTATTTCCACACTCTATAAATCGCCCACAGCCCAACTAAGAATTAATGGCACCTTAATTGATAGCTTCACACTGCACAATGGCACCCATCAAGATTGCCCACTCTCCCCGATCTTGTTCACCCTCTCCCTTGAACCGTTCCTTTCCACTGTACATAACAATCCTAACATTCACTGTTTTCTGGTGGGCTCTATGGAAAATAAATACGCGGCTTATGCAGATTAAATACTATTTTATGTCCAACAGCCCATAGTAACCCTCCCTAATCTTTTTTCAAAATTGTATTTTTATTGGGATATCAAAGAACAAGTACAAAATTGTAACAAATGTACATTACACTATCAATAAAAGTGCATTGTAAATAGTCATAGTAAAAAGGGAAAGCAAAATAGAAAGTAACAATTATAAGTAAAAAGAAAAGTGTTCACAGAAACTAGACACAAGTGTGGATTTGATCATTTCCCTGTGATGTACGCAATAAGTGCATTATGGATAAGAATCTAGAACCTCAAGGTCAATCTAAGCCATGTACACAAACAATGTAGAATCCGTATAAGATTAGGGCGTGTTTGGTAGTATGGGGGTCCCGAATTCCGAAAAGGTCCCACGGTTTCCATATTTTATTAAATTGGGGGATGCAGTCATGTACCGAGGCCGTTAGAAACTCCATTGTCCGAATCTCAGCCACCAAATGTAGAAATCTAGACCACAAAGGAGGTGCATTGGATAACCAGGACAATGGAATAAGCTTCTTGGCGGCTAGTAAAATATAGGATATTAGTCTATTTGTCTTTTTAGAGACACCTAGAGAAGGCAGACCCAATAGGTAATTCAAAGGATCCATCGGAAGGGACACCCCAGCCACCTTTTGTATAAGGAAATGTACATCATGCCAGAAGGGTTGAATCAAGGAGCATTGCCAAAAGATGTGAAATAGGGAGCCTATATCAGTCCCACACCGCCAACAGTGCGACGGGACTGAGGGATCATACTTATGAATTATGTCCGGAGTTCTATACCAAAACATGAGAATCGTAATGGATGTCTCCCTCTGAGTGACACATTTGGAAGATCTAAAAGTAGAGGACCAAATCCTATCCCACATCTGTATTGTGACAGGACGGCCCACTAAGTGAGACCACCTGCTCATATAATGGTGCAAGGTCTCCGTGATTGGAGTCGACTCATGGAGGATACGATAAATACAGGAAATTAAATGCAGTTGATGGGGGCCTTGAGCACACAGGTATTCAAAAGTAGTTGGCTTATCTAGGCTCAGGGTTAGTGATTTAGAATGAAAGAAGAGTCTAACCTGTAGGTAAAAGTGGAAGAGGTGTGGTGGTATATCGAATTTTTCACTGTTGAAAGTATGTAGCTTCCTCGTTGTGGGATGGACCAGGTTCCGGAGCTGGAAGAGATGAACATTTATCCATGGAAAAATCCTGCCTAGGGACATACTGTCTGGAATGAGAGGGTTGAATAATACATTCACAAGAGGAGAGCAGGGGGACATAAGGGAGTAGCGTTTGAAGCAATGACGCCAAATGGTTAAAGTTAGTGCCATTGGGCCAGTGCACTGATGTTTATATATGGGATTTAAAGAAGGGGGGGCACCCCAAACTAAGGAGCACGGGTGGACCGGATAGAGTACCCCTTTCTCAATGGCAGTCTATTGGTTTGGTGCATGTAAGGAGGTCCAAGAGGTAATGGCCCTTAAATGCGGGGCATGATAGTATTTAGTAATGTCCGGAGCTCCCAAACCTCCTCTGGATCTAAGGGAAAACATCACGGAGCTCGCTATGCGATGAGCCCTGCCATTCCATATAAATTTTAGAAAAGTCCTGTGAAGTGCTTTTAGTTGTGAAGTAGGTACAGCTACTAACCCTCCCTAATCTTATGTCAGCATTCACAACTTTTGGATCTATATCCTATTTTAAAACTAACCTTTCCAAATCCGAAATATTAAATCTCTCTGTCATACACACACTAGAATCCCAATTAAAACTGTCATTCCCTTTTTCCTAGCAACCGCACTCACTAAAATACCTCGGTATCTTTCTAAAAGCTGACCCGGCATCCTTATTTTGAGTGAATTATGTACCCTTGCTCAACTCTATCCGCTCAGATCTACACAGATGGACCCAGTTAGCTCACTCATGGTTGGCTAAGGTCAATATAATAAAAATGAACATATTGCCCAGGTTGCTATTTTTATATCAAATGATCCCATATAAGGTTTCACCCGGTTTCTTTACCTTGTTGAGATCCTTGATATGCAAATATATCTGGAATCGTAAACACCCCCGTATCTCTAGAATGCATCTGTCAATGCCAAAACCTGGGGACTAGCCCTCCCTGATTTCAAGAGCTATTTTCTTGCCATTGTGTTAAACAGAATCTCTGACTGGAAACATCACAGGGAGAGTAAACTATGGGTGCAATTGGAGCATGACCTCAGTGGCATGGAACTGTTTGCCCAGCTGTGGATTCCCCAAAATTATTGAATGCTTCAACCAGGGACTGCTCTTTTAACAAGCTCCACTTCGATGATCTAGGACTCTCTGCACAAAGCACACAACTGGTCCTACAACTCCCCTTTGATGCACTTGATGGGTCATAATTATTTCCCACCAGGAAACCTGGATCATCAATTGAGTTCTTAGTCCCTCTCACCACCTGTCCACCATGTTACCTCTGCCATCGGAATACTCCCACTAACCAAGCTGATACCGTCAACCACAGTATCTTTTGTGGATCGATGGAAATATCATCAGATTTGTGGGTTTATTAAACCCTTACCACAACCATTAGCTCATCCTCAGAACTATCCCCTGTGGAAAACATCCTTGCCAGTGCACAACCACTACAGAAAACCATCTCCTTATTTTATCAAGTCTTGCTATCACTGAAACCCAAGTCTTAACCTTCCTTCCTATCCGAATGGGAAAAGGATCTTCATTACCCCTAACGGATACCCAATGATCTACTGTTCTCCAACTTGCCCATACATCCTCAATATCTTCTAAAATTGCAGAAATAAACTACAAGTTACTATCTAGATGGCACTATACACCATCTGTTCTATATAAAGTATTCCCAGACATCTCTGACTTATGTTGGTGAGGCTGTGGGGAAAAGGCCACTCACGCTCACGTTTGGTGGCAATGCCCAATCATTCCCCTATTTTGGGCATCTATCCTTCACTGGATCAAGGTGATACAAGGCTCAGAGGTCCCTAATGACCCATGGCAGTTTTATTCAATTCTACAGGTGAACCAGCAGGCCAATACAAAAAGTCAGAAACAAAAAGAGACACTCTGGTGGGACTTTAAAGGGCAATGACTCCAAAAAAGGCGTATGCAGAAATATGTCTAAAATATATGTTTATTAATGCAAAATCTAGTATAGACACAGCATTAGCTATATCAATATCATCAGATATATCATCAGATTACAAAGATATATAACAATTGTGTAACATATTGTTCATCGTGAGATCAAAAACCACTCATTTACATCACTCTTGTACGTTTAGACAGAGTGATACTCAACATGTTTCAGGGTCATGCGTTATTCCTCTTCATCAGGAGTAAGTGGTGTGAATATCTATGATATCATGTAGAAGCAGGTGTCTTGGTATGTCACATCAGATTTTTAAAAGCAAGGAGGTATGGCTGTGCTGGCCCTACAGCACCCAGAGAGAATGGAGATGAGTGAGGCCACCCTAAAAGGTGGCCAAAAGGGGGGTGAGCAAGGGGAGAGCCTGACCCAAGCCAGACAATCCGCACCAAAAATAAAGATGGCAGAGATCTCAATCAATAGATGCACAGCGTGAAAAATGGGATAGTTACAAATTGGAGTATCCAGGGACCAGGAAGTAGGAATCTTGGAAAAAGACACACTCGCAGCTCCAGGTGAGACCAGGAAGCCTAATGATCCAGTAGGTGCTCGCCTCGGCTCGCCTCCGTACACAATGAATTTAGAAGAAATGGCCGCACACCACTGTAGATCAAAATCCTTTTTATTTGGACGTTCCAAAAACTACAGGAATCAGAATGCTGGGTAGATGTGTTTCACACACTTCACGTGCGCTTAGTCAATGACTAAGCGCATGTGAAGTGTGCGAAACACATCTACCCAGCATTCTGATTCCTGTAGTTTTTGGGATGTCCAAATAAAAAGGATTTTGATCTACATTGATGTGCGGCCATTTCTTCTATATTCAAGTAGGAATCTTACCATTGGTATGTCTTATTTAAAAATTGATGTTGCAGGGGAACGGTGTCCACTGCAGAGGACCTGGAAGGTCACATTTACTATATATATCTATATCTTTAAATAGTGAAGTATACCACATAGATGGCCTTTCACATAAATGTCCCAAGTCTAGAAGGATTTTTCTCCAGAGAGTCAGCAGGACACTAGAATTGAACTATTCTATATACAGTGGGGACGGAAAGTATTCAGACCCCCCTTACATTTTTCACTCTTTGTTATATTTTTATATTGTTTTTTCCTCATTAATGTACACACAGCACCCCATATTGACAGAAAAACACAGAATTGTTGACATTTTTGCAGACTTATTAAAAAACAAAAACTGAAATATCTCATGGTCCTAAGTATTCAGACCATTTGCTGTGACACTCATATATTTAACTCAGGTGCTGTCCATTTCTTCTGATCATCCTTGAGATGGTTCTACACCTTCATTTGAGTCCAGCTGTGTTTAAATATACTGATTGGGCTTGATTAGGAAAGCCACACACCTGTCTATATAAAGACCTTACAGCTCACAGTGCATGTCAGAGCAAATGAGAATCATGAGGTCAAAGGAACTGCCTGAAGAGCTCAGGGACAGAATTGTGGCAAGGCATAGATCTGGCCACGGTTACAAAAAAATTTCTGCTGCACTTAAGGTTCCTAAGAGCACAGTGGCCTCCATAATCCTTAAATGGAAGACGTTTGGGATGACCAGAACCCTTCCTAGAGCTGGCCGTCCGGCCAAACTGAGCGGGGGGGAAGAGCCTTGGTGAGAGAGGTAAAGAAGAACCCAAAGATCACTGTGGCTGAGCTCCAGAGATGCAGTCAGAACATGGGAGAAAGTTGTAGAAAGTCAACCATCACTGCAGCCCTCCACCAGTCAGGGCATTATGGCAGAGTGGCCCGACAGCAGCTACTCCTCAGTGCAAGACACATGAAAGCCTGCATGGAGTTTGCTAAAAAACACTTGAAGGACTCCAAGATGGTGAAAAATAACATTCTCTGGTCTGATGAGACCAAGATAGAACTTTTTGGCCTTAATTCAAAGCGGTATGTGTGGAGAAAACCAGGCACTGCTCATCACCTGTCCAATACTGTCCCAACAGTGAAGCATGGTGGTGGCAGCATCATGCTGTGGGGGTGTATTTCAGCTGCAGGGACAGGACGACTGGTTGCAATCGAGGGAAAGATGAATGCGGCCAAGTACAGGGATATCCTGAACGAAAACCTTCTCCAGAGTGCTCAGGACATCAGACTGGGCCGAAGGTTTACCTTCCAACAAGATAAGGACCCTAAGCACACAGTTAAAATAATGGAGTGGCTTCACAACAACTCTGCGACTGTTCTTGAATGGCCCAGCCAGAGCCCTGACTTAAACCCAATTGAGCATCTCTGGAGAGACCTAAAAATGGCTGTCCACCAACATTTACCATCCAACCTGACAGAACTGGAGAGGATCTGCCAGGAGGAATGGCAGAGGATCCCCAAATCCAGGTGTGAAAAACTTGTTGCATCTTTCCCAAAAGACTCATGGTTGTATTAGATCAAAAGGGTGCTTCTACTAAATACCGAGCAAAGGGTCTGAATACTTAGGACCATGTGATATTTCAGTTTTTCTTTTTTAATAAATCTGCAAAAATGTCAACAATTCTGTGTTTTTCTGTCAATATGGGGTACTGTGTGTACATTAATGAGGAAAAAAATGAACTTAAATGATTTTATCAAATGACTGCAATATAACAAAGAGTGAAAAATGTAAGGGGGTCTGAATACTTTCCGTCCCCACTGTACGATACAAAAAGTCAATCACCCCACACCTATTAAACGCAGCTAAGTCACTCATACCTAAATTCTGGAAACAAACTAGTATAACGACCATTCGACAGCAGACCATATATACCATATGAAAGACCTAACTCATTCACTTAGGGACAAAGTTGAAGTGTCTAATAAAATCTGGGCCTGCTGGTTCGGCTTTACGTTCTCCTCTGAGTATGCTGAACTTATGTCTCATCCTACATAACCTCATACACAGACCCGTAAGCATTATTATTAAACTGGTTTTCGATTAAGAAGCAGGATCCCTCCCCATCACCCTTCTCATTCTTTCTCTAAACTTCTCGGAGTCCCCTTCTATCCCTCCTTTCCATATCCCCCTCTTCTTACTTTTCTTTGTTTCCTTCTACCACATGAGAAATGGCCCTCGGCCAACTTATTACCACGCTAGCTGCTGTCTATTGTCTGGCTTTAAACATGACATGTAAATTACCTGGTTCAATGTGTTATGAGGAATGTTAATTCCCTATATCTGGTTAGTTGTATACAATGTCTATCTCAAATGGTAGATCACAAAGTCTTTATATTGTATATTGTAAAATTAACTTATTCTTATTTTTCTAATAAAAACGAATTGAACAACAACAAAAAAAAGAATCAAAGTATATATAAAACAATATGCAAAGTGGTTGGAGGGAAGCTTCAGAATGGCAAAGATGTTTTTATTACAAATTATGTGAGCAGACTACAGTTTAGTACTCTTTAAGTAATTCTGATTAATACCGAAAATATAAACAATTATAAATTAAAAACCTTTAACGTACTGTATAAAGCAGCTGCCCTCAAATATAAAACAATAGTACAAGATGCCAGGGATGTGTCATGGATGGGAGGTATGTCTCCCCCTTATTTGGGTTATGGTCCCATTAGGGAGGCCATAAGTGACATTTTTAAGTACTCAGGGGTTCTCACCCATGCAGGGTGAGGGTTTGTAGGGTAGTCCAGTTAGTAAGGAGAGGACTGATTGGCAATTACCTTTGGATTGGTAAGTCCTGGAATTTGGAGGCTTGGAGAGGCTTTGGGTGAGAAAGAGCCTTCAAATCCTAATTACAGGGACTTTGGTCCCAAAAGAGTTAACCCGCCTGTGGGAAGGTTTTAAATGGGCAGGAAGGAGTCAGCACTTGTCTGTGAAGTAGCGGGGAGTGATTCACAGCTGTGAGAAAGTGTTGACTATCTAGAGACTGAAACACAGTTTTGCTGACCTCCTGTGGCCCTTGAGGCTCATCCTGAAGCAATTGGGAACCCTAAACCAAATGTGGAACTGGTATATGGGTGGTGAGCCATTATTTGTCTTGACTATATTAGGATTATGGACTATTTACTTTATTTGTGTTGAAGAAAGCCGTGCTTTTTTTTTGTCTTGAGAGTCCATTAACTGGTTTAATACCGGGCATTTTCACCCCCTTCCTTCCCAGACCAATTTTTAGTTTTCAGCGCTGTCGCACTTTAAATGACAATTGCGTGGTCGTGCGACGTTGTACCCAAACAAAATTTACGTCCTTTTTTTCCCCACAAATAGAGCTTTCTTTTGGTGGTATTTGATCACCTCTGCGCACAAGGGGAGGAGACCGATCAGTGTTCCTCCATTCTGGGAACACAGATCGGTCTCCTCTGAGCTGACAGGACGTGGATCTGTGTGTTTACACACACAGATCCACAGTCCGGCCTGGTTAACGGGCAATCGCGGGTGCCCGGCGGACATCGCGACCACCGGGCACACGCACCAGGTCCCGAGCAACGCGGCGGGCACGCGCGCGCCCCCTAGGCGGCCGGGAACCCGAGGCCGTCCTATGACGTCCACCCAGGATGGGAGATCCTATCTGTGGATGTCATTTGACAATAGGCCGGTGCTGAAGTGGTTAAAGACTGTTACATTTACAAGTGGCTGGATGGTGATCCCAGGCTCTCCACAACTGGTGGAGAATGCGGGCAATCCAGCCATAAAAGCTGTTTGAAGTGAATATTTGAAGGGTCAGTGGCTGTTTTTCATGTCCTGTAGCAGAGCAGAACAGTTGCTGCAAACCTCTGAAGGTGGCATGTAGGAGATTGTCAAGGCCCTGGTTCTGGCTAACGTGGCCCAGCAGGGGACCAATACAGAATGCAAGTGCCATCATAAGGAAACTGAGGCATGCCATGCGGATAAACTCAGGTACGTCATGAGGAGGCAATGGCTTAGCAGCAACAGGCCCTGACACAGTAAAAAGTGTACTAAAGCGCTGATATGAACTAGTAAACAAATACTAGAAGATGACCAAATAATATAGCTGCAATTATTGTGTATGTGAACTGATCACACAAAGTGTTGTATATATTCAAAATGTATAATGTGCTAATAACCTCCCAATATAACACGGTGTGATCTCTTAATGATTAATCAGTGAATCCTGTGCAAAATAATCAAATGGAGCCTATTATAAATAACATAACATCCTTCACCATAACAAAATACTATAACTAAATATCAATGTGATAATAAATTATTGAACACAATTAAAAATAAAAAATAAAAATAAAAATAAAGATAAGATATATGAATGTGATGAACCACAGTGCACAGCTATCTCAATAGGACAGCATACTGCTGTGAAAAAATATAACGTCTTTGGTGATTTGATGAATATAGACAGGTTTCAATGAGTAATCCCCAGTGATGGCTGGCTTGCTCATATATTCAGCTGCTCAATAGCATGGGCTGGCTTCTGGCTTTCAAAGAACTTCCGCAGTATGAAATAACAAAGAAAGAAACACCATTGTGCAGGCAGTGTGATATGTAATCCCTATATAATAAGCTTAAAAAATTCACTCACACTTTTCAGCAGAATAAATCGCATATGGTAAGGTCAGTTGCATACAGCTAACAGCTGGGATCTCCTCACACGCCACCAGTGTACACACAGCACTGCTCGTCACTGGCTCCTCCCGACTGGTTTCATCACTAGACACAGGACTTTTTCAAAGGTGACCATGTGACGACCTTGCTTAGTATTTATAGTGTGCATGCCAGTTGCCATAGTGACCAGGGAGTGTAATGCATCATCATACCGCTATATGCGTTCTGCACTACATTCAAACAACATAATATCCTTACAAAGTAACAATTTAATACATATAGATACATCATTTTTACAATAAAACATATACTTAAAAACATAATTGCAACTCTACCCTAAGACCCATTTAAATACATGAAGTAAGCAGATATAACCTAGGAACTCCCTCCAGTGGTGAATCAATGGAATTACATCTCTACATAATCATCCTCTAATGAGCTAAGGGTAAATGGATATGTATGAGATAGAAAGATGCTAGAAAGACGCTAAAAAAATCGCTAAAATTTTTTTTTGACAAAAATATTTAAAAATTATATAATAAAATTATTAAAAATATTTTAAAATATTAGAACTTGTTTTGGAGGCGCAGATGTCAAGAGATATATTAAAAATCCGAAATAAAACAATTTATATCAAAATCTATATTTAAGCCAAAAGGTGCAAGAGTACCCATTTCAAAAATCCATTTTGATTCGTTTTTACTTAATTCTCTCACGTTATTATTACCCCGCCAGTGCAGTTTATATTTTTCAATGGCCCAAAATTTCAATAACGCAGGGTCTTTGTCATGATATAGAGCAAAATGGCATGACACACTGTGTTTTGGAAAACCTTTTTCAATATTCTACATGTGCTCCCAAATGCGTTTCCACATAGGGCATTTCATTTTTCCCACGTACTGTAGGGAGCACGGACATTGTAATACATACACCACCCCCTCAGTTCTACATGACACAAAATCTTTGATTTCAAAATCTTTGTTTTTACTGGTAGATGTGAAATTGATGCATTTTTGACCATTTTGCTTTGTATTTCTACAAGCATAGCATCTTTTATATGGAAAGAAACCCTTTCCTTGAAAAAATGTGAACCCCTGTGAGATTTTTGGAGGGTCCAAAACATTTTTCGCTATTAAATCCCTTAAAGTTGGTGCCTTTCTATAAACAAATGTTGGTTTCTCTAGTAAGATACAACGTAATTGATGATCCGCTAAGAGTAGTGACCAATGCTTTTTAAATATATGCTCGATTTGCCTATGCTGAATATTATAATCCAGAATCATAGGAATCTCTTGGTACTGTGTTGTTTTCTTTTGTTTGCTTCTAATTAATTCTTCCCTTGAGAGCTCCGATACCTCCTTGATTTTATCTTCTATAAAATCTTTATTATACCCCTTTTGAACAAATCTCCTTCCAATAATATTAGCTTGTTCCAAAAAAGTGCTTTTATCAGTGCAATTTCTTCTTAGACGTATTAGTTGCCCCTTCGGAATGTTAATCAGCCAGGGATCAAAGTGACAGCTGTCCACAGGGATATAACTATTCCTCTCGACTGGTTTAAAAAAAGTTTTTGTTAGGAATCCATTCTTAGTTAATTGTATATCCAGATCCAGGAAATGTATAGATGTGTTACTGATTTCATGGGTAAGCTTGATATTTTTTTGATTGTCATTCAGTTTTTCAAAAAATTCCATTAGAGTATTTTCATCCCCATTCCATAATATTATACAATCATCTATATATCTTCGATACATTATCAATTGTGGGAGGGTATTTGACTGCACCGCATATTCCTCCCATTCGGCCATAAAAATATTAGCCACGCTTGGGGCATATTTAGCACCCATTGCAATACCATTAAGTTGCCTAAAAAATTATGAGTTATACCAAACATAATTATGTTGTAAACCAAATGCCAAACATCTTAAAATAACATTTTTCTGTTTAGAAATGATATTACTATATCTATCCATGGCCCATCTTGAGGCTTGTATGGCCTCCTGATGGCCTATTCTTGTATACAAAGATGAAACGTCTGCTGTGGCTAACAAATATTTTTGATCTGGCCTGATTTCAATGTTATTCAATTCCTGAATCAAGTGCTTGGTGTCCCTTAGATAAGCTGGTGTTGACGGGACTAATGGTTGCAAAAAATTGTCCACATATTCCCCTAATCTTGCATTTATGGAATGTATACCATTTATTATTGGCCGTCCCGGCAGATTCTTCTGATCCTTATGGAGCTTTGGTATTGTGTAAATAGGCATGTATCTGGAAGGAGATATTTTTCCTCCTTTTTGGTTAATATATTCTTTTTGCCTCCTTTTAATATCAACTCCTGTAATTCACTTTTATATTCTCTAATGGGATTTCCTCTCAGTTTTATATACGTATTCTGATCATTCAGTTGTCCTTGAAGTTCATTATTGTAGCATTCTTTTGATAAAACCACAATTGCACCTCCTTTATCGGCCGGTCTCACTACCACATTGTTATTGTCTTCCAATTCTTTGATTCCTTTTCTAGTAGCTTGCGGATCTTTCATTTTTTTTATTTTAAGTTTATCTACCTCTTGTGTCACCATTTTGTTAAAAACTTCTATATGTTGGTTGTTCAGAACAGGGGGTTGAATAAGGATTTGTTTCTTAAGTTGCTATGGAGAATTCTTCCAGGTGTATAAATCCTACCTTCATTTTCTACATTAGTCACAATAGTTTTGTTCAACATATATTTTTTGATATTCAATCCTTCTTGTATATTTTTGGATATCCACATATAAAATTAGTTTAGATTGTTAGTTTGTTTAGATTGCGTTTTGGTGCTGATTTCAATCCTTTATCCAATACTAGTAATTCAGTTCTACTTAGATCAATTACACTTAGATTGTATATGCCTTCACCCACTACTCTCTTTTTCTTTTGGACCTTGAATCCTCCTCGGCATCCCCTCCTGCATTTGGGCTTCTCACATGCATTATTACGTCCTGCCAAGGTGGGGTCCTTTCGCTCCTGCGTGGTCCAAAAAAGATGTTGATGGGTCATTTTCTCTATAGTCTCTCAATGCTTCATATCGATTTTGGGTACGAATAGGGCTATTCCTAGATCCATATTGGTACTGATCATGATGCCCTTGGTTCCACCCTTGTTGATAGTGGTATTGGGGTTGCTCTCTTGCTTCCCTCCTGTCCTGATTGTAATAATTGGAATTACCATATTCTGGATCTCCCTGATTACCATGTCCTTGGTATCCATAGCTCTGATTCATAATATTGTTAGTATCTGATTGGCCATAACCTCGGGGCCCTGGATTATCATAATGATTATTAGGGTGATTCCGGGGTTTTTGATTTTTACTATTATTTTTGCAATATGGCCTTTTTGTCGATTTTACCCATGGTTTAGGATTGGTCTTGTTTTGCCACCATGGTTTAGGAGTCCTTGACCTATTGGTTTCATATTGTTTAGGTGGCCCATTTGGTATGGGCCACCTAATTAGAGACAAACAAAAAAAAAACACACAGTACCAAGAGATTCCTATGATTCTGGATTATAATATTCAGCATAGGCAAATCGAGCATACTTTTAAAAAGCATTGGTCACTACTCTTAGCGGATCATCAATTACGTAGTATCTTACCAGAGAGACCAAAATTTGTTTATAGAAAGGCACCAACTGTAAGGGATTTAATAGCGGAAAATGTTTTGGACCCTCCAAAAATCTCACAGGGGTTCACATTTTTTCAAGGAAAGGGTTTCTTTCCATATAAAAGATGCTATGCTTGTAGAAATACAAAGCATAATGGTAAAAAATGCATAAATTTCACATCTACCAGTAAAAACAAAGATTTTGAAATCAAAGATTTTGTGTCATGTAGAACTGAGGGGGTGGTGTATGTATTACAATGTCCATGCTCCCTACAGTATGTGGGAAGAACAAAATGCCCTATGTGGAAACGCATTCGGGAGCACATACAGAGTACTTAAAAAGGTTTTCCAAAACAGTGTGTCACGTCATTTTGCTCTATATCATGACAAAGACCCTGCGTTTTTGAAATTTTGGGCCATTGAAAAATATAAACCGCACTGGCGGGGTAGTAATAAAGTGAGAGAATTAAGTAAAAACGAATCAAAATGGATTTTTGAAATGGGTACTCTTGCACCTTTTGGCTTAAATATAGATTTTGATAAAAATTGTTTTATTTTGGATTTTTAATATATTTCTTGACATCTGCTCCTCCAAAACAAGTTCTAATATTTTAAAATATTTTTACTAATTTTATTATATAATTTTTAAATATTTTTGTCAAAAAAAAATTTAGCAATTTTTTTTTTAGCGTCTTTCTAGCATCTTTCTATCGCATACACATCCATTTACCCTTAGCTCATTAGAGGATGATTATGTAGAGATTTAATTCCATTGGTTCACCACTGGAGGTAGTTCCTAGGTTATATTTGCTTACTTCATGTATTTAAATGGGTCTTAGGGTAGAGTTGCAACTATGTTTTTAAATATATGTTTTATTGTAAAAATTATATATATGTATTAAATTGTTACTTTGTATGGGTATTATGTTGTTTGAATGTAGTGCAGAATGCATATAGCGGCATGATGATGCATTGCACTCCCTGGTCATTATGGCAACCGGCATGCACACTATAAATACTAAGCAATGTCGTCACATGGTCACCTTTGAAAAAGTCATGTGTCTAGTGATGACACCGGTCGGGAGGAGCCAGTGACGAGCAGTGCTGTGTGTACACTGGTGGCGTGTGAGGAGATCCCAGCTGTTAGCTGTATGCAACTGACCTTACCATATGCGATTTATTCTGCTGAAAAGTGTGAGTGAATTTTTTACCCTTATTATATAGGGATTACATATCACACTGCCTGCACAATGGTGTTTCTTTCTTTGTTGTTTCATACTGTGGAAGTTCTTTGAAAGCCAGAAGCCAGCCCATGCTAATGAGCAGCTGAATATATGAGCAAGCCAGCCACCACTGGGGATTACTCATTGAAACCTGTCTATATTCATCAAATCACCAAAGATGTTATATTTTTTCACAGCAGTATGCTGTCCTATTGAGATAGCTGTGCATTGTGGTTCATCACATTAATATATCTTATCTTTATTTTTTTCTTTTTAATTGTGTTCAATAATTTATTATCACATTGATATTTAGTTATAGGATTTTGTTATGGTGAAGGATGTTATGTTATTTATAATAGGCTCCATTTGATTATTTTGCACAGGATTCAATGATTAATCATTAAGAGATCACACCGTGTTATATTGGGAGGTTAATATTAGCGCATTAAACATTTTGAATATAGGCCCTGGCACAGGCTGTTGCAGTGCAGCAGAAAAGTACATGCTTGCTAGCTGACCATCTTAGACCAGCTAGAGACCACTCAAGCACAAGTTACCACCTTGCAGAAATAGGTGCTGTGTCTATGTAAGAAAAGTCCAGTACATACAAGAATGAGAAGACTTTTGCATGCACATGCTCACAATGCTGGACAAAGACTCACTGCAAGACTTGTATTACCATGCACAAAAGTATTAGAGTGCATTCTAAGCAGCGTGTGGGGATACACACATGTGTGCTTGACACTTGGATTGGTGCCAAAAGCCCTATTTAAGTTGGATTGTGACATGTACATATTGCTGAGTGATTTTCAGCTAGTTTCTGCTTTACCTGTGCCCTGATCTGCTACATTTGCCTTTCTGTGTATGACCTTGCTTACATTTGACTTGTCTTTGGATTCCTACCTGTTGTGACCTTGGTTTGTACCCTGAATCTGCCTCTGCCTTATGTTCCCGTACCTCACTGCCTGGCTGTGAACTTACCCTGGCTTTTATCCTGACTCTGCCTTACATTCCTGTACCTTGCCGTCTGGCTGATGATGACCCTTTGGCTTGTGTACTGGCTTCACTCCTGTATTCTGATTACATGTCACCTGAATGATACACCATGGCTCAAAATTGATGGTCCAGAAATATTTAGACAGCATAAAGATGAATAAAGCACCTGGACCAAATGGCAAACACACGTGTCCTAAAGGAATTGAGCATTGTCATTTCAAAGCCATTGTTTCTAATTTTTAGGGAATCTGTAACCACTTGCCGCCCACCATATAGCAGAATGACGACGGCAAAGTGGTTTCAATATCCTGACTTGACATCATATGACGTCCTCAGGATATTGAGCCGATGCGCGCCGCCAAGAGCGCGCATCACAGCGATCGTTGTTGCGGTGTGTCAGTCTGACACCCCGCAACACCGATCTAGGTAAAGAGTCTCTGAAGGAGACTCTTTACCATGTGATCAGCCGTGTCCAATCACGGCTGATCACGATGTAAATAGGAAGAGCCGGTGATCGGCTTTTCCTCACTTGCGTCTGACAGATGCGAGTAGAGGAGAGCCGATCGGCTGCTCTCCTGACAGGGGGGGTCTGTGCTGATTGTTTATCAGCACAGCCCCCCCTCGGATCCTACCCAGGACCACCAGTGAAGCCGCCCAGGGCCACCAGGGAAATCAGCTACACTGGACCACCAGGTATGCCCCCTAGACCCCCAGGGAAATACTAATCAGTGCAAAGGCAGCTGCCAATCAATGCCAAGGCAGCTGCCAATCAGTGCCTACTCCAATGCCTACCACTGCCAGTGCCACCAGGGATGCCTATCAGTGCCGTGTGTCAGTGCCGCGTATCAGCGCCCATCAGTGCCACGTATCAGTGCCCATCAGTGCCGCCCATCAGTGCCCATCAGTGCCACCTATCAGTGCCCATCAGTGCCCAGCAGTGCCACCTACCAGTGCCCATCAGTGCCACCCATAAGAATCCATCTTTGCAGCCTTTCAGTGCCCATCAGTGTCGCCTATCAGTGCCCATCAGTGCCCACCAGTGCCACCCAGTGCCACCCATGAGTGCCCATCAGTGCCACCTATCAATGCCCATCAGTGCTGCATATCAGTGCCACCCATCAGTGCCGCCTACCAGTGCCCATCAGTGCCGCATATCAGTGCCCATCGCCAGTGCCCGTCAGTGTCCGCTCATTGGTGCCACCTCATCGCTGCCGCCTTATCAGTGCCTGTCAGTGCCACCTTATCAGTGCCCATCAGTGAAAGAGAAAACTTACTTATTTACAAATTTTTTTAAACAGAAACAAAAGCAAAACTTTTATTTTTTTCAAAATGTTCTGTCTTTTTTTATTTGTTTCGCAAAAAATAAAAACCGCAGAAGTGATCAAATACCACCAAAGGGAAGCTCTATTTGTGGGAACAAAATGATAAAAATTTAGTTTGGGTACAGTGTAGCATGACCGCGCAATTGTTATTCAAACTGCGACAGCGCTGAAAGCTGAAAATTGGTCTGGGCAGGAAGGTGTCTAAGTGCCCTGTATTGAAGTGGTTAATGACTGGAATAATACCACTGGATTGGTGTAAGGCCAATGTGGCACCTATATTTAAAAAGTCAAAGTCAAGTAACTATAGTCCTGTTAGTTTTTAATTCTATAGTTGGGAAGATGCTGAAAAGTTTAATCAAAGACCACATCGATGAGTTCTTGCTAGAAAAAAATGGGTTTTTTTTGTTTTTTTTTATAATCTTTATTTAAGAAAACATTTTTACAAAAATGTATATTTACATTCTACATATATACATCCAACCTTTATCAATGATATAGTATTATCATTTATTGTTCATAATTATAGATCCTACTTCAGTCATATATCCCTATAACCTATCCTTTTAATGATCGCAGACAGTTATTGCTTATATATACCACATTTTTCCTTTTTCCTTCCCCTTTTCCCTCTTTTCTTATTTTTCTATTGTAAAGTAAAACACTTGACCACCCATTAATAAAGGTCTTCACATCTAACCGTTCATACCTAACACACACACCAAATAAAAAAAAAAAAAAAAAACCCAAAAGGGGGAGAAAACCCTTCTTTTCCCTATTCCCTCCCAAGTTTGCTCATGATGTCAATGTGGCTCTATACTCTCCCCAAACCTGCCAAGAAATTATAATCTGCTTTTTTAGCCCAGTTTCCAATACCATCCTCTCTTCTAATGAATGCATTTCACCCAGCTCACACTCCCATTCTTCTATAGAGGGTTCTATACTACTTTTCCATTTCCTGGCTATAATTGTGCGAGCTGCTGTTAAAAAATGTTTAAGAATACCCTTTTTTATTTTTTTCACCGAACCTGGGATCATTGAAAGTACTGTTATAAATATATCAGGCTGTAAATTAATTCCTGTCACTGCTCTATATACTTCAAAAAATGTTTTCCAGAATGTCTGGACCCCTGGGCAAAAAGGCCATATATGCGACAATGTACCCTTTTCCCCCCGACATCTCCAGCAGATGTCTTCATTATCTGATTTTATCTTATGCATGTCCACAGGGCATCTATACCATCTTGCTAGAAATTTAAAGTTTCTCTCTTGATGTCTATAGGAGATCGATAGCCTTTGCGTTAATTTAATTGCCTTTTCCCATTTTGGCTTGGGGATAGTTATCCCCGATTCTGCCTCCCATTTTTTGATATATGTTACCTCATGTATCTTGTTATTTGAAATGAAATATCTATAAATCCTGTGTATGCGTTGGCTTTTGTTTTTCTAGGAGCAAATTTTCCAAATCTGTAAGTGGTCTATCCAATATCACCTCTTTCACCAAAGAGAGGATATACATCTGAAGCTGTCGATACTGCATTCAATTTGTCTTATATTCCATACCCAAAGCCTCTATCGGAAGAAGTCTATTCCCTTCCATTGTCACTACTATCCTAGTATCCTCATTTCTTTGCCATATAAGATAATTCCTAACGTCCCTTGCTGGAGGGAATTTAGGATTATCAAATAAGGGGGTCATTGGACCCCTATAGGTAGACTCTATTCCCAGTTTCAAAATTCCATCCCATACTTTTAATGTTGAAGTGAAGAAGGGTAACTCTCCTTCAGGGGTTTGTCTTTCCTTTACTATCCATGGTAATGATTTCAGTTTAATAGCTGCAACTTCTTCCTCCAACTTCACCCATTGCTTACTATCAGCATTATGAAACCAATCCATAATCCTAGTAATAAATACAGATTTAAGATAAGTTGATAAGTCTGAGAGGGCCAACCCTCCATCTTGTTTTGATTTAATTAATACTTCTCTACTAATTCTAGCGGTTTTACCTGCCCAGATGAAGCTCCCAATGGCTTTTCATAGTTGGATTGTTGTTGAAGGAAATATTGGGATAGTCTGAAATATGTAAAGTATCTTAGGCAAAATGTCCATTTTTATAATACTTATCCTACTCATCCATGAAAATATTCCTTTATTGTATTGTTGAAGTGATTTTATCATTTTTTTCGCTAACGGGAGGTAGTTATATTCCTGGATCTTACACACATCCCTAGGGATGTGTGTTCCGAGGTGTTTAAGTGCATTTGCTTGCCATTTAATAGAAAAGTTCCTGTGGGGTGGATCTTAGGAGTGCAGTGGGAAGGGGACAAGGGATAGAACTAAAGAAACGCCTGATCTTAAGTTTCTTTCTTATAATGTAAAAGGTCTCAACTCACCTACAAAAAGACACAAAATTCTGAAGGAACTCCAACACTATGGTGCTGACACAGTTTTTCTACAGGAGACTCACCTAGTATTGGAGTCCAGGATCAGGCTTTTCTCCCCAGGACTGCCGCAATGGTATTACAGTGACTCCCCTATTAGGAGAGCGAAGGGGGTGGCAATTGGGCTATCCAGGACCTCTAACTTCTCCCTGATAGATAGAATGTCCGATCCGGATGGCCGGTACATTTTTCTGAAGGGCAACATCGGGAATACAACATTTACTTTGGCGAATATATATTGTCCTAACAAAAACCCAATAGCATTTTTTGGGCAGGTGCTGACAAAGTTGACAAAGTTCAGGGAGGGAGAGGTGGTGTTGGCGGGGGATCTTAACTTCTGCATTGACCCCGGTCTTGACATTACGTCCCGGGCACAGGGGACAAGGAAGGCCTTAACTGGCGCAATCGGGCGGCGGCTTTTTAACTGCCGCCTGGTAGACGCTTGGCGGTTGCAACATGCCAAGGACAGAGATTACACCTTCTTCTCCCCTGTGCACGGGACGTATTCGAGATTAGATCACATTTTTGTGGACCATAGCCTCCTGGAACGGGTAGAAGAAACTAGGATAGAAATTTTTTCTCTCTCAGACCACACACCAGTTACTATGAGGATGAGGCTCCCAGAAAGGGCTGAGAGGACTTTCGCGTGGAAGTTGGATGAACTTCTGCTGAAGGATCCAAAAGTATTGGAAAAGATACAGGAAGAGGTTGATTTTTACTTTAAAGCAAATGACACAGGAGAGGTCCCCTCTTCCACTTTATGGGAAGAGCATAAGGCATATACTAGAGGGGTTCTTATCTCCATAGGAGCGGGCATTAAAAAAAAAGAGAAAGGAAGAAAGGGAAAGGATGATGGCGGAAATTTTTTTATTGGAACAGACCCACAAAAAGATGGGGGGACAGAGTCAGTCTTCCACCAACTAGTTGTTAAAAGGGAGGAGCTAATGGATGTCATGGAACAGGATTCAAAGCGAACTCTCAATAGGATAACAAAGGAGAATTACCTGTGGGCAAACAAGTCAAGTAAACATCTGGCCTGATTAGTAAGAAAGAAAAGAGACAGGAATTTTATAGAAAAAATACAGAATAAAAAAGGGGAGCTAATAGGGACCAGCAAAGGTATAGCAAACGAGTTCAAAAAGTTTTATGAGGCGCTTTACTCTATTGGGCAAAATGGAGTAGGTAACTCAACACATTTGGAGATGGCTGAGGAATTTCTGAGGGGGGCAGGAGTGGCGGAGCTCACAGAGGAAGAGAGAATGGCTCTCGATAGTCCGATAGGAGAGGATGAAATTTTGGCAGCCCTGAAAACTTCCCCAAAGGGCAAGAGCCCAGGCCCTGACGGTTTCACTACACTATACCTGGATAAATTGAAACACATCCTAGTTCCTAGACTCTGCAAATTCTGGAATGAGTTGGGCGCTAGCTGTGAAATGGGGAGAGAGGCGTTAACAGCTTCAATTACCCTAATATTAAAAGAAGGAAAAAATGATAAGCTTTGTTCCAGTTATAGGCCCATCTCGCTGCTGAATGCAGATGTTAAACTCTATGCTAAGGTTCTGGCGAGCAGACTGAAGGATAAAATGACCTCCCTTGTACATGCAGATCAGGCAGGCTTTGTACCCGGGAGACAGAGCAGAGATAACAGGGTACGAGCAGCGCTCCTTTTGGAATTAAGTAAACGTGAGGGACCCCCAGTTCTATTCCTGTCAGTAGACGCGGAAAAAGCGTTTGACAGGGTAGACTGGGGGTTCATGATGAAAACGCTGGAAGTAATGGGGGTGGGCCCGAGGTATATTTCGTGGGTTAAGGCCCTTTACAGCAACCCTTCGGCCACAGTTAGGGTTAATGGGGTTCTCTCAGAATCTTTCAACATGGAAAACGGCACCAGGCAGGGGTGTCCGCTGTCCCCTCTCCTGTTTGTCCTGTCCCTTGCGCCTCTATTAGCCACCATTCGCAATAACCCAGATTGTAATGGGGTGAAAGCGGGAGTGGAGGAACATAAACTCGCGGATTTTGCCGATGATGTAATGTTTTTTATCACCAACCCTAGAATCACCCTCCCGAACTTACTCCGAATTCTTAGAAGATACGGGGAAATTTCAAATTTTAAAATAAACCTGAAGAAGTCGGAGATCCTGAATATTAGTGTGGGAAAACAAGAGGCAGCCCACCTTGCACAGGTATTCCCATTACCTTGGAAAAAGGAAATCAAATATCTCGGGATAAAACTCTCCAATACATTTAAAGAATTGTACTTAAAAAATTTTATACCGCTGTTGGATGAGATTAGGCAGGAAAGTAGAAGATTATCATTGAGACCTCTTTCATGGCTTGGGCGTGTTAATGCGGTTAAGATGATATTGACCCCAAAAATATTGTTTAAATTTCAGATGTTGCCTATTCCACTCCCTCAGTATTATCTCAGAGCTCTAAGGAGTTTAATAGTAAGATTTGTCTGGGGTGGCAAAAAACCATGTATCGCCTACGCAGTCTTGAGTAGGGGGAAAAAAAAAGGGGGATTGGCCCTACCCGACTTTAATAAATATTATTTAGCAGTCACATTATCACGTGTTATTGAATGGTCAAAAAAGGATTCGGAAAAGAGATGGGTTGACTTAGAACATTATTTGAGTAACACCGATCTACGGAGGATTATTTGGAACCCCCCAAAGTATAGAGCACTGGGCACAAACACAGCAGTATTGACACGAAACACTCTTAAACATTGGAATTTGGTACACATTCAGAATAAGTGGACACATAATTCACCTTTGATTTACATGAAAGATAATTTTTTTTTTTGAGCCAGGGAGGAGGGAGGTGGGAGGGAATTGGTTAAAGGAGGAAGGAATTCAACTTAAACATTTCTCAAATAAGGGGAGATTACGCACGTATGCAGATTTAAGGTCGGAACCGGGGTTACGGGCTATGGATGCGTGGAGGTATCTCCAGCTCTCGCATTTCATTGAAAAATTACCGAAACCACTCAGAGGCGAAGAGGAGTATAGACCATTCAAGCGGCTCTGTGCGAGGGAACAATCGACTGGAGCTATCTCACAAATTTATAGTATTCTGGGTGAGAGGTCGGAGCTGGAGGTGCCCCCTTACGTTAAAAAGTGGGAACGGGAGTTGGGGTCACAATGTAGTGAATTCACGCTGGGGAAGATTTTGAAATTGGTACACTTGGCAGCACTCGATTCTAGGAGAATTGAAAGTCATTACAAATGTTTGGCAAGATGGTACGCTACCCCAGACAAATTAAGCAAAATAGATAATACTAAATCCAATTTATGTTGGAGGGGATGTATTCGCGTGGGAACTATGGCCCACATGTGGTGGGAGTGTCCCGGTATAAAAACCTTCTGGGGAAAAATCATAAGATTGATTAAGGAAATAACAGGGGAAGATATTGCTGAAGATCCATGGGTGTGTCTATTCCACGGGATGGCAAAGACGTTGAAGAGTTACCGATCCTCTATTGTTCCTATATTGCTGGATGCAGCCAAGAAACAGATAGCAATAAAATGGTTAGACCCAGCTAGCCCAAGCATTCGGGACTGGCTCCTCTGTATTAATGAGGTATACAACGTCGAAAGTTTGGATTGCAGGGGAATGGCACCAGATGAGGGGGTGGTACAGGAGGGCAAATGGGAAGGATGGCAAATGTATAAAAAGACCTGGAGCTATGTGGAGGAGTTTATAAACACCACATAAAGGGTGGGTGATTTAGACAAGATTAGGTGTATATGGATGTATTATACGTCTCCTTTTGATCCTTCTGCAGGAACGGGGGGGGTGGGTGTGGGGTTTGGGGGAGGGGGGAAGACCGTTAGTAATATGATGCATTTTGTCAATGAAATTTGTATTTTTCTTGTTTATCGAGGGGTTTGGTGTTGTATGGGAAAAATATTAAATAAAGTATTTAAAAAAAAAAAAAAGAAGGTATGGAACGCATTCAGGATCCCCTTTGGGTCATACGCTACATCACCTGTTTCTGATTTAATCTTTATGATAGATGATGTATTAACCTGTTGGCGCAGTGCCCTAGCTAATAATTTGCCTGGTTTATTACCCTGTTGATAATACAGCGTCTAGTTTTTATTTCTAACCCGAAATGCTTGTTCATTTAACAAGGTTCGCAGCTCTGCTCTTTTTTCTATTAATTCCTCCCGTTTTCCCGATACTGGCATTCGCTTATGCAGTGACTCCAATCTCCAGATTTCCTTAAGGAGTTCAGCTGTTCTATTCTCTTTAGCTTTTTTTAATCTAGATCCGTGTTTTATAAATAGACCCCGCACTACACATTTCAAAGCCTCCCACTGAATAGGTAAGAAGGTAGTGTCCCTTATATGATCTTTTATGAAATTCAGGCCTCATCAAATAATAAGTTATCATTTAACTTCCAGAAACCTCTACTCCTATTCCCATTAGACTCTGCTATCACCAAAAATATAGGCATGTGATCCGACCAAATCGCACTGCCTATATCAGAGGAAGAGGACGCCGCTGTTGCCAACTGATTAGTCAAAAAATAATCAAGTCTATGATAAGTATCATGAACTTTTAAGTGGAACGTATATTCCCGCTCTAGTGGGTGAAAAGCCCTCCATATATCGACCAACTGATGCTTCTCTATCATATCCTTAAATTTCTTTTTATCCCTACTCTTCTGTGACCTCAAAGGTCTAGTAGTATCCATATCCTGATCAAAGACAAAATTAAAATCCCCGCCTATTATTGTTACATCTTCTGCTCTCTCTATAAGATCTGTTAACAGGTGTGTTGCTGTTTTGATTTGTTCATAATTAGGAAGATATACGTTAATGAGAGTGTATTTTTTACCATATATAACAAGTTTTACTAATAATGCTCTCCCATCTCTATTCCTCCAACTTTCCACTACCTGATGAGGTATTGATTTATGTATTGCTATGGATACTCCCCTGGATTTTGAGTATAAGAAGGAATCATGATACCAAGCTGTATAGAATCTGTTCTGTAAATTAGGTATATGGTCTGTTCGAAAATGTGTCTCCTGAAATAAGGCAATACCCACCTTTTGCTTATGGAGAGAGTATAGGATTTGTGATCTTTTTGTTGCAGAATTTAAACCTCTAACATTATAAGAACAAAATTTTATTGTCCCCATGAGGGAGAGAGAGAAAAAAAAAAACTCAACAATCACACACACCACACAAACAAATTCTCTCACTACCTACTCAATTCCTTAGAATCAATCTTACTTAGTAAGTTCCCTAATCAGGGAGATAAAGGGTTTTACCCTAGGACAGACGTATCCCACCCAGGCTTATTATTCTATTAAATACCTTTGTTCCCAACTAACCCAAAAAGAAAAATTAAGCAAACAGGAAGGAGAGGGAGGGAGGGGAAAGGGCACACGGGGAAGGAAAAAGGAGAAGAAGAGAGAAATGTAAGGGAAACGCCCCCCGTACCCCCGTCCCATAATCCAAATATTCAAACTTATCTACATATTTCACATTCCCACTATCCCATAGTGACATGTATACCAATATTTCTGTATTGTATCTTTACCCGGGAAGAAGAGAACCCCCCCCACTCTCACTCCCCCCAATCCAATCTAACTATAGATCCAGTATTATCAGCAACATTGCGCAATTAAATTCCCTGACCTGGTTAATAAAGTGACAATATCCCCTTGAAATATAATACATACAACATCTAGTACTTTCAAGAGCAGTAAACAATACATAATGTGTTAATTGTGTAATTAACCCCATAATACTTTTTCATCATTAGACAGCCAATCATTTCATAAACTATTGTGAGACAAATGATGAAGGAAGAAAAAAAAAAAAAAACACCCTCACTCTACCCAACCCAATCTAACTATAGACCCAGCATTATCAGCAACATTGCGCAAATAAATTCCCCGACATGGCTAATAAATTAACAATATCCCCTTGAAATATAATACATACAACATCTAGTGCTTTCAAGAGCAGTAAACAATACATAATGCAATATCATATTCACCTTTGAAATTATAAAAATAGTGTAATTGACCCCATAATACTTTTTCATCATTAGACAACCAATCCTTTCATAAACTATTGGGAAAAAAACTCCCCACAGCCCAGTCTAACTATAGACCAAGCATTATCAGCAACAATACGCAAGTGAGTGCCCCGACCCGGTAAATATAATAACGATATCTCCTTATGATGTAATACATGGAACATCTAGTGCTTACAAGAACAATAAACAATGCATAATGTGAGATCAAGTTCCCCTCTGAGATCAAGAAAATTATATAATTATCCCCATAGTACCTTTACATCAGTGAACAACCAATCCTTTTGTGAACTATTATGAGGCTAATGAGGAAAAAAAAAACATTTAAGTAACATACAGCATAGATTCAAGAAAGACAGAAGTTGTCAGACAAATCTAAATGTCTTTGTATGAGGAGGTAAGTAAACCTTGGACAAATAAGTGGATGTGGATACTTAGTTTTTGCCAAAGAATTTGACACAGTTCCCCACACACGGCTAATGTGTAAGGTAAAGTCTACAGGCTTGGAAAAATCAGTTTATAAATGGATAGAAAACGGGTTAAAAGACTGAATTCAGAGAGTAGTGGTTAATGATTCATACTCTAAATGGTCTAGGGTTATTAGTAGTGTAACCCAAGGTTCAGTATTGGGACCCTTACTTTTTAATATCTTTACAAATTATATAGGGACTGGGATTAAAAGTTCCATTTCAGTTTTTGCAGATGACACCAAGCTATGCAGTGGAATAACATCCTTAAAGAATGTTTTCAACTAGCTGACCTCAATGCACTATTCAATTGGGCAACTGTGTGGAAAATGAGGTTTAACCCTTTCACTGCCAAGTCCGTACGCCATACGGATGTACAAAAGGGCCTGCAGGTGGTCAGGTCAGTACGGTGTACAGACCTATTTTCTCCCTCTCCTATAAGCTTATGGTCACTTCAATGACCATAAGCTTATATTAGAATTGTTCAGCAGACTCTGCTGAGCAATTCTATAACTCTGATCAGCAGATTACAACCCGCTGATCAGAGTTATTAACCCCTAATGTGACCGACCCCCACGCTGCTGTTTCCCTGTCCCCAGCCTCTATACCTCCCGCAGTTCCCTTTCAGCTAAAACGACTCCCCCCACTTTCCTCTCCTATCCCCTTCAACCCCCCCAACACTGACCCCCCCACACCCAATCCGACCCCCTCCAAATTCGATCCCTCCGCAGCCACCCTCATAAGCCGGCATCCCCCCATGCCGCTCCCGCTAGCTTTAGGTGCTGCTGGGGGCTTGAGGGATCCAGATATGTCCCCCCATCACTCAGCCCCCCAATACCAGCCCCGCACCCCTGATCCATCCCTGCTCCGGTGGCATCCCTCCTTCCTCTCCAGCAGCCTGCAGCTTCTGCTCTGGTAAGCTGACAGGCTGGGGATCGCGGCGGGGGAAGCTGGGGAGCAGTGTGGGTGATGTTTGGGCTTAGGGGGGCTTTGTAAACATGTGTTTCCCACCCCCTAAGTGTGGCACCCTGGGCGCATGCAGCAATCAATGTGATCGCTCCTATATGCTCACTGACATTGATATCTGATAATCAATAGTAACCGCAAGAGTTTTTGAATGAGTTTTATGAATGAATGGAATCTCTATACAAATTCCATTCATTCAAATAAAGTGATACAGAGAAAAGGACTATCTTCAGTCCCTTTCTCTGTCTCAAAATAAGACATATGGGGGTCTGTTCAGACCTCTGATATCTCACCAAAGACCCCCCCAAAAAAATAATTATAAAATGACAAAAAAAATGTAAAAAGTAAAGTAAAAAGTAAAAAAAAAACAAAAAACACAGTAATACCCCCCAGGTCCGCCTGCACTCACCCCTCCACGGCGACGGTCCCCCCGCACTCACCCCTCCACGAATACCTCAGCTTCTCCTCCCCTCCAACCCAATCCATCCTGATTGGCCAGGAGGAGAAGCCGGAAGACGATAGCGAATATTAATTCACTATTGTCACAAGTGGGTGGGTTTGGGGTGCAATGCTCTGCGCCCCGAGTCCAATGTTTTTCAAGCCAATTAGAGCCTCAGGCTCTAATCATGTGGCTTGAAAAAAAAAACTCATACAAACGTATGAGTCCGGCGCCCTGCAGGGAGGTGGTGCCCCTGCGCCCCCAATGGACTGGCCGCTCCTGGACATGGAGCGGACTCTGTCAAGCAGATCTGCCTGCTCAGTGGGGGATCTGTCTGCTGATCCCCGCTGAGCAGGGGGATGACAGGTCCGTGTCCTCTCCGCTGATTCAGAGCGAACATGAACACAGCCCATTATTTTCTATGGGGTGGTCAGATGGAAACAGACCGCCTGTCCATTGCCATCAGCTGCCATCCGATCCGATTTGCTAGATGGATGGGGAATGGAGTCCCCATCCATCTGTTTTTAGCGGACTGGATCGGATGCAGGCAGGTGTAAACGGACACATGTATTAGTCTCTCCATAGAGAACAATGGGTGGTCCGATTTGGACCGCCTGAACAACGGACAGGCAGACCCAATCAGTGTGCTTGTGTGAAAGGGTCCTAAGGCCTTGTTCACACAGGGCATACACAGCATACCTTTAGAGGGATGCACAGGTGTTTCATGCATCTCTTTGCAAGCCTTCCCATTGATGTCATTTGGGATGTAGCAACTGCACCAACAGAGCCGTTGCTCTCAATTTTACATCCATGTAGGTGCGCATGCATGTCCCTGAGCTCACACTGTCTGGGGTCATGTTTGGGGTCATGTACACACACCCACACGAATGTCAGATTGGGAACAGCAGCTATGCCTGTGCAGCTGTTGCATCCCAACGACATAAATTTGACATAAATGGGACTGTCTGTACGGGGATGCATGGAACACCTGTGCATCCCTGTGCAGGTAAACATGGCCCACCATGGGTGTACACTTTAGTATGCCACATGTGAACAATGCTTTAGTACTAATTTAGGAGGAATTTTGTAAGTTACGTTGTGTTTATGTGCAATATTAATGATTTTAGTGTATTTTTAGTGAAAATAGCGATATGATAAACATTTGCACAATTATTGCGGGGCCCAAAAAATCTGTAGCACTTTTTTTTATTCTACAGGTCATGTGCTTTTAGAAAATGTCTAGCTTGAGGGGTCTTTTCAAATTCTGAAAGCTGTAAGTGAAAAATGAAAACCTCCAGATTTTTAGAGAAACTTTTGGGTACATTCGATTTTCACCATTTTGCAAAAAGGCCCAATTTAAAATTTACAAATATTTGTTATTTATTAACTCTGTATAGGTTAAGCTTTTATATTTAGTAAGGATTTGGCCGGAATTTTGTAAAATTATCTGTATTTTTATCTGCTAATAATGGTTTTAGTGTTTTTTTGCGCATATATTGGTTTGATAAACATTTGCGCAAATACCGCGGGGTCCAAAAAATCAGTGGTACCTTCTTTTTATTTTAGAGGTCATATGCTTTCAGAAAATATATGAATTTGGGGGTCTTTCACAAACTCTGAAAGCTGTAAAGGAAAAATTAAAACCTTCAGATTTTTAGAGAAATTTGGATATTTACATTTTTGCATATGTTCTATTTTCACTATTTTGCAAAAAGTCTCAACATAAAAATTCAAACTTTTTGTTATTTATTAATTTCAAACAGGTTAAGCTTTTATATTTAATAGGGATTTAGCAGAAATTTTGTAAAATTTGCTGTGTTTATATCTGCTAATAATGTTTTTTGTGTATTTTTTGCCAATATATTGGTTTGATAAACATTTGTGCAAATACCGTGGATTCTAAAAAATTAGTAGCACCTTCTTATTATTCTAGAGGTCATATGCTTTCAGAAAATATATGGTTTTGGGGGTTTTTCACAAATTCTGAAAGCTGTAAGGGAAAAATGAAAACCTTCAGATGTTTAAAGAAATTTGTATACTTACACTTTTGCGTCTGTTCAGTTTTATTTATTTATTTAATTTATTAACTCAATACAGGTTAAGCTTTTATATTTAGTAGGAATTTTGTAAAATTTGCTGTGTTTTTATCTGCTAATAATGGTTTTAGTGTATTTTTTGCAAATACATTGCTTTGATAAACATTTGCTCAAATAACTCAGGTCCTAAAAAATCCATCGACTTTCCTTTTATTCTACTGATCATGTGCTTTCAGAAAATATATGGTTTGGGGGGTCTTTCACAAATTCTGAAAGCTATAAGTGAAAAATAAAAAAGGTCTGACAGCGAAAGGGTTAATGTTGATAAATGTTAAGGTATGCACTTGGGGGCTAAAAACATGCATGCATCACACATACTTGGGGGGGGGGGGGGGGGGGCATCTGGGGAAATCAATGGAGAATGATCTGGGTGTTCTGGTAGATCATAGGCTTAATAATGGCATGCAATGTAAAGTTGCAGTTTCCAAAGCGAGCAAAATCCTTTCTTGTATTAAGAGAGAAATGGACTGCAGAGAGAGAGAGAGAGAGAGAGAGAGAGAGAGAGAGAGAGAGAGAGAGAGAGAGAGAGAATTTTGCTCCTGTACAAATGATTTGTAAGACCTCATCTGGAATACGCAGTTCAGTTTGGGGCACCAGTTCACAGAAAGGATATTGGGGAACCAGAGAAAGTGCAGAGAAGAGCAACCAAACTGATAAGAGGCGTGGAGGAGCTCAGCTATGAAGAAAGATTAGAGGAACTGAATTTATCCTTTGAGAATATGAGAGTAAAGGGGAATATGATCAACATGTATAAATATATAAGTGGCCCATATAGTAACCTTGGTGTTTAGTTATTCGCATTAAGGGGGCACTCTTTACATCTGGAGGAAAAGAGATTTCATCTCCAAATACAGAAAGGCTTCCTGACAGTAAGAGTTGTGAAAATGTGGAATGGACTGCCTCAAAAGGTGGTTCTGGCCAGTTCAGTAGATTTTTTTAGGAAAGGCCTGGATTCTTTAGAAGATACACATAATATAACTCACGTTAAGAAGTGTCACTCGGCGGGAGCCTCCCATGGAGGCGGAGTTGTTGCGCCATTTTTTTTCATTTTTTTGGTCCGTCGGGTTGCGTGAGATGGATCTACATCACGGGACATTTTTATTATTTTTAAAAAGGACTTGTCCCAAAGTGTCTCCTGTCTTTTTACTATTTTTGACACTTTTTTGTGAAATGTACCAATTCACATGGGGGGAGGCCAGGATCTGGGGGTTCCCTTGTTAAAGGGGGCGTCCATATTCCGATAAGCCCCCCACCCGCAGACCCCCACAACCACTGGGCAAGGGTTGTGGGGATGAGGCCCTTGTTCCCATCAACATGGGGACAAGGTGCTTTGGGGACCCCAAAGCATCCTCCCCATGTTGAGGGCATGTGGCCTGGTACGGTTCAGGAGGAGGGGGGCACTCTCTCATCCCCCCTCTTTTCCTGCAGCCTGCCAGGTTGCGTGCTCGGATAAGGGCCTGGTATGGATTTTGGGGGGACCCCCATGCCATTTTTTATTTAATATGGCGCAGGGTTCCCCTTTATATGCATATCAGACCTGAAGGACAGCCTGGTATGGATTTTGGGGGGTTCCCCTTAATATTCTGGTAATGGACTGGGGGGAACCTATGCCATTTTTTTCAGTGAGTTTTATCTATATTGCTGAGACCCGACAATTCATTACAGCCGCGATCCATTTTAAATCCCTTTTTTTCCTTTAGAAATGTAATTTTGCTGTGGTACTGTTCTAAACATGGTAAAACTGCACCACTTTACAGGCATACTATAGACACCCCCCCAGGCACGATATTTAAAGGAATATTTAATTTTTATTGTTTCACTTTAACCACTTCAGCCTGGAAGATTTGGCTGCTCAATGACCAGGCCATTTTTTGTGATACGGCACTGCGTTGCTTTAACTGACAATTGCGCGGACGTGCGATGCTATACCCAAACAAAATTGACGTCCTTTTTTCCCCACAAATTGAGCTTTCTTTTGGTGGTATTTGATCACCTCTGCGGTTTTTATTTTTTTCCCTATAAACAAAAGAAGAGCAATTTTGAAAAAAACACAATATCTTTTACTTTTTGCTATAATAAATATCCCATATTTTTTATCAAAAAAACTAATTTTTTCCTCAGTTTAGGCGGATGTGTATTTTTCTACATATTTTTGGTAAGAAAAAATCTCAATAAGCGTATATTTATTGGTTTGCGAAAAAGTTATCGCGCCTACAAAATAGGGGATAGATTTATGCCATTTTTATTATTATTTTTTTTTACTAGTAATGGCGGCGATCTGCGATTTTTATCAGGACTGCAATATTGCAGCAGACAAATTGGACACTTTTTTCATAAAAATGCACTGATAAATGTCACTGGCAGGGAAGGGGTTAACCCTAGGGGGCGATCAATGCGTTAACTGTGTTCCCTCACTGTGTTCTAACTGTAGGGGGGATGGGACTGTCTAGGAGGAGAGAGAGATCAGTGTTCATACTTAGAATGAACACACGACCTGTCTCTACACCCCTGAAAGAACCGTGATTTGTGAGTTTACACACTCAGATCCCGGTTCTCGCTCTGTCATGAGCGATTGCGGGTGCCCGGTGGTCATCGTGCCCACCGGGTACTCACATTGGCTCCGGGCACATGCTGCGGGCGTGCCCCCCTAGTGGCCAAAAGGTGAAGCAATGTAAGGTAACGTTGTTTCGCCCAGCCGTGCCATTCTGCCACAGTAAAACTGTGCAGCTGGTTAGCAAGCAGTTAAGCATTATTAAAATCACTGCTCCCGAAAAAACAGCTGTTTTTAAAACTTTTTTTGCATTGATACATGTCCCCTGGGGCAGGACCCAGGTCCCCAAACACTTTTTATGACAATAACTTGCATATAAGCATTTAAAATGAGCACTTTTGATTTTTCATGTTCGTGTCCCATAGACTTTAATGGTGTTCATGTGTTCATCCAAATTTTTTGCCTGTTCGCAAGTTCAGGTGCGAACCGAACCCGGGGGGGGCGTCTCATCCCTAATTATGACCACAAATCTCATGTGAAATTAGGCTTAGTATCACAGGTTTTATTTGTGCTAGCAGCTTTCTTTATGATATACACCTAAAGGAGGGCTACATTAGTTTATAGAGATTTTTTGTGACACTCATGGCCAACATTTGTGACTGTATACACAACAACAAAAACAAAGGGATATCAGACTGTACAGGCCAAAAAAGGAGCATACCTTAAATTCATTAAAAAAAAACAAAACATATTTTATTAAAGTATCACAGTGTTAAAAAGACAAATAATATGGTGCCTCTGCACGTATCTAGCTTTAAAATAAGGCAAGAGTTGTATATGGGAGTACATTGCATGGGAATAAATAACAGGAAAAATCAAGAGAACTATTATGATCAATCTTCATAACGAACGTGTTCTGCCAGTTAATTCTTCATCAGGGCCTAGGAAGAGCATATAGTACTCATCTACAAGAAAAATAGCATCACTTACAAATGTAATCAATTTACATATTAGATGTGCAGACAGTATTCTCTGCTTGCAACTATACAGCATATTCACTGTGCATGGCCCACCTCAATGCAAAACCACCCATGCGTGTCAGCTCCCTGGGTGGTTGCTGGAGCACCGAACAAGAGGCTTGACCAGAGAGATCTAAACACCAAATATCAATGGTAAATATCCACCCAATGTCCATCCCTCTAACAGACAGACAGCGTTTCCATATGTAAAAAAACTTACTATGGGCTAAAGGATGCTCAAGTCAGGCGAATGCTTGAATCATCCACTGATGTTATGTATTGTAGGATGCAGGAAGGCATAACATGAAACTAATGGCCTGGGGGGGGGGGTGCTACATTCAGATAGTGTTACCTTTAAAATAAGATAATCTAATATCATGGGTCATAAAGAGTTCAAAGGTATATGCATATTACTTAAGCATGGGGGTGTGTATAGGACTCCATACCTGTATTCATTTACACCTATACCTATAACTCTATATGCTAGGAGTTATCCCACACACAGGGATCAAGGTGTTCTTATTTCCATCTATGAGGCTATATATATATATATATATATATATATATATATATATATATATATATATATATATATATATATATACTGTATTTATTGGCGTATAACACTCACTTTTTCACCAGAAAAATCAGGTGCAAATAGCGTGTGCGTGTTATACGCCAATACTTCAATTTTAGCTGCCTCAGAGGGGACAGGGAGTGGGGCGGGATGAGCGCCGTCAGATTATAGTCAGTGAGAATCTCCTGTTTGCTTAGCGGCCTCTGTAATAGGAAGCCCCGTCTCCTGGACCGCCATTGGACCACTGTTCTGTTCGATCAGGCTGCACTGATGGCAATGGTGAGGCTGCTGCATTGAAGGCAATGGTGAGGCTGCTGCATTGACGGCAATGGTGAGGCTGCTGCATTGATGGCAATGGTGAGGCTGCTGCATTGATGACAATGGTGAGGCTGCTTCATTGATGACAATGGTGAGGCTGCTGCATTGATGGCAATGGTGAGGCTGCATTGATGGCACTTGTGAGGCTGTAGATGGGCATTGATCAGGCTGCATTAATGGCAATGGTCAGGCTGCAGATGGGCACTGACTCTTATTTTGCTTCAAAGCTTCTTATTTAAAATGTAGGTTTGTTTTCCTGAAACTTCCCTCTTAAAATGAATGTGCGTGTTATACGCCTGTGCGTGTTATACACTGATAAATACGGTATATATATATATATATATACGCATTAGATTATAATGTATCAGAAGTACTCAACATGCCCACCTATATCACATATGTCTATAAAAAGAAAACTCACTGATGAAATTTCCAGGCGTACAAAATTCCCCCAGAGAGCGCATGCATCAACCACTAGGTGAGTGCATCCACCATTATGTAGCAATCATTGTGTAAAACACACTATAGGTATTAAAAAAGAGCTATAGTTAGGACCCATCTAAACCATGTAAGTATATCGGCACCCGATTAAAAATAAACTATACTTGCATCTTATGCATCCCGTACAATTCCTTACTCTTTCTGATCAGCTGGAGGAGGGATCTGCCATCTATACTTTTATGCTCCCTCCACCTGGCTGACTCGCCTATGTGGGGCATGTCAAGGTGGTGGCAACCCCAATGGGAGGTCGCACTGGTACTGCGTCAACTTCGCGAACTGGCGCATCATGCACGCATGCATCAAGTGAATTGGTCCATACTACTGGATAGCAAAAATCAGCGCCAGCACCTGGAGAGCCCGTCCGCATCACCGGTCATATGACCGGATGGGTGGGACAGTGTCCCTGTATGTCGTAGTGCACCATTCATAATGTCCATGTTTAACCCCCTTAGTACCAGCATGTTTCTTCTTTTTCAAAAATTATGGCAAAAAATCTTATCACTTTGGGGTGTCTGCTTTACAAAAAACAGGGAAACAGTTTTTTTATTTTTGGATTTTTTATAGTAAAATATTTTTTTTAAAAAACAGTGTTTTTTAAATACTACCAAAATAATGATCTAAAAAAATCATATAAAACTAATTTGGGTGCAGCATTGGATGATGGAAAAATTGTCAGTCAAAATATAACAGCACTGAAAACTTAAAAATGACATGATACTTAAAGTGGTGTTCCACCCTAAAAAAAAATGCTTGAATGTGCCTAAAAAAAAATAAAAAAACATTTGGATTTTTTTTTTTTAACTTACCTCTAAATGCCTGTTGCTAGGGGGTCCCTCGTAGTCTGCCTCTTTCAGTGCCTGGGCTGGTGACATCACTTCCCCTCAGCACAGGAAGGGCTCAGCTCTGCTCCCTCCCTCTTGTCAATCATCTGGGACCCATTACAGGTCCCAGATGACTGAGCTGCCAATCACGGCGTGCGGTGCCGCTCGCGCATACACAGTGGGTGCCCGGCTGTGAAGCCACAGCGCGGCGCCCACAGTTACAATGCTGGCACCACCGAACGGAGGGGGAGATGAGCGGGGCTTCGATCCCCCGCATCGCTGGACCCTGGGACAGGTAAGTGTCCAATTAAAAGTCAGCAGCTGCAGTATTTGTAGCTGCTGACTTTTATTTATTTTTTTTAAAATGGGAACTCCTCTTTAAGTGTTAAAAGAGCCGGAGGTGAGTGTATACTTCATCGTCTACACCTTTGCCTCTGGTGTCCCAGGATCTTATCCTGGCATTGTTTAAAAGGTGCTTCCATAACCTTCAGGAGCTATTGAAAGCCCACTGCACCCTAAGGCCCCATGTGCACGGGACGCTGAGGCAAAGTCCTCTAAACAAATTTTTTTGACACCTTAAACCGGCATTTAAAATGCCCGTTTAGCCACGTTTAGCCGCGTTTTAACCACGTTTGCGTCTAGAAGCATTTATTAAGATTACCTCATTTAAAACCCTCCCCAAGCTCAAAAAACATTGTTAGTTAACTATTTCAGCCATTTTCACCAGAGTGAGTAGCAGCACCAAGAGAGCAGTTGTCTACTTGTATTTGCCTCTATTTCTGTGCTTTTTTTTGCAATGGATCCAATAATGAGCATATGTGAGGAAATGCTCCTGACATTGCTCTTGATGAGGCTAGAATGATGTAGAAAATTGTATGAGAGGTCCAGAGTCACCTGCCACAAGTTGTGGATTATCCACTTACCACGTCACCTGCCACAAGTTGGGGATTGTCCACTTGACACGTCCCCTGCCACAAGTTGTGGATTGTCCACTTACCACATCACCTGCCACAAGTTGTGGATTGTCCACTTGACACGTCACCTGCCACAAGTTGTGCATTGTCCACTTACCACGTCACCTGCCACAAGTTGTGGATTGTCCACTTTCCACATCACCTGCCACAAGTTGTGCATTGTCCACTTGCCATGTCACCTGCCACAAGTTCTGGATTGTCCACTTACCACGTCACCTGCCACAAGTTCTGGATTGTCCACTTACCACGTCACCTGCCACAAGTTGTGCATTGTCCACTTGCCACGTCACCTGCCACAAGTTGTGGATTGTCCACTTGCTACATCACCTGCCACAAGTTGTGGATTGTCCACTTGCCACGTCACTTGCCACATCACCTGCCACAAGTTGCAGATTGTCATTTGCCACATCACCTGCCACAAGTTGTGGATTGTCCACTTGCCATGTCACCTGCCACAAGTTGTGGATTGTCCACTTGCCACCCACAAGTTGTGGATTGTCCACTTGCCACATCACCTGCAGCAAGTTGTGGATTGTCCACTTGCCATGCCACCTGCCACAAGTTGTGGATTGTCCACTTGACACGTCACCTGCCACAAGTTGTGCATTGTCCACTTACCACGTCACCTGCCACAAGTTGTGGATTTCCACTTTCCACGTCACCTGCCACAAGTTGTGGATTGTCCACTTTCCACGTCACCTGCCACAAGTTGTGGATTGTCCACTTGCCACATCACCTGCCACAAGTTGTGCATTGTCCACTTGCCACGTCACCTGCCACAAGTTGTGCATTATCCACTTGCCACATCAACTGCCACAAGTTGTGGATTGTCCACTTGCTACATCACCTGCCACAAGTTGTGCATTGTCCACATGCCACATCACCTGCCACAAGTTGTGGATTGTCCACTTGCCACGTCACCTGCCACAAGTTGTGGATTGTCCACTTGCCACCCACAAGTTGCGGATTGTCATTTGCCACGTCACCTGCCACAAGTTGTGGATTGTCCACTTGCCATGTCACCAGCCACAAATTGCGGATTGTCCACTTGCCACGTCACCTGCCACAAGTTGCTTGTTCAAATCTAACAACATATGGGTCAAATTTCAATTATACTTCAGATAACAGCAATGCTAGTGGTGTATTGGATTGGATCAAGGACTCATTAGGGTATATAAATGGTCTATGAATCATTGCAAGCAATTACAATTTTAAAATTTTTTTTAATGGTTTTTCATCATTTGCCAACATTTTTGAGATTTTTAATGGAAAAAAAAATAGGGCACCTTTAAAAACGCTTATAAACGAAAATGCGGCTAAACGCCTGTACCGCGCTTAGCCGCGTTTAGCTGCGTTTGGCGTCTGAAACATGGAAATCTTCTGTGTCTGGACCCATTTTTTTGCTTCCAAAGAAACGCTGTTAAACGCAACTGCAATAAAAGGCAATAAACGAGACTGTGTACATGGTCACATAGGATAACATTGAATGAGTTCAAGGGCAGTTGAAAAAAGCGTCCAACTGCCTCTGAATGTATGTTTAGCAGCATCCCGTGTACATGGGGCCTTAAAATCTGCCAAAACCACATTCACTTGCCTTCCTACTCACTTCAATGCATTTTGATGAAATGAAGAAAGATTTGAGGTAATAAAAACTATTAACTTTGCTTATCCATAATCATGATATCCCAGCTTATCTTTATGTCTGGTGTGCAAGGGCTGAGCCAGGAATTTCTACTGGGGATCCTTGCAGCTGGAGCCCTTGATAGGTATAATTGTTTGAAGGTTTGGTGGATACTAAGCTTACAAGAGCAAAACGCTTTGTCACTTTTGAGCTAAGTCTTGCTTAATCAGTGAAAATGTAAATAAATAAATACAGATTAAACATTATTTTGGAATAAAACAAAAATTTTAATTCAGCATATCAGATAGCAACATATTCAACTAATTTCCATGGGCAAATTGGTGTTCATCAGTGAAATATGAAACTTTGCCAAAGGGAAATTAGGAAAATAAGTAAATTAAGCTTAATCTCCTTGTAAATCACTACCGATTTGAAAAACTGCTTAATAAATGTTCTGCAGCTTGTTGAACAAAAAGACACAAAAATATACAGTATACTGTTTGTTTATAATATTATGCCATGCTGATAATTTATGTTCCAGAATACTGTACCATAGTGTTTTGTTTTCCTTTCCTTGTTTCCTAATTTTTGTTTCAGAAAGAACGTGAGCGGGGATCTAATCTGGCATTTATGTTTCGCCTTCCTTTTGCTGCTGGCAGAGTATTCAGCATCAGCATGTTAGACACACTCTTGTACCAGGTAATGTAAAAAGAGGCAAGATACAGAGGGATGAAAAATTGATGTTACTGTTTGCTTTGTTTAACTCTTTCTTCCTGAATATAACTAACTCTCCAGACAGATGTATTCCTTATATTAAAAGAGAAGTATGTTTTTTTTTTTTCCAGATTCATACTTACCTAGGTGGATGCAGCATCAGTCCACTGCCTCTGCACCAAGAACCAAGTGATCGAACATTGCCAATGGCTCGGTTCTCACAGCTCCCGAGCAGAGAGCTGCTGACTGTCAATCAGCAGCTCTTCACTCTGCTCCTTCTCGCTCACTGGAGTGCTGAGCTGTGGAGAGGCGGGGAGCAGCCATCTCAGGCTCTCAGCAGCTTGCTGAGAGCCTGAGATGGGTATCAGTCCAGGCACCTAGCGGATCCAGACTTCATTGTCCTGATGACGCGGTGCCTGGACTGATTCCTGTGACGTCAGCAGAGAGCGGACTTCAGCCCATAGGAGAAGCCCAGCCAAACAAATTCAGGCTGGACTTCTTTAACTACAATTTAATTTCACATTCATTTTATCTTTGTAAAATAGAAAGCATCAGTATCTAAAAGTATTCACAAATAAATACTATGATCACGCTCTATATAATGAAGAGATGGGCCGAACGACCCCCTGTTCGGTTGGCAGCAGAACTCCCGAACAGGGGAAAAGTTCTAACCCAAAGTCTATGGGAGCCAAAAAATCAAGTGCTCATTTTGAAGGCTTATATGCAAGTAATTGGCCATTAAAGGGGTAAGGGGGTCTGGATACTGCTCTGGGGGACATGTAGGTTTTTTTTTGCAGGTCGGCGGGCGGCATGATTGATGATAGATTTACATTGAGGGACACTGTTTTTTTTATTTTTTAATAAAGTATTTGTCAAAAACTGTTTGTGTTTTTTTATTTTTATTTTGGATACTTTTTTGGGGAATGGGTAGGGGGTACTATGTACCCTTACCCATTCACATAGGGGTGGGGGGGGGATCTGGGGGCCCCTTGTTAAAATGGGGCTTTCAGAATCTGATAAGCCCCCCGTTTGCAGACCCTGACAACCACAGCCCAGGGAAGAGGCCCTTGTCTCCATCAACAAGGTATGATTCAGTAGGGGGGGCACTCACTTGTCCTCCCTTTCCTGACCTGCTGGGCTGCATGCCCGGGTAAGGGTCTGGTATGCATTTTTGGGGGGGGCCCACACCATTTTTTTTTTTTCCTTGATGTGGGGTTCCCGGCCCCGCTCCTTAACAACCAGCTTACACTGCACCCTGATTGGGCAATCAGGGCGCAGAATGCACTGCCACTGTGTTGGCAATGCAAACACCCAGCAAATACGGTGTTTAGCGAACGACTGAACAGACAAATGTTCAGCCTGAACTCATGCTTGGGCCGAAACCCTAATATGATGGTATTGGTTGGCCAGCCAGTATCTAAGATGGTTTACGTGCAACCTTGCTCCGCTTACGGATACCATCTTGGAAACAGAATGGCCTGCTGGTTAGTGCAGCACTTTTGTCAGCATAATCCAAAAGAATGAACAAAGAAGAAGCTAAAAAGAATGCAGAAAATCCAAGAAGTTGGGAAAGAGATACCCAGCAGACAGACAGTACTCATAACATAAAAGGTAAAGTTTCAAGTAAGCTTATATCGGATTCTAAAAAAATAACTATTGTTTGCATTGCTGTTACAATTTTGACATTTGAATGAAAGTGTATCCCGCGACTATAGATCTCCTTCAACTCTTTTACTGCCTTGGATGTAAATACTATGTCCATGGCAGTAAAGCCCTGTAAACTGATACCTAGCTGCTATAGCAACAAGGGAGTCTGTGCACATTTTTTCAGTTGACTGACGGCTTTCTAGTGGAAATGATTCAGGCCACTGTAAATCTCCCATTTTCATTTTCTCACATGTTGGAACCCCTATGCTTGACCTCCCTGCAATGTGTAATTTGTCTGTGTTTCCCCTTCTGAATGCCTGGGATACACATGGCAAGTGTCAAGTGGCATCGAACATCCACTATTAATCATCGCTGCACTGTAATTTTCCAGCTGCTGTGGCCAGGGAAGAAGCTAAGCCGGATCTGTGCTTGATTAGCTTCAATGGGGTGCAATTTTGACATTAGGGTTCAAAGAGACCTCTGATGTCTCCTTAAAAATGACCTGTTGTTTCTATTATGCAATCACTTCGGGGTTGTTGCCCTACTATGCAAAAACAATACAGTTAAGTGAAGAAAGGTTTTAAAAATAGAAGTTTAATATAGTTAGTAAAACCCAAACATGTTTTTAAAGAACTGAGCCCCCACATATACATAAGAAAACATCAATTTCACTACACATAGTATGAGTAAGAGCAATAATTCTAGGGCCATCATTCATAATTAACTGTAAACTGATGACTTGTAAAGGCTTTTAAAGTGTCACCTATTGACAGTTTGGGGTACTGTAGTTTGTGACCATTACACTGGCACATGCAATTTTAAGGCTTGACATGTTTAGTATCTGTTTGCTCGACACAACCTCATCTTTAGTTGCTAAAAAAAATGGTATTGCAGTATATTTTGTTTGTGTGAGTAAAAATTAATTTGAATGGATTTTTAACTGAAAATATGTGTTTGTTTAATGAGGTCTCTGCATTTGCAAAATGTATAATTTATCATTCTGTAGTACCAAATGCCCCGTACACACGGTCGGACATTTATCTGACATTCCGACAACAAAATCCTAGGATTTTTTCAGACGGATGTTGGCTCAAACTTATCTTGCATACACATGGTCACACAAAGTTGTCGGAAAATCCGATCATTCTGAACGCGGTGACGTAAAACACGTACGTCGGGACTATAAACGGGGCAGTAGCCAATAGCTTTCATCTCTTTATTTATTCTGAGCATGCGTGGCACTTTGTGCGTCGGATTTGTGTACACACGATCGGAAATTCCGACAACGGATTTTGTTGTCGGAAAATTTTATAGCAAGCTCTCAAACTTTGTGTGTTGGAAAATCCGATGGAAAATGTGTGATGGAGCCTACACATGGTCGGAATTTTCGACAACAAGGTCCTATCACACATTTTCCATCGAAAAATCCTATTGTGTGTATGGGGCATTAGGAGTTCTATTTAGATGTTTTGAAATAACACAGTAAAACAGTTGCACTTATTGAACAGATAGAACACAACACTTTCAGTGGTATATTTAAAAGACCAAAAGATAGCAAATAGGGGAGGTAAATTATTAGGTTATACATACATATTAGAAAAACTGCCTTATTTGTGAACACTCGCCTTTTACTTTTAAATAACTGCAAAACACTTTGAAAAATTCTTTCGAATTTGCTTTCACAGTCAATTCTGATATTCTCAAAATAATTCAAATTATACCTTATCTATTGAAGCCAAATCCTCTGGTAAACAAATATATTTCTAGCATTGAACATATATTGCTGAAAGTTCATACATAGTATCTGTGACTGATTGAAGTGAATTCAAAATTCAATACATGAACGGTGCAAAAAGCCAAATTGCTTTCCTCCACCAGTATCACAGGCTGCTCATCTCACATCTGAGTCAAATCAGCAGTGTTCCCCTCTGGGGATATTAGAGAAGGCTGCTTATTCCCATGGGATAAAACCCCGATCATCTCACCAAATATGATGGATATGCAAAAGAAGGGAGGCAGAATCTAGTGCTCTCCGTTTAAAATGTTTAATAATATATAAAAAAGGAAAGGTATAAACTCACAAAGATGGCACTGTAAGCCATGCAAGCTGAAAACACATTTTAGACACAATAGGCCTCAAGATGGCCGCGATGTAACCCTGTGTACCCTGGTTATCCCCTGATGAAGTCATGCGAGGTGACGATATGCGTCAGGATTGGAGCACTGGGTACACACACAGTCTAACAGCAGGAGACGAGCTCGCCGCTCGTGGATGTTTTAATCTGTTACAGCATCTTTATGTGAGTTTATTCTTTGACTATTTTAATAAATTGGTTTATTGCTGTACTGGATTACGCTATATGCATATTCTTTCACACCCCATACCAACATCTACTGAGTCCATTTGACAAGCGCTGGGAGCAGGAGCTGAATGAGGCTGCCACACTGGGGACATACGAACTGAGCGTTCGTTGGATTGACGCCTACGCTCTTTTCCTCCAAGTGAGTGTGCACTGCTCGATCCGTTCCTGTCCGAACATAGCTTATGCGGTATCATGCTATATACACCCTTATGTTTTCTCTCGCATGATCCTTCATATCCATCTATGTGAGCCTTCAAACAACATATGAGACACCATTTAATCGATCCTACCAAACCATCATCTTTACCTGTGGTCTGCGTTTATGCTGTACACCTTACAGCTGTGAGGTGAGCTGCTTGCAGACACGGAGGTGATATCACTGAAGATTGCATCTCACACACGTTCCTTTGGTGGTGGAAGTGTTTTTTCCCTTTTCTATATATTGTTTGTTTTGGGACTTTTAGACCATGTTGATGTATACATGATACACTTATCAATCAGCCTTTGGACTGCCACCATTTTCTTTTTACATCCATTCACTGTGGTTTGGTTTATTCGATTGTATTGCACTTATCACTGTTTTATTTGGTCTTTATGATATGTATTATCTATTACCATTGTTTATGATTCTTTAGTGCACCAGTATTTTTGATCTACACTCTCCCCCCTCCCCCCCCCCCCCCTCCCCCACAGCGCGAACACCATCACCATTCACATCAATAAAATTAAGTAATAGCGTAATCAAGGAAAAAAATATATATATAAATAGGTGAAAATGAGAAGTAAACTTAACAGTAAACCAAATGAATAAAAATAAAGATATAAAAAAATAAAAATAAAAAATACAAAATAATAAAAAAAAAAAAAATTACAATAAAATAACATTAAATGGAAAATTAAAGTCTGAATAAAAATGAATACAAAATCTAAATAAAAACTATTACAAAATACCAATAAACATAAAAAATATATATGAAAATTGAATAAAAATGATCACTAACAATTAACAATTAACAATTAAGGTCGAACTCCACGTTAAGGCCTCTAGGTACAAGAACCTTGGCCTCAAATATCCAGGACGACTCTCTTTTACTTAGTTGTCTAATAAAATTACCATTTCTCCAGTGTTTCTACACTCGCTCTATTCCCCAAAACATAAAAGAGCTAAGACTTTTATTATGAACATGTTTAACCAGTTGTCGACCGCCGCACGATGATGTACGGCGGCAGAATGGCATGGGCAGGCATAAGGACTTACCTGTACGTCCTTACCTGCCCGTGGGCGAGGGGTCCAATCGGACCCCCCGGTGCCTGCGGCAGTTGGATTATCATCGGGGGGCGAGCAGAGGTGAGGGGGAGGCCACTCATTCGTGGCTCCCCCCTCACGATCGCTCCTGGTGAATGACAAGCTTCCTCAGCTTCTGTAATGTAGACAGACCCAATGGCTGTTTACCCCCCCTCGGTGGCGAGCTGTGTCTCCATGACACGCCCCCACCGAGGGTACAGGGATGCACGCACACGATCGCACGCATTCCCTGTTTAAAGGGCAGGGCATCATATGACGCCCTCCAAGAACGAGAGCTGCGCCGCCTGGCCGTCATATGATGGACGCTAAAAGCTCTGGACCCATTTTGGAGATCCGTGGTGTGCTGGTAACAATGTTTCGCTCTTACATGTATTTACACAAATTGGGTTGATTTACTAAAACAGGAGAGTGAAAAATCTGGTGCAGCTTGCATGGTAGCCAATCAGCTTCTAACTTCAAATGGTTCAGTTAAAGTGGTTGTTAAGCCATTTGTTTATGTTTATACAATCCCCTCTATTTAATAACAATATGTACCCCAGTCTCTGTGCTAGATGAAAAAAATGCTAATTTCTACCTTATTTTACAGCACCTCCCAGTGTTCACATGACTGCTCGGCTCTCTCCTCTCCCGGGCTGACATCAACAGTGGGAGGGGCTGAGAACTCCCGCTGATGTCACCTGGGAGGAGGGGAGGAGAGGAAGAGAGGGCCAAGGGGAGGGGAGAGGAGGACAGAGCAGGGCTGTGGATGACAGAGGCCTGTAAACTGACCACAGTGTCAGGGCTCAGCAGCCATGATAAACGGTGGTTAGTTTACAGGTAGGAGAGCAGAACAAGCCAGGATCAGCTAAGTGTTTTATATGATACAGGGAGCCAAATTACACAGTACAAGCACTGTGCTGTTATTCATGCTTTAACCACTTGCCGACCGCCGCACGACGATGTACGTCGGCGGAATGGCACGGGCAGGCAAAAGGACTTACAGGTATGTCCTTGCCTTCCCGGTGCCTGTGGCAGTCGGATTCTCGTCAGGAGCGATGAAAGGTTAGGGGGAGGCCACTCATTCATGGCTCCCCCCTCACAATCACTCCTGGCAAATGACAGGTTTCCTCGGCTTCTGCATAGTAAACAGAAGCAGAGAAAGTGATGTCATCTCTCCTCGAGCCGGTCTTTTCGTTCTGGCGCCAAGGAGAGAAGACATCAATGTGAGTTTGCACAACACTACACTTACAGTAGAACACGCAGGCACACTTTTCACCCCCCAGTCACCCCCCAATCACCCCCCAATCACCCCCCTGTACCCCCTGTCACAGTGACACCAATAGCAGTTTTTTTTTTTGCATTGCTGTCAGTTTGTGACAGTTATAAGTGTTAGGGCAGTTAGGGTTAGCCCCCTTTAGGTCTAGGGTACCCCCTTTAGGTTTAGGGTACCCCCCCAACCCCCCTTAATAAAGGTTAACCCCTTGATCACCCCCATCGCCAGTGTCACTAAGCGATCGTTTTTCTGATCGCTGTATTAGTGTCACCCGTGACGCTAGTTAGGGAGGCAAGTATATACTACCTAATAAAGGTTTTAACCCCTTGATTGCCCCCTAGTTAACCCTTTCACCAGCGATCACCGTATAAGTGTTACGGGTGACGCTGGTTAGTTAGTTTGTTTATTATAGTTTATTATAGTTTCAGGGCACCCGCCGTTTATTACCTTATAAAGGTTTAACCCCCTAAATGCCCGGCGGTGATATAAGTTAAGTTTTTAGGGTCAGATAAGGTCTGCATCACCCCAGGCAGTGTTAGGTTAGTGCCAGTACCGCTAACACCCACGCACGCAGCATACACTTCCCTTAGTGCTATAGTATCTGAACGGATCAATATCTGATCAGATCTATACTAGCGTCCCCAGCAGTTTAGGGTACCTGCTAGCACCTGCGTTTTGCCCCTCGGCCCAGCCCAGCCCACCCCACCCCACCCAAGTGCAGTATCGATCGATCACTGACACTTACAAAACACTAAGCACACATAACTGCAGCGTTCGCAGAGTCAGGCCTGATCCCTGCGATCGCTAACAGTTTTTTGGTATCGTTTTGAAACAGTCGCTGACAGTCAGGAGCTTTTTTGCCTGTGAATCTCACTAGTGTACCCCTAAATTTAGAGCCCAAAATGGCAAATCGTAAGTACACTAGTGAAGAGGCCTACACGTTTCTGAGCATGACAGATAGTGAAGAGGAAGTCACTCATCTGTCAGATTCAGGCTCAGAATATGATCCTGTAGACGACAGCGGCTCCATGACAGATAGCTCTGACGACGGAGTTGTGGTCCCTGCCAAGGTCAGGCGTACCAGACCCCAAACTTCTTCTCCTGTCCTTGAAGTGCAAGAACCGCAGGGCTCTCGTATGGAGCAGAGCAGCACTAGCGCCGCTATTCCTTCTGGTGAACTGGCAAGCACCAGTGGTCTAGTACACCCTGGTCGTACATCCAGCACTTCAGTATCATGTGGTGATGTGGCAAGTCCCATAAGTGCAGTTCAAGCTGGCGAGGTGGCAAGCACAAGTAGTGTCCCGCTGCCACCAAGAAGATGAACACAGCCCCGTCGTGCCCATAGTGCCCTTCCTGCTGCATTCGCCAATCCGAATTGGGAGCCCACCACTTCTGCAGCACCCGTACTTCCCCCATTCACTGGTCAACCCGGAATTCAGGTGGAAAGTTGATTTTACGCCACTGGATTTTTATTCGCTGTTTTTCACCGAAGATCTCTATAGATCTATTGTGGACCAAAGCAATTTATACGCTGGTTAACACATCGCCACTATTCCCCAGTCCTCCCTTGCCAGAGATTGGAGACCAATTACGGTCTCCGAATTTAAGATCTTTCTGGGCCTTTCCCTCAACATGGGCATAGCTAAAAAGAGTGAGTTGCGGTCATATTGGTCCACTGACCCAATTCACCATATGCCCTTGTTCTCTGCCTCCATGACCAGGGCACGATACAAGCAGATCTTGCGGTTCATGCACTTCAACAACAATGAACTCTGTCGTCCTCGTGGAGACCCTGAATACGATCGGCTCTACAAAATTCGGCCCCTTGTAAACCACTTCAACCAACGTTTTGCAGACTTGTTTACTCCCCATCAAGTTGTCTGCGTTGATGAGTCCCTGATTAAGTTTTCTGGCCGCTTGTCATTCAAACAGTACCTTCCCAGCAAGCGTGCCAGATACGGGGTCAAGATGTATAAGCTCTGTGACAGGGCCACAGGCTATACATGTAGTTTTATGGTTTACGAGGGCAAAGATAGTCACATAGAGCCGACAAACTGCCCTGACTACATAGGAAGTGCTGGCAAGATTGTGTGGGACTTGGTGTCACCCTTATTCGGAAAGGGGTACCATTTATATGTGGACAATTATTACACGAGCGTGACACTTTTTAGTCATCTTTTTGATCATCAGATTGGAGCATGTGGCACCGTGCGACCTAATTGCCGGGGCTTTCCCCAGCAGCTTGTAGATTCCCATCTTAGGCTGGGGGAGAGAGCCTGCTTGCGGTGTAATAATTGCTCGCTATGAAGTGGAGGGACGATAAACATGTTTTTGTTCTTACCTCCCTTAATGCAGACATGACGGTCCAAATTACTACGGCGACTGGTGTTGTGGAGAAACCCCTCTGTGTCCATGAATAAAACCAAAATATGAGAGGGGTGGACCTCAACGACAGTTGTTGGCGCCGTACCTAGTTGCCTGTAAGGCCAGACGCCGGTATAAAAAAGTGTCTGTATACTTATTTCAATTGGCTTTGCTGAACGCTCATGTGCTATACAGAGCTTCAGGACAGACTGGATCCTTCCTTAAATTCCAGGAAGAGATCGTCAGAGCCCTTCTGTATCCAGACGGTGCTCCACCTCACCTTCCCCAACCAAATGCAGTAAGCCGGCTGCATGAGAAGCATTTTCCTTATGTCCTCCTGAGTACCCCTACCCAACGAGCCCCCCAAAGAAAATTTTGTGTCTGCAGAAAGCGCAGATATAGGCGTTACACCCGGTATTATTGTCCCTCCTGTCCTGACAATCCTGGTCTATGCATTGGTGAATGTTTTGAGCGCTATCATACACTAGTTGAGTTTTAGCGTAGGGTACAGCATTGCACAGACTAGGACACACTTTCACAGGGTCTCCCAAGATGCCATCGCATTTTGAGAGACCCGAACCTGGTACCAGTTACAGTTAAAAAAGTTACAGTTATAAAAAAAATTTAAAAAAAAAAAAAAAAGTAAAAAAAAAATACACAAAAAAAATATAAAATAAAAAAAAACAAAAATAGTTGTCGTTTTATTGTTCTCTCTCTCTCTATTCTCTCTCTATTGTTCTGCTCTTTTTTACTGTATTCTATTCTGCAATGTTTTATTGTTGTTATGTTTAATCATGTTTGCTTTTCAGGTATGTCATTTTTTTATAGTTTACTGTGTTTTATTGTTAACCATTTTTTTGTTTTCAGGTACGCCATTCAGCTGCAGCGCGGATTTATTTATCTTGACAGCAACAGCGTTTGCTCCCACGATACATAAAGCCGTGACTCCAGCGCTGTCGGAGGTGATTTCACCACCACAGTTACATACTTCAGCATATATGCCGAAGCGTGGGGGCAGCAGTGGGCGGAGGAGCAATTTGCTCCTACCTTTACCGGGAGGATGCCCCTATGCTTCGGCATATATATATTTTAGGCACAGGTTGCGTTAAATGTTTTATTTTTTACAATTTTTTTTTGTATTCGCTTTGCAGGTATGGTAAGTCTTACTGTTATACTGTAATATGACAAAAAGTTAGGTCTGCAAAATACTCGCCATACCTCTCAGCAAATAGCTTGGGGTGTCAGAATCAGCAGAATGTATTTTGGGGTGCAATTCCACATAGCCCATGGCCTATGTGAGCAATATATCATTTAGTGACAACTTTGTGCAAAAAAAAAAAAAGTTTGTCATTTTCCTGCAACTTGTGGCAAAATATAAAATATTCCATGGACTCAACATGCCTCTCAGCAAATAGCTTGGGGTGTCTACTTTCCAAAATGGGGTCATTTGGGGGGGTTTTGTGCCATCTTGGCATTTTATGGCCTTCAAAACTGTGATAGGTAGTGAGGAGTGAAATCAAAAATTTACGCCCTTCGAAATCCTGAAGGCGGTGCTTGGTTTTTGGGGCCCCGTACGCGGCTAGGCTCCCAAAAAAGTCCCACACATGTGGTATCCCTGTACTCAGGAGAAGCAGCTAAATGTATTTTGGGGCACAATTCCACATATAACCGTGTCATGTGTGAGCAATATATCATTTAGTGACAACTTTTTGTAAATTTTTTTTTTTTATTTTTATTTTTTTATCATTATTCAATCACTTGGGACAAATAAAAATAATATTCAATGGGCTTAACATGCCTCTCAGCAATTTCCTTGGGGTGTCTACTTTCCAAAATGGGGTAATTTGGGGGGGTTTTGTACTGTACTGCCCTGCCATTTTAGCACCTCAAGAAATGAGATAGGCAGTCATAAACTAAAAGCTGTGTAAATTCCAGAAAATGTACCCTAGTTTGTAGATGCTATAATTTTTAGCGCAAACCAATAAATATACGCGTATTGACATTTTTTTTACCAAGGACATGTGGCTGAATACATTTTGGCCTAAATGTATGACTAAAATTGAGTTTATTGGATTTTTTATAAAACAAAAAAATATCATTTTTTTCAAAATTTTCGGTCTTTTTCCGTTTATAGCGCAAAAAATAAAAACCACAGAGGTGATCAAATACCATCAAAAGAAAGCTCTGTTTGTGGGAAGAAAAGGACGCAAATTTTTGTTTGGGTACAGCATTACATGACCGCGCAATCAGCAGTTAAAGCGACGCAGTGCCAAATTGTAAAAAGTGCTCTGGTCAGGAAGGGGGTAAATCCTTCCGGGGCTGAAGTGGTTAAAATGTTTAGGCACATTGGGGTTGATTTAATAAAGGCAAATCCACTTTGCACCACAAGTGCACTGCAAATGGATCTAAAGGGAAGATCTAAAATGAGGGGAAGCTCTGCTGATTTTATCATCCAATCACGTGCAAGCTAAAATGCTGTTTTTTTATTTTCCTTGCATGTCCCCCTCAGATCTACAGTGACTGCACTTCCAAGTGCGCTTTCAGTGCACTTTCAAGTGCACTGGCAGTGCACTTGTAGTGCAAAGTGGATTTTCCTTTAGTAAATAACTCCCATTATGTGTAACCACCCCCTTCTAAATATTCTTAATATTCCTTCACTTTGATATGTAGGGCTCTGAATGTACAGGCCAATGTATTGAAGCCTGCATCCACACTCCAACATACCCCAGTGGTTGCACAGGTGATGAGGTCTGTGATTTGGTACCCTTTCCCTATGCTAGTGGATATGAACTCTTTCCTCTTTCTAATATTAATCTTAGCGTGCCGACACGCCAAACACCTACCACACGCATGAAACCCTGTAAAAAAAAATCAAAAGGCATACTTTTCTTCTGTTTGTGTGGGTCTATAACCCCAGGCACTAATTTGTCTTTTAAGGTGGGTTGGCAAGAGAGGCCCCAATATTTTATCCTTCCTAAGCATACTCCAATGATTTTTATAATATTTTCTGCCTTCTTAAACTGTAGATTGTAGTCCAAAATAATTTTATAATCAAAAGAACGACTATTGCCTCTATGGCCATATTGTAGAAGCGATCGTGTGTCCATTTCAGATACTTTATTCTGATCATTTAAAATAGCCGAGGGATGGTCACCTTTTTCAATAAATCTATTGGCTAGGATATCAGATTTGAGGAAATAATCTGATAGTTTGGAACAGTTTCTCCGCAATCGGATAAACTGTCCCCTGGGGATGTTATTAAGCCAGGCATGGTGATGACAGCTGTTAACAGCAAATAGGCATTCCTATTGGTAGGTTTAAAGTGATTTCTAGTTAGAAGTCTATCACCATCCTTAACTACTTGCTTACTGGGCACTTAAACCCCCCTCCTGTCCAGACCAATTTTCAGCTTTCAGCACTGATGCACTTTGAATGACAATTGCACGGTCATACAACACTGTACCCAAATGAAATTTTTATCATTTTTTCCCCACAAACAGAGCTTTCTTTTGGTGGTATTTGATTACCTCTGCGGTTTTTATTTTTTGTTAAAAAAAATTTTAAAAGACCGAAATTTTTACATTTTTAAATTTTTTTTTATATTTTGTTATAAAATTTTGCAAACAGGTAATTTTTCTCCTTTATTGATGTACGCTGATGAGGCGGCACTGATGGGCACTGATAGGTGGCAGTGATGGGCACTGATGGGTGGCAATAATGGGCACTAATGGGCACTGGTTGGTTACACTGATAGACAGCACTGCTAGGTGGCACTGATTGGCACCACTGGTGGGCATTGATAGGTGGCACTTGTGAGCATTGACAGGTGGCACTCATGGGCATTGATAGGTGGCACTGGTGGGCACTGGCAGGTGGCACTGGCAGGGGGTACTGGTGGGCACAGATGAGGCAGAATCAGCTCTTCCTCTTCGGGACTGATGTCCCTTGCACATAAGCCGGTGATCGGATTTTTTTTCTCCTCACGCTATTAGCGTGAGGAGAAAAAAATGATTACCGAGCTTTTGTTTAAATCATGTGATCAGCTGTCACGTGGTAAGGGGCCGGTATCGGCCCCTTACTCAAATCTGTGGTCACCCAAGTCTCAATGACTCGGTGATCACAGCACATGCCGCATGCACTCTGGGGAGCTGGAGCGTGCAGAGGGGAGGACGTCATATGACGGCCTCCCGGAAATTCAGGTCCGTGCTGTGGCCATCATTCGGCTATAGCACGGATGCCAAGTGGTTAAATATCCCCAAATCAAGAAACACTATTTGGCCAATGCTCATGGTCCAGGTTAATTTGATGTTCTTTGAATTGCCATTCATCTTTGCCATTAACCTATCAAAAGACGCCTGGTTACTGTTCCAGATATTCAACAGTTTATCGATATACCTTTAATAGCATATAAGTTGCTCTGGGCGCTCAACTAATATTTCTTCTGCCTCCCAGCAAGCCATGAATAGGTTCGCCACACTAGGTGCGTACCTAGCCCCCATGCCCATGGTTTGTAAATAAAAATTACCACTATAACAAAAGTACCCTAAACAAAATTTTAAGTACTTCAGAAGGTATTTTTGATGGTCAATGGTCAATTCAGAACCTCACAATGCCCATTTTACATATTTTAGGGCTTCTTTATGCCCTATGATAGTGTATAATAAGCCAATCATCTGTTGCTAAAATACATGATTGTAACCCGTCTAATGACTCCAAATGATGGATGATATGTTTAGTGTCTTTAATATATGCTTCTATTCGTACAAACAACAGCTGCATAAAATAGTCTATATATTGGCCCAACCTCGCACGCACAGAGTCTATCCCATTAATAATGGGTCTTCCTGGAGGTTTGACTGGGTCCCTATGGATTTTGAGTAGAAAATATATTATTGGAGTTCTACAACCCACAGGATTAAGATATAATGCTTCTTTCTTATTTAGTAAATCTCTTCTTTCTCCTTTTTTAATCAGTCTATCCAACCTATCTTTATATTCAAAAAGGGGATTTTTAGTCAATAATTGATATGTACTGGAATCTGATAACTGCCTTTCCATTTTTTCCTCATAAAAACTAACCCTCCGCCCTTGTCGGTAGGGCAGATAACTACATTTTTATTTTGTTCAATAACTTCAATGGATAATTTTTTATCCATTGGGGGTAGTGAACTTTTTTAATCTTAAGACTTTCTAAATCCTCTACTACCATATTACAGAATACTACTAAATATTTATTATCTGTGTTTAAAGGGTTAAATACTGATCTGGTTTAAGGTAGAGAAACATCCAGTCTCTCTTAACGGGGGTCTGGTGTCAGGCTTAGATAACATTTTTTTCTTTTGGTTCAGTGTGCGCATACATTTCTGAACCTGTACATATGTATCAAATTTGTTTCAATTTTTTACTGGAGCATACTTTAAACCTTTGTCTAAAACAAAAAAATCTTCTTTATTTAATTCTTGTCCACTAATATTAAAAATACCTATTGGCACTTTCTTTTTGTTCCCTTCTCCCGGCTCTCCTCCCTCTCTTTCTCTTCTTTTGCCCCAGATGGACTTCCAACTGATCCCTGATTGTTCCGTGAGTCTGTGGGTTTCCCTAAAAAAACACTCATCCCATGCTCTCCAGTGTGGTTGTATAAAGGGGCAAGTTTATACCTTACCTTTTTTTACATATCATTAAACATTTTAAATGGAGAGCACTAGATTCTGCCTTCCTTCTTTTGCATATCCATCATATTTGTGTGAGATGATCGGGGTTTTATCCCATGTGAATAAGCAATTTGGAGGAGGAAAGTAATTACCAGCACCACACCAGCTCTCTCTATGATCCCCAGAGGGGAACACTGCTGATTTGACTCAGATGGGAGGCGAGCAGCCTGTGATACTGGTGGAGGAAAGCACAAGCATTTTGGATACTTGCACCGCTGATGTATTGATTTTTTTAATTCACTTCAATCAGTCACAAATACTAGATACTAGATGCAGATGAACTTTCAGCAATATATGTTTATTGATTACCATTTTTATACTTTTATTATTATTGATTTTTTTTTTTTATAGCACAGTGCTGTCTATTGATTATTTGCACTTTTTAAGTGAAGTGAGAACACTTGTTAGTGATCAGCTATTATTAATTATTCAAAATTTGTTTACACCACTTTATTTCAGGAGATTGCACAGATTGATATTCACTTTATATATTTCTAGCATTGCAATATCAGTTTACCAGAGGATTTGGTCTCAATAGATAGGTATAATACTGGATTGTTTTTGAGAATATCAGCACTGATTGCAAATGTAAGTGGGAATGTATTACCTATATGCTTTGTGATTATATTAAGGGAAATGGTTCAGTGTTTACACAAAAAAATATGATTTGAATTGTTTTTACAAGGTATACGTGGTAGATTTTATCAACAAAGAACTGTTTAGAAAAAAGATTTTTTTAAGTGGTATTTGTGGTACTATAAAGACTGTTATATTAAAAAGCAATGTAAGGCAGTTGTGTATTTTTTTAATATTATTAAATGTATTTGTAAATACAGAGGTATAGGAATAAAAAAAATGTCTGGATAGAATTATACATTCTTTTGATATGTTCATATGCAAATTTGTACATTATTTTTAAGCTTTTTAAGTTGCATGCAATTTACCATTAAAATACCACAAGGTAAACAGATGTAATCTGTTATATAAACATAATATATATTTACTGTTGGAATGTACTGTAGGTATAAATTAGCAGCATTATGAGTCTTTAAAGGTCTGCCAGACCCCAGCAGGGAGAATGCACCTCTTCTCAACCCCTAGCATGGCTGTGAAAGACCAAATGGCTTTACAACTGAATATCCAGGATCACATGCTAAAGTAAATTTAACATATATTTATATAGAGAATAGAACAGAGCAGAGAACATGTGTAAAACACAAAGATTCTGTACTAATTACAGTATCCTCTAGTTGGTTTTCTACAGGAATACAAGGGCCTCTGGGTCTAAATAAAGGAGGTACTGGATTTTAAACTTTGTCTTGTAGGTATAAAACAGTAATATTGGCTAAAAAGTTACAACTCAACCTAAAAAATATTTTGAACTGTATGCTTCTCACAGAACACTTATATTTACATAGTAGATACGTCTTGTATAATGTCTTGTGACTTTATTCTATGGTAACTGTAGCGATCATGCTGTATTTTTTTTTTTTATGCTTTTTAATCCAAGGTCAGTTTGGGTAGTGGATGTTTGCAAAAATTCCACACTGCCCATAGATCTGTAATTATCTCAAATCTATGGGAATCCTAAAGAAGAAATTAGGGATTTTCAGAATCTCTCAATCTATCCAGTTTATTGATAAATGAGATGCTCTCCTTTCTACTTACCTTGGTACCCATGATGCAAAGGTTTAATTGATATGGTTCAGCCCATCTTTTATCCTCCCCATTCTAAAACTCTCAAAATTATGCATCAGCCATAGATGTATGTGGGATTCAATAACATGAAGTTGGAAGCAAATGTAAAGCACTATTATTATTAACTTATTAACTTTTATTATTAACACATTATTTTCAGCTGATCTCAGTCTTGATTTTTTGGATCATAATTGGGGTCCTTTTTAAGGAAACTAGCAGTTTCTATTTATCATAGTTTCCATCGTGTCACAGGGACGTTGGTCCACCTTGGAGCTATGTAACTGTGCATGTGCCATACCTGTGGGATTCCCATGTTAACTTTAAATCAGTGTAGTAGGCATCACTGCTTCAGGGATTGGGGCTAGCTTTGTGGTTATACTGTGAACACAGGAGGTTACTTATATGGCACAGGCACCATTCAGAGAACACTTTGCATTTTCATCATTACATGAATGCAAAGCATTATTTAATGCGACGCAGTGAAGCAGTAGGACAGTGAGGTCACAATCTCCACCATGTCCAATCAGAGAACATTTTGCATTCATTAAGAAAAATGCATAGTGTTCTCTGATTGGTGCCCGTGCAAAACCGGTGACTTCCTGTGTTCAATAAACAGTGGGACAGTAATTGCTAGCATTTAAAATTGCTAACGTTTTGAAACCTTGAACATATTGAAAAAGTGAATGGTAAATCAAAGTCGCAAAAGTTAAAAAGTAACATATATAAAAATGCAATCTCTGTCAGTCTGTCATTCATTGGTTCCTTTTGTAATGCGAGACTTGTGTGAGATCTCGGGAGAACTTGATTTCTCTAATTTTATTGACGATGAAATGCATGCTTGTATGTTGACTTTCGGAGCCTCGCTTCAATCTGATTTGCTCTCGAAAGCAGGCATACCCTTCATAATAAATTAAAAAATGTTTATATACTGTATGTAAAAATAAATAAGTTCTTCACCATAAAAACTGGTAACTCTTTTCAGGTGTGCTGTGAAAATTTTTAGATCTTTTTGGTGCGCCGGAAGACAAAAAAGTTTGAGAAACACTGGCCTAGAGCATACTATGGAGGACTTTATATACCGTATATTAGTTTGCAGTAGAACTGCATAAGGTATATTGTTCTGTACCCATAATAACAGCTTGATACACCCCCAAAAAATACTTTAAAATAATAATATCACCAGCAAAACATGATTCACCACAGCATAATATAACAAAAACTGATTGGATAGACATCAAGAAGTGGGCTCAATAAGTTTCATGTTGTTGTAAATGTAGTTATGAAGAATGATGATGCCCCCTACAGTTTATTAAAATTTGAGGAGTATAGGCAAAATCATTGCTAATAGAGCAGAAGACACAGAATCATGTACAGTATATTGATACAATAGTCTTTTGTGGTAGAAGGATTGGGGTTGATTGACTAAAACTGGAGAGTGCAAAATCTGGTGCAGCTGTGCATGGTAGCCAATAACCTTCCTGTTTTTTTTTTTTATCAAAGCCTAATTGAACGAGCTGAAATTGGAAGCTTATTGGCTACAATGCTCAGCTGCACCAGATTTAGCACTCTCCAGCTTTAGTAAATCAACCCCACCGTGTCACTGTGAAAACGTGGTTAGTGGTGGGAGAGATGGTTTTGACAATATAAAGATGCCTGAATCTTCAAATGGTTATCTCAGGAGAGAACTCACATTTAGGTCAGGTGAGCTTATTGCACGAAAGAGAGACTGCATTCAGTCATAATTCCAGTCTGGAATCAGTGTTGTTTGGGCAATGATTAAAGCAGATACCCTGTAGGTGGGTGTGCAGGCCAGGGCTGTTGTACCCAGGCAAGGGATCAGGGTTAGGGTCAGGATTAGGCAGGGACACGGATCACAGAAGAACACTGAAGCACTGAACTTCAGTTAAGGGCGGGATTATATACCTGCTGGTGGTCACTGGAACTGTGCCCTTCGACTCCAGGAACAACAGTGCTACCTGCAGGTGACCCAGGTACAGAGACATGTCCTGACATAAACAGACAGGTCCCCGTTCCAGCTGCGTATGGTACTTGAGAAGGGTGAAAGAATCTGCACAGTTTATAAATGTTTCACAGGGACATCGACATTTGTGTTTTTCAGCTTTACGCTTTTGTAACAACATAATAATATGATCATTTAAAAATATCTTTAAAACTACGATGCACTACTTTATACATTTTCCTAGCAATATTGGTTCTATTGTTATTCTTTATGATTTTTATTTTCTAATTTTAGTATTAAAGTAGATTTACCCCCATAAAAAGTAAATTGGCCTTCATCAGCTTTTGTCCATAATGAGCTTGTATGGCATACTAGCACAATATGGTGGACTTACAAGGCTAGAGCTACCCTCCAACGCTGTGCTGTCAGTGCTGACATAGGTCATAGGGTGCTGCCATTTTCTGTCCTGTCCTGTCTTCCTTCAGGGTTCTGATTTTAATTTAAGTTTTCATCACTGAAAACATGCAGCTGATGAAAGCTATGACGAAAATATTTTTGTTGACAAAATGAACACTGATGAAAATCCTGTAATCCATCCAGCCTTGACAACTTTATCCACCACTTCATATAGTTTTTAATAGCTCACTTAAGATGCCTCAAGAGTCCCTGATTGATTTTGCAGAGTGCACCACACTCACTAAATGATGGTATAGTAAACCCTCTCTAAGGAACATTGCATTCTGCCTGACATTTTCGTCTGAAATAGGAAATGCCAGCACAAACTCCTGGCTAAGATCTAAAAAACATTTGATAGACTTGAAGTCACTTTATTCCAGGAAATCTAACTTATTACCTTGTAGAACAGATGGACTCTTGGTAACTTCCAAACATTCAGAGATAAAACAGGATCCCCACTTTTTCCAGGATGTTTATTGGAGTTCTCATTTGGTCTCAAATGTGCAAAAGGCCCAAAAGTGTGCAAAAGGATTTCCAAAATGTCAAATCCCTCCTCAGGCCAGCATGCGGTCACCAGGAGAATCCTCTCATGAAACCACCCTCTGATTTTTTTTTTTTTTGTAAAGGATAGGATGTTTGATTTCAGACGAATTTTTCACTTTGCATGAGAATTTTCCTTTAGCTTAATGAATGTGGTGAAACTTCACTGTGCAAAAAACACCTAGTCAGGTTGCATGAAAGAAAAAAAAATAACAAAAAGGCACATGATTGGATGATGTAAGTCAGCACAACTTCTCCTCTTTCACTAAGCTAAAGGTTAAGGATTATAAGTCTTTTGTGCTTAAATGCAAGGTAAAACCTACTCTTTTCTTCTCTTACAGTAATTTCTATAGGTCATAGGAAAGAGCTTGTCCATGCAAACACAATTAAAGTAGTTGTAAGGGCTTAAGGTTTATTACCTTCATGCACTCAATGCATGAAGGTAAAACATCTTTAAAACATCTTTAGTTTGCAGCTCCCCCCCAACTATGAACTATTACTGATGCACTGAATAGAAGGGCAGAGTAAAGTTTTGGTCCTTGCTCTTTTTTCTATATTTTCAGGTGAGCCACAAAATCCCTATTTTATTGCAGTGCAGGGGGGGATAGCAACAGAATGTAAGTTTTTCTACCTATTATTTTCTTTGAACAAATTACAGACCTTTCATGAAATGGGCAAATCATTTAAACCTTACCAAACTTAATGTATAGTTTATAACTGCTACAGATAAGAAATGCATTATGGGTATAAGTCATACAAACTTTTATGCAATATCTCCTAGTATATCTCTAGTTTAATTCTCATTAAGCTTTGTCGACTTTTGCCCCTTTTTTATTTGACTTGTCACAATTAAAACCATGTAAAAGCCCTGGATCAGACATCCTTTCATCAAAGTCCTCTAGGTCTCCTATAAAGTGCTGCCTACTCACTTTGTAAAATACTACAATGCATTCAGGAACAAAACATGACAGTTTTTCTACCTGCTGTTTTCTTTGAACAAGTTACTGATCTTTCATGAAATGGGCAACTAGTTTTAACCTTACCATGCTTAATGTGTGGTTTATAACTACTACAGATGAGAGATGTATTTTGGGCATATGTCATAAAACCTATATGCAATATCTCCCAGTATATCTTTAGTTTGATTCTCATTTAGCTTTACCAACATTTGACCTTTTTTTAAGTTAATTTGTCACAATTAAAACCGCAAAAAAAGCCCTGGACCAGACATCCTTTCATCGTAGAACTCTAGTTCTCTTATAAAATGCTGCCTACTTACTTTGTAAAATGCTACAATGCAATTCAGGACTAAAACAGTCTTTCTCCTCTTTCTTTTTAAGCCCATATAATAAAAGATGAGGAAGTCTAATTAAAAGCATACATTCCTATAAATTGTAGAGATGAAGAAATAGAATAGCACCTCATCTTCCCTTAGTGTCCTCTTTAAAGCGATTCTATTGTCAAAATATAAAATCATATATTAATTTTTACATTGTGTTTTAATTATTTCTAGCCTACTCCTATTAATGTGAACAGATTTGAACTCTGTACAATTACTTTGTGAAGGTCCCTACATATCTAATTCCTCAAATTCTGTGGCAAGTATTCATAAATGCCCTGTGAATAGGCACTGCTTTCTTTCAGAATTCACAGAGCCTACCTTCTAAACTACAGAGGTGCTGAGAGGAGGAGCTTCAGGAGCTGGAGTTAATACAGGAATCACTGGTTGCAGGCAGTAAGGTACCATGAGATATGTACACCTTAGAAATTGTATGTGAACAGTGGAGAATGAGCTGTAAAACATGCACGTAATCCAGGAGGTTGTGGAAAGTGATGGCCAGTAGACAGGCAGAACTCACAACATAAAATTAGATTTTTCAAGTAAGCTTATATTGGATTGTCAAATTAACAAGTTCCTGCCCACGCTACAGCCGAAAGATGGCTACAGCGCAGAATTGCTTTGCCAGGGGGGCGTCCATGGACATCCTGCTGTTGTTGTGCTGCCCACGCGGCCCCTGCAGTGCACTGATGGCATGCTCCATGATTGCTGCATACTTAGGACACAGCTGATCACAGATCGGGGTAATGGGCCAATCGCAGTGGCCCTTTACCATGTGATCAGCTGTGTCCAATGACAGCTAATTATGATGTGAACACAAGCTGGTCATCAGCATTCCGAGAAGAGGAGAACTGATAATCATCTTGTGTTAAAGGGACATCTACACTGATAATCAGTGATTACCAGTGTCCTGATTATCAGTGCAGTCCCAACAGTGCCCACCAGTGCTGCCAATCAGTGCCTCCCCATCCGTGTCACCTATCAGTGCTACCTATAAGTGCCCATCAGTGGCACCTACCAGTGCCCATCTGTGCCACCTATCAGTGCCCATCAATGCCGCCTATCAGTGTCACATATCAGTGCCACCTATCAGTGCCCTTCAGTGCCACCTATTAGTGCCCATCAGCCCCACCTATCAGTGCCCATCAGTGGCACCTATTAGTGCCCATCAGCACTGCCTATCAGTGCCACCTCTCAGTGCAGCCTCATCAGTGACTGCTCATCAGTGCAGCCTATCAGTGTCCATCAGTGCAGCCTCATCAGCGCACAAAAGTATAGGAGAAAAATTACCTGTTTGCAAAATGTTATAACAATTTTTTTTCAAAATTTTTGTTTTTCTTTCAAAAAAAAAAGTGGTGAATAAATATCACCAAAAGTAAGCTCTATTTGTGTGAAAAAAAATGATAAATGATGGGTACAGTGTGGCATAACCATGCAATTGTCATTCAAAGTGTGACAACGCTGAAAGCTAAAAATTGGCCTGGGCAGGAAGAGGGTAAAAGTGCCTTATAGCCAAGTGGTTAAGTATTATTTGTATTGCTATTACAATGCTGATGTAAAATGAAAGTGTAGGCGGCGATTATAGAACTCCTTTAAATTAAGCAAGGTTTATACAATGACAAAATCTATTTGTAGGGATGAGCTTTGGGTTTGGGTTGACTATGAGTTAAACACAAACTCTAATCATTTGCAGTTTAGGAAAATGATAAATGAATTGTTTGTGCTATAGCAAGGTATTGCCAATAATACACTTCCTGATCTTTGAACTGTGGTCAGGTGGCTTAAAAGGACCAGTCACGGGAGGCTTTCATACTTGACAGCCAGTTCCCAGTGGCCTTAGTTCAGCATTGAGTAGAGAAAGATCACAGACTGCAAGAAAAACTAGGTGCTATTGCTAGATGCTGGATGATCTATAATTACATTGAATCACAGACACACTCACAGTGTGTTGTATAGGGATGAGCTTTGAGTTTGAGTCAAACTCATGTTCGACTCGAACATCGGCTGTTCGCCAGTTCGCTGAACAGCGAACAATTTTGGGTGTTCGCGGCAAATTCGAAAGCCGCGGAACACCCTTCTCACTTCTTACCCACTCACCTCTTCACTTTCTGGTCTTTCCCCTGACCTCTTTCAGCTTCTCCTCAGTGGTTAGCCACACTCTCTCTTTCCCTATCTTTTCACCCTCTTATTCTCCTTTTTCATCTCTCCCTCCATACATCTCCCACTCTCCCCTTCCCCTTCCCAGATCCATTCCTCTTTGTCCACATACCTCCACCCATGGCCCTTCCCACTCCTCCCTTCCTTTCCCCTACCCCACCATTCTTTTCTCTTATCCTCCCATTCTCTCTCCCCCTTCCTCCTCGTATTCCCCTCTCTTCTGTTCCTTCCAATTCACCCACATATTCACCTTTTTGCTGTTCTTTTTGAGTTTTCACGTTTATATGTTTGTTTTCTTGTCACAGTTTTAATAGTTACACACTACCCCCCATACTTGTCTCTTACAGGTTGGGCAGTGCATCACCCTTCCCCCCCCCCCCTCATGGGGTCACACACTTCACCCATCCATCCTCATCCCCCACACCGACCTAACCTGGAGGGTCACCTGTGTGGTTGGCGCCGCTGAGATACACCCCCTCAGCTTCGGACCCCGGCACACGGGCTGGCGTGGCATGTGGGGCCGTGACGCCTCCATGCATACGTGTTGCGAGTCCATGTTTCCGGTGAGAAAATAACATCTTGCCCTGTTCCACCATTACCCATTTATTTTTTATTTTTTATTTTTTATTTATACTCATGATTGCTATTTCTTTAACACATAGATGATACAACGGTTACGCTCCTGATGAGGGGCTATAAGGCCCCGAAACGACGTAGAGCTCAGATCCACCGTTTTGTATACATAATGATTCATCACAAACGTATGAACGTTCCTACCTACTGTATGTCATTTTTTGCATTAATAATTCTTGTCGAATCTTATACAATGTTTAAATGTTTTTAATCATTATTATTGAGCTATGTGCCAGCATATATAGAGCCTTGTGCCTTAATATGTATGTAATGATATGTAATTTTGCAATTTGTGTATTATCTCAAGAATAAATCGCATTTTTTTCCAATTTACATTCTTGCCCCCTTGTGCCTCATTCAAAGTCCCGCATCTGTTCTCTTTTACTTATGCATAGAGCCGGGATGGAGGAGGGGTATTGGACGGCCCCACTGTCCTCACGCAAAGTCCCAATTAGTATCTTGTTACATTCACCAATTGAATCACAGACACACTCACAGTGTGTTGTATAGGGATGAGCTTTGAGTTTGAGTCAAACTCATGTTCGACTCGAACATCGGCTGTTCGCCAGTTCGCTGAACAGCGAACAATTTTGGGTGTTCGCGGCAAATTCGAAAGCCGCGGAACACCCTTTAAAAGTCTATGGGAGAAATCAAAAGTGCTAATTTTAAAAGCTTATATGCAAGTTATTGTCATAAAAAGTGTTTGGGGACCTGGGTCCTGCCCCAGGTGACATGGATCAATGCAAAAAAAAGTTTTAAAAACGGCCGTTTTTTCAGGAGCAGTGATTTTAATAATGATTAAAGTGAAACAATAAAAGTGTAATATTCCTTTATATTTCGTACCTGGGGGGTGTCTATAGTATGCCTGTAAAGGGGTGTATGTTTCCCGTGTTTAGAACAGTCTGACAGCAAAATGACATTTCAAAGGAAAAAAAGTCATTTAATACTACTCGCGGCTATTAATGAATTGCCTGTCTGACAATACACATAAAAGTTCATTGATAAAAATGGCATGGGAATTCCCCAGAGGGGAGCCCCGAACCAAAATTAGAAAAAAAAATGATGTAAAAGGTAAAATGGCATCAAAGGATAACGTCAAGTAGTAATGGTAGCTGATGAAGTCCAGATGTGGACGATACACGTGCGGGAGTTCCTTGGACATCACTGCAGCCACCATTACTACTTGACGTTATCCTTTGATGCCATTTTACCTTTATCCCAGCACTAGGGTGTAGTGCTGTGTATGTGAGTACTTGACTTTTAATAAATGTGATCTTAGCCACACAGTGTGCACTATGTACTCTTATTTTTATTGCATGTGAACATGATCATCAATTACTGAGTGCTGCCTTTATATCATGTGACCATCTGCCCATGCAAGTCTCCATCTTTATCCACTGAGAGTGGTAAATGCTGTTTTCACTGTTAGCTCAGGTGTCCATATGCTGAGGTGAGCGGTTTGGCTAGCTGGTGGTGGAATCACGCATGTATAGCACTGCATGGACTGTCATGAGCACTTAGACCACTACAGAGGAGACCTTTTCTCTATCAACTTTTGGATTTAAATTTAAAGGGACTTTTATTAGTAATATTTGAACTTTTGGGTATAGCGCTACACTGCTTTATTCATCCTATATACTATAGACACCCCCCAGGTACGAAATTTAAAGGAATATTACACTTTTATTGTTTCACTTTAAGTATTATTAAAATCACTGCTCTCGAAAAACGTCAGTTTTAAAAACTTTTTTTTGCATTGATCCATGTCCCCTGGGGCAGGATCCAGGTCCCCAAACACTTTTTATGACAATAACTTGCATATAAGCCTTTAAAATTAGCACTTTTGATTATTCATGTTTGTGTCCCATAAATGGTGTTCGCGTGTTCGAACAAATTTTTTGCCTGTTCGCATGTTCTGGTGTTCGGCTCATCCCTAGTGTTGTACAGTCATCTAGAAGATTATGGCAATATCACAGAGCATTTCCAGGGCAAGTTACAGTCATGGACACACTGTGGAAGCTCAATCAAAGCTCAATCAAAACTGGAGCTGGAGATCAGATTCTATCTTCTGCTTGTTCAGTTAAGATTTGAAAATGAAAGATAGAAGCTGATTGGTTGCCATGCACATCTGCAAGGATATATGGCCTTCTGTGTGTATCAACAACAACAATTTTATAAAATGTATGTTGTCAGCACTGTAGCGCCTGAAAATTCCCTCTCAAAGATTTCTGTGTTGTTCCTATGTCATAACTAAACCAAAGGAAAAGAAAACCAGTGGAGCACAACACATATTTTTTTTACTACAATTTTTCAATACAAAAAACTCTTTTCCAGGTAAGTCCAGACCCAGGACTCCACTTGCTCAGTTTAAAAGGGCGCCAGCTCAGCTCGCAGCCATATAATACAAACAACAATATCCGGATGGCTGCACACCTCTAAAAATCACTTTAATCAGACAGATAATAAAGACAACCTCAATGCATAAGCAGGGGAGAGAGATAGATGGTTGATGTGTTTCACACTGAATTAGTTCTTTCTCATAATTTCATCTGACTGGCCAACTTATCCACCTATTATAACCACACAGGCAGACCACACAGGTGTAGTTATTCAATCAGATAATGAGCTCTCCAAATTTGCCTCCAATAACACATCAAAAAGCCTTACAAACATGGTTCATAAATAAATTAAAATAAACAAGACACAAAAGAAAACATCAGAAGAACATATTAAGTGGTTTAAATGCATGTACAAAAACATCAGACTGGGTACAATCATGAGATGTATTACAATCCTTGAAGACCTGATCTATTGAAAAAATCTATGGATTTACCTATTATATTTCTGGGACAAATTAAAATGAGTACAGCCCTATTTAAAATTCAACTCACTTGGGATCCTTGTTTGTAAGTAAAAAATCCAAAATACTTCTCGCTTACCTTAAAGCTTGAAGGAGACACCCCCCCTTAGGAATTGTAAACATTTTCACTCCCTGTTTTTTAGGCTGTGGGGTCACCACCATGCACATCATTAAAATGTCAAGCAACATTAGTAGAAAACTTCTTCTCAATACTATAGATGTGATCATGTGATCATGGAGGCGATCCCGCAGCCTCCTCGTAGATCTTCCTACATACTGGATGGAACAAATTTTGCAGGTAATTAGATAAATTTCATTATGAGTCTTGTAATTAATAAATGCTTTGATCCTAAACTCCTTTCCACTCACTGTAGATGTAAATTTGTCTCCCCGGAGAATGCAGGGGCAGCAGAGACATTCTTTAATCCTACATCTAAAATTACTAACATTTATAGGTAAAGTTGATCCAGGGAAAATCTGATTGCCTCTCGGGGGATCAGGAAGGAATTTTTTCCCCTGCCTTAGCAAATTGGATCATGCTTTGCTGGGGTTTTTCACCTTCCTCTGGATCAACTGTAGGCTTAGGATTGTGTATATTGGATTGGCCGGCCTGTAGCCGAGACCGCTGACTCCGGAGCTGACTGGACTGAGAGGGGACCCAGGATCCTGCAGAAGCATCCGCGGAAATAGGCCCAGGACACCCGCAGCCTACAGCAGATCCGAGGCCTGTGAGGCCTCCAGCACTACCGGACTATAGTACCGCAATCGGGGTACAGGAGACACCCAGCTCACGGCCATATACAGTGGACACCCCTCCACTGACCTCAGAGACTCAGGTACAGGTGTTTTTTTTTCTTGTTTGGGGACATCCAGCACCGGCCGCCATCTTGTGGCCTAACAGTGAAGACGGACCCACACTTTAAAGTACTGAGTCATAATTCTCCTCCCTGTGCCTCTGCGCACACAGCACTTAGAATTTACATCCGCACTGACAGGGAGACATTGCTGCTCGCTCGGGCCTGCCCTCCCCCCCCAGTCCCCCTCATTCTTGTGGAGGCTGGGGGTTTTGATAGAGAGCAATCGACCATGGATGGCTGAAGCCGCACACCCCTGAGTCCCGTGCCATCCCGACAGCTACAGGATATCCCCGCAATACAGCACACCTGCATTTTACATGGCAGCAGCTAGCTCACACTCCTCAGAGCTTGCTGACCCTCAACAAGGCACCATACAGAGGTATCTACTTAGAACAGCGCCGACTGATTCACGGACCCCTAAAGACAAGATGGCGCAACCCGGGGAAGACCAAGCCACCCACCGCCACTCCCGCAGCAGCCTGCATGACAGAAGACACAAATGAGAAACTCCAGGATTCCAGAGGAGAGACATCAGCCTCCTCTACAAGGTCAGTCACATCGCAAGACACAGACACCGGGGAATTCCAGACAACCCCTCATCCCTTGTTGGGAGTACCCATTAGAACGGAAGCTGCAGCCCTCCTCTCTGCCTTCAGAACTGATTTTGAATCATGGGCAAGCAAGATGGAGGATTCCCTACAAGTAGAGCTAAACGCTCTGAGACAAAAATTCACAGCTAATGAGTAAGCGGTATCGGTCTTAACTACTGCTCAGGATGACCATGAGGCACGTATAACAGCTCTCGAATCTGCATCCGCGACACATCTCCATCGCCTACGCCACCAGCAGCTCCGCATAGAAGACAGCGAAAACCCCAGTCGCAGAAACAATATTAGACTGCAAGGTCTACCTGAGGCAACATCGGGAGCAGAACTGAAACCCACTGTCATATCCATCCTCAACAAAGTGCTGGGAAGAGAGGCAGCAACACCAATTGAATTGGATCGTGTTCACAGGGTAGGCGGGCCGGGGGGGGGCCCGAGATGGTCGCCCCCGTGATGTCCTATGTCGGGTCCACTATTACACCTTAAAAGAGGAGATCATGCGAAAAGCATGGAACGCGGGCTCAGTGGACTTTTTTGGAGCCTCTATTCACCTATACCCTGACTTGTCTTGCAATACGCTATACATGCGTCGAGTGGTGCGCCCTCTACTAGACCTTATACGGCAAGCCGGTGCCTCCTATACATGGGGTCACCCCTTCAGCATCAAGGTGACACGGGGAGACAGCAGGTTCACATCTCCGATCCAGATCAACTACCTGACTTTTTCCTGTTTATTGAGCAAGAACCGGTAGACGTCTTGAACTGGCTGGACCCTCCAGATGACAGATCGAGACAGTTGGGACTTGGTCCACTCCCACAGCGCCGAAAACGACCTAGGTCTAGGTCAGTCTCTTCTGGCCCAGGGATGAGATGACCTACCTCTCCAGAAGATTAACTCAGAAGTTGGTAGGAGACGGACGGCTGGGGGTGTTTTGCAAAGTTACCCCTATTTTTGAACTGTGCTTTTCTACCCTAAAGCCCGAGACTCCCGGAAAACTTGGTAAAAGATGTAGTGAAAACAGGGGTCGGACCTATTGGCTCTTTTCCTGCTCTTTGCCAATTTACTATATGGCTGGGGTTTGGGAGAGAACATAGCCTATGGTCACCTTGGGACTCTCACTATGAAGGGCGTCAGGTACTGCTACAATACACCAACGGTTTTCTATAAAATGTTCTGCTTTGTGTCAGATTGTTCCCTCTCACCCCCTTCCTCTGTGGAGTGCGGTGGGGGGTGTGTGGCGGGAGTGGGGGATGCTACTCCGGAGGGAGGTCTGGCCTCCGGTCTTAATTAATCTCCACCTCAGGAGAATGTAAGTTTAAAAGGCGCCACGCATGGTGCGATTGGGTGCCTCCTCGGGTGGATCCTCCGCTCCTCCTATTCTCCCTATGCGCATACTATAGTTTTGGCTAAATGATTTCTCTACAAGTGGGAGCCAATGTAATTGCAATTTATTTTCTATATAATCCCAGGTTAACTACTTATACCCACTGTTTATATTTAGTTGATTGTTCTCATCTGTTCTCGTTAAGCTGCCTTATGCTTCACATACGTTTTACATGTTTAGTGTGCCACATACACTATATACATGCCTGATTCGCTGTCGGGATCACGGCCCAGGTTCACCCATTTCGACCTTCCCCCCACAGTAGGACAGGCACTGTTTGTGCCTAAAGCGTGATATCTCACGTAGTGTTTTGCGTTAGCAAACACATTAGTTTACTGGACACATTTTTTAGGTGTCCTTTCATTTACACCTTACTTCTTCCATTATCCTCATACTCTTCTCTTTCCTTTCTTCCCTTTCTTTTTCTTTTCTCTTCTTTTTCTCCCACTTCCGTATTTCACCCCTTCTCCCCACCCTACCCCGAACTGTTCTACGTACTTTTCTTCTATATCCTATTGCTTTCTCTCCTATACGACCTCTAGCACTCCAGCATGGCTCACACGGTAACCTCACGCCCCCAACTGAAATTTTGTTCATACAATGTAAACGGGCTAAACATCACCTCAAAACGTGGGCAAATACTATATCACATGCACAAAAGACGAGTCAACGTGCTTTTCTTGCAGGAGACCCACTTCCATTCTGAATCCACCCCTTCCTGCTCCAGTAGATACTTTAATAGATGGATCCACAGAACCAATCCAGCACAAAAATCTAAGGGAGTATCTATTGCGTTTCATAAAACACTCCCTATTGAACTGCTTGATCATATGGCAGACCCCCAGGGCAGGTACGTTTTTGTGAAAATCTCTCTATGGGGGACTACATTTACAATAGCTAATCTATACTTGCCTAACACACACCAAGTCCCATCAGCCTTGCAGTATTTAAAGATCTTGGCAGGTTTTGCAGAGGGTAAGCTCATACTCGGGGGGGACTTCAATACTCCCCTGGATCCACTCTTGGATTCATCGACATCCCGTTCCTCCATATCCTTTCCTAAAATACGGGCCCTAAAACGTGCCATCTACAATATGCATCTTGTGGACATATGACGGATACTGTACCCAGAATCACGAAATTACACACACTTTTCCAACGTTCACCGATCATACAGTCGTATAGATTATTTCTTAGTCGACCACGGCTGCTTAGATTGGTCCCCAAATTGTGAAATAGACCCTATGGTTTGGTCCGACCACTCTCCTATATTCCTAACACTTACAGTCCCCTCTACCCCAATAAAATAATAGACATGGAGGTTAAATGACTCGCTTCTGACTGAGCCAGGGTTCGATACTCGGATAGCGGAGACTATTTTGAACTTTTTTACGGACCACGCCTCTGATGACACCTCACCACCCATTAAATGGGAGGCATTAAAGGCGGTTTTACGGGGTAGTTTTATCCAAATGGGTGCCCGCATGAAAAAAGATCGCTCGGCCGCGATAGCTACGGCGGTAAACAAACTCAGGACACTAGAGACTACCCATAAACGCTCCCCGACTGTGGAGGTGCTTGCGGAGGTTTCTTCCGCTCGCTCTCAGCTTAGGGAATTATATGAGGCTTTCGCCCGTACCTTTGCGAACAAACTAGCCTTTCACCAATACAAATTTTCCGGGATAAATGTGGTAGATCACTAGCTCGCACCCTACATACCAAACAACCTAACACCTTTATACCCCACATACAGGACAATTCTGGGAAAACTGTCTCGTCACCTTCTGAGATGGGACAAGTTTTCCGGGACTTCTATCAATCCCTCTATAACATACCTACAACAAGCCCCACTGAGCCCCCCTGCTCTAGAGCGGACGCACAAGCCTCATATATTGCACAAAATGCATTGCCTACTCTAGATGACGAAACGATAGAGGACCTTGAAGCCCCGATATCGGAAGACGAGGTTGCCCGCACCATTGCATCTACCCCATCTGGTAAAATTTTATAAACAATTTGCTCCCCTTCTCACTCCCTTCTTAACAAAAGTATTTAATTCAATCTCTGAGCGATCAGTATTCCCGCCGCAAACTCTAGAGGCACATATCACCCTCATCCCAAAACCAGACAAAGACCTAAATATATGTGCTAATTACCGATCCATTTCGCTGATAGGGGTAGATCTGAAGGTGTATGCGAAGGTGCTAGCAAATAGACTACAACCGTTGTTACCCCGATTAATACACTTAGATCAAGTGGGCTTTGTGAGTGGACGAGAGGCACGAGATAACACCCTGAAAACACTTCTCATTGCGGACTATGCTCGAGCCCACAATGTCCCATTGTGTCTTCTCACGGTAGATGCAGAGAAGCCTTCGACCGCGTCGACTGGCAATTTCTTTGCCTATCACTGCAACAACTGGGTCTAGTCCAAAACATGCTCTCCAGAATAATGTCCCTCTATACCTTTCCCTCCGCTAGGATTAGACTAAACGGATCCCTAGCGCCAAAATTCACTATTCGCAATGGAACGTGACAGGAGTGCCCCTTGTCCCCCATTCTCTATGTTCTTGTTATGGAACACCTGGCCATAGCCCTTAGAAACAACCCGGCTGTCCATGGTGTTAGTATAGGCCCCATACATACTAAACTTGCCCTATTTGCAGATGACTTGCTCATATTTATGACCCAACCACAAGTCTCCTTACCCTCCATTATGCAGGAGTTTTAGAGATATGGAGATGTTAGTAACTTTAAAGTTAATCATAGTAAGTCAGAAATACTCAATATTTCACTCCCAGAAGCAGCTCTCCAACAGCTCGCGTCTTCCTTCCCTTTTAAGACAAACTCCACATCTATTCGTTATTTAGGAATTCATATCCCAACAGACGCTTCCCAACTATTCACCAGCAACTTTACCCCTCTACTTCTTAGAACACAAGTGGATCTGACCACATACACATCTAAACAGCTCTCTTGGATGGGTAGGGTGAATGTTTTAAAGATGGATGTCCTCCCTCGATTTCTCTGTCTTTTTCAAACCATTCCTATTCACATTTCCACCCCGTTTTTCAAAAGGCTTTGTCAGATTTTTTTCTAAATTCATATGGCAAGGAAACCGCCCCAGGATAAAGTATAACACAATGATTCTTCCAAAGGCCCGGGGGGGAGCGGGGGTCCCGGATGCCTCTTCCTACCATAAGGCAGCGGTACTCACACGTATTGTGGATTGGTTTCACCACCCCTCCTCCAAGCTCTGGGTTCAATTGGAGAAACATCTCAATGAGGCTGATCTTTGCGCCCTGCCGTGGATACCTACGGCTCGGCGGAAGGATAGTACCCTCTCCACTGCCCTTACTCGTCAGACTCTTCAGATATGGGACCGACTGCTATTAACGAGTAAATTATCTAAACCTCGAGGCCCGATGACTCCTGTCTTTGGGACTCTGGCTTTCCCTCCGGCGGAGGATGAGGAGAGATTTGGACCCTGGAATAGGGATAGTCATAGACATTTAGCACAGGTATTACACGCTGACCCATCTTTGAGACCAGACATACCCCCCCAGACGGGTCCGGGGCCCCCAATCATGTGGTTACAAAGGAGTCAATTAATGTCATACATACGTACTTTCTCCCCCATTTCAGAAATCCTGGATGACCTGACAGACTTTGATGAGCTGCTCTTACAAAAAGACCCGCCAACACATGTATTATCACTGTTATATTCCCTTCTATTGAACGTATCTACCCCTGACTTACTAATGTACACGCAGAAATGGGAAACAGATCTACAGCATTCCATCTCCCCTGCTGATTGGCAAAAAAGCTTTATCTTAACGCATAGGATCTCTTTGGCAACTAAGACTCAAGAAAAAGGGTTTAAGCTATTAACAAGGTGATACAGATGCCCGGTGACTATCCAACGGTTTAACTCTTCTCTATCAGGTACTTGTTGGAGATGCCTGTCCTCTAGTGGGACAATGCTCCACATTTGGTGGGCATGCCCTCCAATTCGGAAACTTTGGCAAAAGGTCTTTGCTCTATACAGCAGGCTGATGGCGACCTCAATTAAGCCCACACCAGAGATAGCCCTACTATCTATGCTTCCGGGCCCACTCAAGCTGATTAAAAAAGACATACTGCGCCACTTTCTGGCCGCAGTCAGGACAGTGATCCCCAGACATTGGAGAACAATGGATGTACCTTCCTTGGGTGATTGGGCTGTCGAAGTGGATCGGATAAGAGATCTGGAGCGCCTACTGGCGCAGGAAGCAGGGAAGGAGGAACAGTTTTCCACCACCTGGACCTCATGGTCGATGTTTCGTTACTCCGATGAATTCCCCATATGGGTCAGGGATGCCCCATCTTTACCAACCGATTAGCCATGCTGGGGTGCTTCCCACTTTTGTTGTCATCCCTTATCTCTCTACATGCTATCATTCTTACCCCTCTCTCTCTGTCTCCTTTTCTTTATGTACTGAACCGTCACTCAAATATATAAACAAAGATCATATGCCTAGAATTGCTCAACAACATGAATATTTATAATAAGTGATTAAATGATCCCTACGGCACTCCAGCCTGATTAGGTGGAACCTCCAGATAACACAAACATGCAAAATTACAAAGGTGGATATAGGATGGTTCCCCCATGCATGTTATTCTATTTTTACATTAAAATCCTCTATATACAATGTAATAATATAGTATTTCACCAGAAGCTGTATACTAAAGCATATATTCCTGTGCGTATATAGTAAAGGGTTCCCTTATTGTTCTGTGTATAATTTATACAATATTATACTGTAAAGTACTTTATCTTTCTGTTATACCCTTATATTGAAATAAACTAAGATTGAAAAGAAAAAGGCCTACACTGTAGACTTGTTTTTATTACTTTTTTACATGCTCTTGTACTGTCGTTACTAGCAGTAATTATATTTTAAGCATTTTGGGAATAAATGGAGATACGAGAATGGGAGGAAATTCAAGGAATGTGGAGTTGTAGCTTTTAAGTGTTGTGTACTATGTTTTGACATGAAGGGAAGAAGGGGTAACAAGCCCCGGGACTTTAACGGTGTTCAGTATAAGGACAAGATAAGGACACAATAGCATCAATAAAAGTTGAATGTTTTATTATACAAATAAAAGACATGAGGAAATTTGACCATTCATGACAAGGTTATGAATTCCACTTTGTGGCATAAATAACACCAGTACCACTCAACATGTTTTGCTTTTAGAGCTTCTTCATACTTGATTTGATTGTAGCCGTATTAGTGCAATTGTGACAGAGAAAATTGAGTACTGTCCGTGATACTTTTTTTATTTGCACTAACATACAATTTTTCAGGACAAGCTTTTGGGGCATGTCCCCTTCTTCAAGGTCCAAGCAGTACTGATTCACAAATTTTTAAGCAGCATGTTAAAGAAAAAAAAAAAAGGGAAAGCCAAACACATACAAATCAATGGTAATAAAGATAGCAGCAGAGTTAGTGAGATAAGACAGAGGGAGAGAGAGCTATAGAATGCAGGGGAGGATACTAGTCACAGAGGGGTCATAAAACTTTAGCATAATGTGTAAGGAAACCAATATCTAAATTCAGGCCATTATTTTCCGTGTCAAAAAGAAGTATCATTCTTAGTTCAAACGTTTTCCTTTCCTGGATAGTTCTGAAATTCCCTTTAAGAACTAAAACATTGAGGTCTTCTATAGCAATGTTTCTCAACTCCAGTCCTCAAGGCACCCCAACAGGTCATGTTTTCAGGCTTACTATTATTTTTCATAGGTGATTTGATCAATTTCACTGCCTTAGTAGTAATTACCACAGCCGTTTCATCTGAGGGAAATCCTAAAAACATGACCTGTTGGGGCGCCTTGAGGACTGGAGTTGAGAAACACTGTTCTATAGTGTGGTCCAGCTGTGAGAAATGATGTCCCACAGGTGTGCATAAACTGTCTTCTTTATGTTCTTTGATGGTATGTCTGTGCAAATTCATCCTCGCTTGCAACTTCTGTTCTGTTTCACCAACATAAGATCCTTTGCTGCACCTTTTGCATTGGATGAGGTACACAACATTACTGGAGGTACAGCAGTAAGATCCCATGATATTGAAGGTCCCATTTGTGTGTGTAACACTTTTGGATAGATTGATCTGGCTGCATAGTTTGCAGCGTTTTTTATTGCAGGGTTTGCTTATTTGTGACTTCATAATCAGAGTGGAGTTTCTTGCAGATTAGTTTGTGTCTGAGGTTGGGTGGTTGTCTGAAAGCCAATAATGGGGGTTGTTGGAATATTCCTTTTAGAGTTTCATCCTCTGTTATAATGGGTTGTAAATCTTTGATTATCTTTTTGATCCCTTCTAATGCTGGGTTGTATGTGGTGACTAGAGGTACTCGGTTGTTTGTTTTTTTCTCTGTGTATTGGAGGAGATTCTCTCTTCGGGTTTTCAAGGCTGTGTTTATGCTGTTGTTGATGTTTTTTTCTTTGTAACCTTTCTTATGGAAGGAGTCTGCCAGTGTTCTGAGATGTTTATCTCTGTCTTCTGGGTCTGAACAAATTCGGTGGTATCTGATGGCCTGGCTGTGTATGATGGCCCGTTTAGTGTGTTGGGGGTGAAAACTGGAACTATGAAGATAGCTGCATCGGTCAGTAGGTTTTCTGTATATCGACGTGTGAAGCTTGTCATCCCTGATGTATACTGTAGTGTCCAGGAAGTTGACATGTGTTTTCGAATAGTCCATTTTTAGTTTGATAGATGGGTGAAAAGTGTTGATAAATGAGAATAATTTGTTTAGATTTTCTTCACCTTCAGTCCATATCATGAATAAATCATCAATATAGCGATAATATCTGTATGGCTTTTGTTGTATGCTGTTCAGGAATTTGTCCTCCAGGTCAGCCATAAATAAGTTTGCATATTGGGGTGCCATTTTGCTTCCCATAGCAGTACCCATACACTGGAGATAGATGTCATTATTGAAAGTGCAGTAGTTGTGTGTAAGAATGAATTCAATGAGCTGTGTCACATCCTCAACTGTGTATTTGTGGTTTGGTGAGGATGATAAGAATCTGTGACATGCTGCCAACCCATCCTTGTGAGGGATGTTACTGTACAGAGATTCTACATCCATAGTGACTAGAAGTGTATTTGGTAATTGTTGTATATTGTTAAGCTTGTTCAGAAAATCAGTGGTGTCTTGCAGGAAACTCGCAGTGTTCATGACTAAAGGTTTTAACATGTTTTCTAAGAGGCCTGAGATATGTTCGGTAAGTGTATTCATACCTGTTATAATGGGTCTGCCTGGATTTCCTGGCTTATGAATCTTGGGCAGCATGTAGAAGTCTCCAATTTCTGGATTATCCGGAATCGCATTGATGAGTTCTGAATGTGAATGGCTTGGTATTGTCGCAATGAGACCTTTTAATTGTTTAGTAAAATCCTGGGTCGGATCATAATCCAGTTTTTTGTAAGTAGTATTTGCAAGCTATCTCTGGCCCTCTTGTATATATTTGTCTGTATCCATCACAACGACTGCTCCCCCTTTATCTGCTGGTTTGATGGTTATGGCCTGATTATAGAGCAGATCATGTACAGCTCTTCGCTCCAATGGTGAAAGGTTGTATAATATTTTCTTTTGCTGGGTGGATATCAGGGATGTAACTTGGAGCCTGAAGCTGTCAATATAGGTATCCAGTTTGGGGTTGCGTCCTTGTGGAGGTGTGAAGTTGCTGTTTTTTCTTTTTGTCACCTCCTATTGTCCTAGGATTCCCTTCCTTGCTGTGAAAATATTCTTTGAGCCTTAGTCTCCTAAAGAATTCCTCCATATCTGACCATACCTGTAAATTATCCAATTTGGTGGTTGGGCAGAATGTGAGGCCTTTGGAGAGGACTGTTGTTTCTGGTGTAGAAAGTTGATGATTTGACAAATTTATGATTCTGAGTTCCTCTGTTATATCCACATTTTCTGTAAAGTCAGCATTTACACAAGGGATACCTTGGGATTTCTGGATCGGCTTCCAAGTTACTGATAGCAGGAGTTATAGAAGTTGTGTTTGTTTTGTGTTGTTCAGAAGTTTCTGGTAAGAGGTAAAGCATGCTGGGAATAACAAAAAGACAAGGATGAGTTCTCATGTTGATTTGTTTGGTTAAGATAAACAAAATTATTCAAATTTGGGGTAGGTACATGTTGGCACAATTGCCAATCAATACACAGTCAATACAAATACATAATCATGTAGATAAAAATAGAAATACAAACATATGGACGTGGGAAGGAAGTGAATCTCACCTAGGCTGACAAAAAGTTGGATATGAACTTGGTTCAAAAATAGAAAAATTATACGTCCCATATATATATTCAGAGTACCCCATCCGTGTCTTAGTCAAAGTGATCGCAGGAGGACAAGAATTATATGTCCCTAGAGAAGGGAAAATATTAAAAGGTACAATTAAATACAGGCCACCAGTGTCAAATAGAGCAACCAGAGCCATAAACAACTAATGAGAGGATAGCACGATTTTTACCTGGTAAATATCAAAAGGTGGAATCAATGAATATCCGGCTAGTTTCGAAAATAAATCCTCAAATAAACTGGACACAAAGAAACATGATATCCTGCTTGAGCGTAAGAGATTACATGCAGGGTAAGATTGGGTTGGTATTTATATGGTATTGGATTCATAATGTGCACTCTCAGAGAGTAAAATCTGTAATAATGGAACAAACAATAAATGGCCTAGGTCAGTATATGGTCATAAATTGGGACTGCTCACTGTTCAGCACAGAGATGAACAGGGGACTTACCACAATGAAGAACACATCAGGAGTGCAGAGGGCAACTGGAGAGATGTTCACTCTCTCTGCGGTGGCCTCTGACAGAAGATCGCTGCAAATCGCCGCCTTCTAATAGTCCTCCCATCCCGGCAGTGTCTGACATCACTGCCGGGAGGCGGACGCATAGCGAGGATGCTCGTGCAAAATCAAAAAACAGGGCTCATGTCGTGAGACGTCAATTGCGTCACCTCAAACAGTGCGCAGGTGCCAGGATGGAGAGTGTCGCGCATAGGCAGGACGCCGGGTGAGGTCACAGCTGACAGCGCCATTTTAGTTGAGGGAAACCCTTATTAGAAATAGATTTGATCCCATTCGGAATTTGAACACCACACATATTGAGTGTGATGGCAGCCAAAACTGCCAGAACACATCAACATGCAGCATAATGAGAGAAATAAGAAAAATATATAAATGAAAAAAGAGACTGGATGCAGCAGGTGACGGAACTTAGTGCTCTGGGGCTCAAATACGCCAGATGATTGATTCAACATGAGGCTATATTTGTGCCCAGGGCGTCCATACGACCACTAAAGAAGCAGACTGAACAAATAGGGGCTACCTTAACGGGAACATTATAGCAGGTTTGAATAATCATATCTATAGCATACAGCTACAAATATATTGATGGTAAAACATCTTATAAATACACACTTGAATTTACAGCCTAGGGGAGACTAGCAAACCACCCACATATATAGAAAGAGGAAAAAAGGAACATTACATGTGTACATGACAATAAAGATCATGACAAAAATTGATCCAAAATTGAATGCGGTAACAGCGAAAAAATATAAAGTTTGATCGTTCAGAATTCTGAAAAAATATATAATGAAGGAAAAAAGAAGAAGAAAAATAATGACGATAATGAAATGGAATAAAATAAATGATAAATATAGTGAATATAAAGAATGAGGATGAAAAAATAATGAATTAGATGAGAAAAAAGAGGAAAAAATGAGAATAATAAATTAAAATAAAATGAAATCAAATAAAATAAATAAATAAAAATGAATGATGAAAAATAAATAATAAATAAAAATAAATAAAATAAGGCTGAGACTTTGAAATGTGGAAATATTTAAATTGTTATAGAAAAGGTTTAAAACTCTGGGCGTCATTCAAACCAGGGTGCTTAAGGGCGGATAATTCATGTATCCATCATGCCTCACGCTGTAAAAGCAGTTTATCATAGTCATCACCTCTGTCTCCTGGAGGGATATGCTCTAGGGCAAAAATATGCATATTTGAGCATTCAAAGTTATGGAACAAACTCATGTGATGGCTTATGGGTGTTTCCATTAGATTTTTTGAAACCAGGAAAACATGGTCCCTAATGCGATGAAAGAATGGTCACTTAGTTTTGCCCACATAAAATGCGTGACACTCACATAGCATTATATAAACCACTCCAATCAACTGGCACGTTATCCCAAATTTGGGTTTGCTTATTCGCCCATTTGGAAGGGTGATGCTGTATGCGACATAGATGTTCTGACAAAAATTACATTTATGATAGGGCCTGGTGCCATTAGCATCCCTGGAAATGTCTGATTGAGGGATGTAATGACTATGTACGAAACTGTCATGAAGAGATCATGATCTCCTACTATGTTTTGACATTTTATTAAACCTTTAGTGTGGCACTGTGAAAAAAGAGTGCAAACTTTAATATCTGACTATTGAGTCAATGCCCAATCTGTGCAAAGCTGAGGTATTACTTTTTTTTTATTAGAAGTACAATTTCCTATTGCTTTTAGATCTGTTGTGTCTGCTACTGTCAGAAACCATGAATCAGACCGAGACAGAAGTACAGTTAAATCACATTTGTTTAATAATAAAAGTAAAGAGAACAAACTTAGTCAAAACATAGCCAAAGTTTGGTAAATGGAATGGATAGTCAGACAAGCCAGAAAGTCAGGAAGCCAGAGATCAGCGTAGTGGAACAGCAAGCAGGATCTGGAGCCAGAAGAAATGTCAGCAAAGCAAGTCTTTAACAGGAACGCAGTAGATAGTCTCTGTGATCTTGACCAAGGCGAAGGCAGAGATCATCTGGGCTAGACAGCTTAAGTAGGCAGGACTGACAAGCAGGATATCATCAACAGGTGAGTCACTGTGGAGAGATAGAAGTTGGCAATAAGCCAACATCTGAGCGGCCAGTTCACAGGAAGGAAGGGCTGAGCCCAGCCCTGACAGTAGCCCCTCCTCAATGACCCTTCCCCCTTGGAGGACCACCAGGCTTGAGGGAAAAACATCTATGGAACTCACGAAGGAGGACAGGGACATGTATGTCCGAGGATGAGACCCAAGAATGTTCCTGCTGACCATACCCTTTCCAAGGCTCCAGGTACTGTATGCACCCACGGAACCTACGGGAGTCAACAATGGACTGTACTTCATACTCCTCATGGTTCTCAACCTGTACAGGGTGAGGACGTGGCACATAGGTGGTAAAGCAATTGCAGACCAAAGGTTTTAATAAGGAGACATGACATACATTTGAGATACGCATATTAGAAGGAAGGTCTAATGCGTAAGCCACTGGGTTAATCCTGTGAAAAATACGGAAAGGCCCAATAAACCGAGGTGCAAACTTCAGAGAGGGAACACGAAGTCGAAGGTTGTGAGATGACAGCCAGACCCTGTCCCCAACCTGGTAGGAAGACGCAGGCAGGCGTTTGCGGTCAGCATGGAGTCTGTATCTATCATTAGCATGTCGCAAAGCCTCCTGGACTTGTGCCCAAGTGGAACAAAGACCACGGAGATGCTCCTCTAATGCAGGAATACTCTGCAGAACAAAAGAGTCAGGCAACATGGAAGGCTGGAAACCATAGTTCGCCATAAACAGGGACAATCGGGAAGCAGAATTCAAGGAACTATTGTGAGCAAATTCCGCCCATGGTAAAAGGTCTAACCAGTTGTTATGATGGTCAGAAATATAGCAATGTAGGAATTGCTCCAAGAACTGATTGGCTCGTTCTGCAGCCCCATTAGATTGCGGGTGATTCGCAGAAGAGAAAGCAAGCTGAATTCCCAACTGTGCACAAAAAGCTCCCCAGAACCGGGACACAAACTGACTACCCCTGTCCGAGACAATCACCTTGGGTAGCCCATGTAAGCGAAAGATCTCCCGAGCAAAAATGGAAGCCAGTTCCTTAGAAGTGGGCAACTTCTTAAGTGGAATACAATGAGACATTTTCAAGAACCGGTCAACCACCATAAGGATAACTGTGTTGCCCTGTTGGGTAACTCCACAATGAAATCCATAGACAGGTGGATCCAGGGCATCTCTACATTGGGTATGGGTTGTAGGAGGCCCACTGGAAGGTGTCATTGAGTCTTACTCTGAGCACACCTGGAACAGGCAGCTACGAAGGTGGTTACATCAGCACGTAGACTAGGCCACCAGAATTGTTGGGAAATGGCCCAAAAGAGTTGATATTTCTCAGGGTGGCCAGCAGCCTTGGGAGAATGGTAAGTCTGGAGCACGGCAGTATGGAGACACTCTGGGACAAAGCAGCAGTCACAAGGTTTCTCAGGAGGAACAAGTTTTCTTTTTGTGTCTCCCATAGAGGGTTTGCCCAGGCCAAGGCTCTCTCAGAAAGCAAAGATATCATGAAATCTACTTTGCTTCTGTCCATGGGGAAAAACCTGGGGCAGCATCTCAAAGTATAATCCAACCTGGTTGAGAAACCCTCTGCATTGGACTTGATCTCCCCAAATCTCCGGGGAAGTGGAGCGGAACCAGACATACCTCTTATAGTGGTAATACTCGAGGCAGGTGCCTGCACAGAGACTGGAGCAGCAGCAGGGACAGCCTGCAACACAGGTTGTGCCAGAGCAGCCACAGTGGGAGATTCCAGGTGAACCGTGTGACTCAGGAGTGTTTGTAAAGCCATGGCAAACTGATCCATGTGGTGACCCTGCTCATCCAATATGGAAAAAATATTACCAACAAGTGGATTGACTGCATCTTCTGATTTCATCGAATAATATCGGATGAACGGTCATGATCGGCTGTCAGAAGTAGTGTACACACGATCTGAATATCGATCCTTCCTCAGACGACCGTTTTCGTACGATATTCGGATCGTGTGTACGGGCCATAAGGAGGAGAGCACAGCATGGTCATTTATCTAGCTGTGCTGGAAACTCAGCCTGCTCTCCTCCACTGATCAGACTTGTCCTGACATCCACCCCCCCCACACACACACACACACACAACCTTTCACTGGGAAGTCCAATGTTCTGCTGCTGCTCCCCCCCATCTCTTGAGTCATATTTAACTTATGGCCTCTCTCATTCTGGCTCTTGAAAACCTTTTAGGACATATTCAGCATGACCCTAATATTCACAAGCATAAAGGTATATATAGAGACTAAAAAGCTGCATTTGCAGATTATACTTTTTTTTTTCTGTCCAACCATTGTTTTTTTTATCTCTGGTGCCCAACCTATGGTCTGGGGTCCGTATGCAGCTCCTAGGCCCTCAGAGACCCTGAGTCAGTAATCTGAATTTCCTTAACTAGTTTCTTACTCAACCTATGGAGTTAAATCGTTTAGACTTGCATCCAGTACTGTAGTTAAATAGTTTGGTTTACTTGTTTCCTATTATCTAGTTTTTTATGCACTGTCCATCCCTTCTATATCTTCTTTTTTTTTTTTTCTCTCATCTTTTATGATGGTTCCTGCTGAGAAAAAGATCCTATGCGGCACACATTTTTAAAGGGTGCTGTAAGAAACAGAAATGTGGAAGCAATCATTTGTAAATGGGCAGCAATAGCAATGATTTCTTTTAACTTGTGTTTATTAGGAACATGACAAAAGAAAATGAAAAAACAAATATGCAGTTCAAATGGTTTACATAGATTGCAAATGTGACAGGTACAAGAAGGTAATAACAACACAACTATTGTACTGTACACAGTGGCTTCCAATTCCTAAGTATTTTGTGCTTATACAAGAAGATGCCTATAGGCATGTTTGGAAATAGACTTTTAAGATTGTGAGAGAATGATAGAGTTAAAGAAAACAAAGCATAGTAAAGAAAAAGATGACGAAGGCCTGCAGAAAAAGTTAAAAAAAAAAAAAGAGAGAGAGGAAAAGAGAAAGGGGGTAAAGAGGGAAGAGAAGAGTGTATAGAAAAGGACATGGGGAAATAGAGCCTCACCCTTGTAACTTTCTGCAATGAACTGTTCCCCAATGCATAGAAAGAGAATTACATGACATTAGAATTACATGACATCAGATTAAGTATGCATCATACACTAGGGCAGTAATGGTGAACCTTGGCACCCCAGATGTTTTGGAACTACATTTTCCATGATGCTCAACTACACTGCAGAGTTCACGAGCATCATGGGAAATGTAGTTCCAAAACATCTGGGGTGCCAAGGTTCGCCATCACTGCACTAGAGGCATCTTAAAGGTATTGTATATTTCTAATATTTTCAGTAATTAGTTAGTAGTTAGAGTAGTCATACTTCCTGTGTTGTTTGTCTTGCAATGATGGGGTCACATGTTGTAGCTGCAGTTTGTAGTGTCATGGCTGATCAATACCTTTATGCCCATGTACTGTTTCAGCTAGCTGAACCCATTAAGCAAGGGGACAGGACAACTTCCTGTTCTGGGTCTGACAGCATGCATGCACCAATGCATGCATCACCACTCTCTCTGTGTTGCATAATGGGAGTGCTAATGGTATGAAACAGTGCATGAGTGAGCTCTCTGTGTGTCTGTGAATGTTCTGACAACCTATGTCTGTGTCAAATCTAATAACTGTGTAGCTCTCACCTTCATGAGCACCAGGCTAGGAGAATAGGAATTATGGGATATGTAGTGTCTACACAGAAAATGTCAGGTCCCACACTAAGGACCAAGGTAATGCATTGTTACATTGTTACAAGGTACAGGTAGGAATGTTTACATGCCTTTAAGTAGGGATTGTAGAAGTTATGAGAGTGCAGTCTATATAACACACTGTGCAGCGTTGATAAATATAGAAACAATACTATATAAATATATGAATCCAGTAAACACTATATATAACATAAATGTCTAAAGCATAACAACATATAAACACTATAAATAAAGTGCTCGTGCACCGTGATATTGCACTCAGTCCTCAATGAGGTTATTAAACTAAACAACAGCAGTCCATATACAGTAAAACCTTGGTTTGAGAGTAACTTGGTTTGAGAGCATTTTGCAAGACAAGAAAAATGTTTTAATAAATTTTGCCTTGATATACAAGCGATGTCTTGATATAAGAGTAGTGTCATGTCACAACTGGAGTATAAAAAAGAAGAAAGGAGCTTCTAAGTGTAGCAATATGGTTACATTTAATGAAGGTACAACATTTAGCAACTTATTGCTACACTTAGAGGTGCCTCTCTTCTCTTTTATACCCTGTAAAAAAATGCTTTGATATACAAGTGAATTGAATTAAAAGCATGTTTCTGGAACTAATTATGCTCGCAAACCAAGGTTTTACTGTATATGTAAATAAAGTGCTCGTGCTCCCTGACTTTCAATTAATCCTTGATAAGTGTTTAAATTAAACAGCAAACGTCCATATTAACATCAACCATGTGATAATTGTTGCTTCCTTTATCTTATGCAGGTTTATGGGACACTTGTATGGAACACAGGCCACCTGCTACTTCCGATAATAACCCAGTTCAGAGGTCACTATTTTCTCCTGAGATGTTCAGAGACTCTCCTCATATACATCACATACGGGAAATGACAGAGGCATGCAATAGCGTAATAATGTTTAAATTATTTTAATTGCAAACAGAACTCCACATATATACAACTTAAAATTCAAATAAATAAAAACGCCTTTTAAAGTGTTATAGTGCTGAGGGGTGATAGAATCAACTGTGGTCCAGTTCTTCAGCCCCGGTTTACACGGCGTTCCCCCTGTCCTATGCCAGCTCTGCAACACTTCCTGGTAACTCTCTCGTCAACCAATCAAGCTCCTCCTACCGGTTTTGTCACAGTCTCGTTGCTTCCTCTGGGAAGAGAGTATTCCCAGAGGAAGTTGGGTGTGCACAACGCATGAAGACACAATTATCACATGGTGGATGTTAATATGAACTTTTGCTGTTTAGTTTAAACACTTATCAAGGATTAATTGAAAGTCACGGAGCACAAGCACTTTATTTTAATATATATGGACTGCTGTTGTTTAGTTTAATAACCTCATTGATAGGGATGGGCGAACGGTTCGGCCCGAGCATAAGTTCGGGCCGAACTTTCATTGTTCAGATGTTCGTTTAACAGCCAAACAAACGGGTCATTCGACCGTTTGTTCGCCCCCCCGAACCGACCACAAGGCATTGCGGCACTGAACAGTGCATTGCAAGCCGTGATTGGCTGAAGCAGTGGAAGCTTCAGCCAATCTGGGCACAGAGCACTGTCAGAGTCATGATTCGACACTGTCATCATGACTTTGTCCAATCGTGGCTCATTCCCGCCCCACAGTATAAAAGTATTCTTTCAATGGCAGCCATTTTCAGTGTGATTTTGGCGTGGAGAGAGATAGAACAGAGCTCTGTTCAGTGCTATTAGTTAGTGTTCTATATTGTGCTACTTTGCTTCAATTGTCAGTGGAGAATATTAATTTAGTGTCAGTCTAGGGATAGTGTGAGTGTAGTGAGGAGGACCATCATTCAGCTTTTCATAGTGTACAGCTAGAGTAGGGACAGCTCAGATAGTTTCAGTGTAGTGAGACCGTGTCAGTAATCTTGACATTAGTATATAGCTAGAGTAGGGACAGTTCAGATAGCTTCAGTGTAGTGACGCTTGAACACCGTCTATTTGATTGCGTTACTGCCAGTTTAACGCCATATCGTATTGCATGTGTTACTGCCAGTTTAACGCCATATTGTATTGCATGTGTTACTGCCAGTTTAACGCCACATTGTTTTGCGTGTGTTACTGCCAGTTTAACGCCATATAGTTTTGCATGCGTTACTGCCAGTTTAATGCCATATAGTTTTGCGTGCGTTACTGCCAGTTTAACGCCATATTGTATTGCATATGTTACTGACAGTTTAATGCCATATAGTTTTGCGTGCGTTACTGCCAGTTTAATGCCATATAGTTTTGCGTGCGTTACTGCCAGTTTAATGCCATATAGTTCTGTGTGCATTACTGCCAGTTTAATGCCATATAGTTTTGCGTGCGTTACTGCCAGTTTAACGCCATTTACTTCTGTGTGTGTTACTGCCAGTTTAACGCCATATAGTTCTGTGCATCACTGTACGTTTGGCGCATTATTTTGCAGTATATTATATTGTATCCGTGGAGTGTGTCTGTGTAGTGTGAGTACTCAAATTAAAGGGCACCAAACACCTCTTTACATTGATTAAAGTGCATCTACGTACAGATTTCAACTTCTCCTTTACATTTGCTTAAAAGCACCGCCCCCTCCCTCCCAATAATGTCTGGGAGAACAAGAAGGAGAGGAAGACGTTCCCTTGGCACTGTAAGGTGGCCAGCAACAAATCCACAGGCAAAGGTGGACGTGGTGGTCGGTCAAGGCATCATTTCCTCTGTTTAGTGAGTTTGCCCGTGCTATCCAGCCACAGCATGCAGAGAAAGTGGTGGACTGGCTTACTAATCCTTCCTCATCCTCCTCATCCTCTGTCACACAAGCAGAGACAAGTGTGCAGTCCCCTGCAGTTGTCAGAGTGGATAAACCTGCCTCCTTGTCCACATCTATTCCTGCTATAGCCCTAAGATCAGCCATTGAGGAGTCAGCTGAGTTATTTGACCACAGAGTCAGTCACTTGCTCCTTGATGATGCCCAGCCATTACTGGATTCAGATGCTGGTTCTGAGGTTGAGGATGACAGGAACATAGAGAGAGGGAGGAACACTGGTAGACAAATTGGCATTCATGTTCCCCAAGCCTCAGCGTATTGCCAAGTTGTCTCCAGTGGTAATGATGAAGATGGAGGAGATGGAGATGATGATGATGAGGTCACTGATGTGACTTGGGTGCCAGATAGAGCAGAGAAGGAAACTGAAGGTGAGGCGGCACAACCCCAAGGAGGTCGGCATCAAGAAAGAGTAGAAAGCAGCCATCCTATTCCATCACATTCTGCAGCTGTTTTCTCCCGGCCCACCCCCCAAAGCTCAGCTGTCTGGGCCTTTTTCAGCACATCTTCAGCAGATCGTTCTGTTGCTATCTGCGAACTGTGTCACAGACACATCAAACGTGGCAAAAACACGAACCATTTGGGTACCACATGCCTAACAAGGCATTTAATGTCCAACCACAGCCTGTTGGCAAGAATACCTAAAAGCCGCACAAAAGGGGCACAAATCTGTCCCTCCTTACCCACTTCAATCTGCCCCTGCGATACCGAGTCATTACCTTTCAGCAGCCTCCACTGACAGGGATGATGGTATAGCACAGGGTGTCCAAGGTCCTAGCAGCTCATCTACCAGCAGCACACCACCAGCTGTAGACTGTAGCCAGCAAATTTCTCTGCCCCATCTTCTGCAGCGGAAAAAAAAATACAGTACCTGCCACCCACATGCCCAGCGCCTGAAAGTAAGCTTGTCAAAGCTGTTGGCTCTCCAACTTCTGCCTTTAAGCCTGGTGGATTCTGCCCCCTTCTGTGAGTTCGCACAATGTGCTGTACCACAATGGCAGGTTCCCAGTCGATACTACTTTTTCACATAAGGCCGTTCCATCTCTCTACCATCACGTGGAAGGGAATGTTCTGGCATCATTGGGCAAGGCAGTCACCTGTAATATTCACCTTACTGCTGACACGTGGTCCAGCAAGCATGGGCAGGGACGATATATTTCATTTACAGAACACTGGGTAACGCTGCGTGCAAGGATGCAGGACAGGGCTCAGTGCTGCAGCTTGTTGTGCCCCCACATCTCCATACAGCTGGTGGTGATGATGCCAGACCTGTGAGCTCTAGCCCCTCTTCCTCCTCCTCCACCACCTCCATGCCCTCCTCTGCAAAATTGTCCTATGAACATCAGGTACCCCCTAAGCATTCAAAGGGCTTTTTCCAGAGTCAGGCTAAAAGGTGCCATGCAGTGCTTCAGCTGGTGTGTTTATGGGACAGGAACCACACCGGAGCAGAGATTCTTGCAGCTTTGCAAGGACAGGCCCAGAGGTGATTCACACCACGCTAGCTGGAGCCAGGAATGGTGGTGTCCAATAATGGCTCAAATCTCCTGTCCGCCCTTAGACAGGGAAAATTGACACATGTACCATGCCTGGCACATGTCCTCAATTTGTTGGTGCAGCATTTCCTAAGTATGTACCCAGGGTTGCAAGATGTACTAAAGCAGCCCAGAAGAGTCTAGCCATTTCAGGCGGTCATACACAGCCAGTGCTCAGTTGGCTGAAATTCAGTTGGAATTCCAACTGCCTATAAACTGCCTGATTTGTGACATGCCCACCAGGTGGAACTCAACTTTGGGAATGCTGCAGCGGCTATACATGCAGCAGAGGGCCATCAACGAGTATGTGTGTCAGTACGGCACAACGACAGGCTCAGGCCGCCTCGGCTTTTTTTCCCCACGCCAATGGCTGATCATTAAGGATGCATGCACTGTATTGTCACCATTTGAGGAGGCCACAAGGATGGTGAGCAGTGACAGTGCATGCAACAGTGACACAATCCCTGTTGTGTTCCTGTTTGAGCAGACTCTGTGTGGCATTATGGACAGAGCACTGGAGGCAGAGCAGCAGGAGGAAGAGGAAGACTTCCTTTCCTCTTAAGGCCCACTTTATGCAGACACCATCATTCCTATGTCACAGAACACACAGGAGGAGAGAAGGGAGGAGGATGAGAAGGATGATTCTGGCACTTTCATTGGCTTTGAAGAAGAGGAAGACATGCGTCAATCTGTAAGCGATGGCTTTCCAACCCCAGGACCCTTGGGAGTAGTACGTGGCTGGGAGGCGGAAGTTCCAGATGCTCTCATCCTGAGTGACCCCGAGGAGTCTGCTCCTCAAGCCTCTGCAAATTTGAGATGCATGGACAACCTCATGCTTGAAAGCCTGCAAATTTACCCAAGAATATGTGGCATAAAGGAGAAGGATGATTACTGGTTGACAACCCTCCTTCACCACCGTTATAAGGGTCTCTAAACTCATCCCGTCCCCACAGAGAGTGCAGAGGATAAAATCTCTTGAGGACACATTAAAGAGGATTTTATTGAACGTTTTTCCTGACTCCAGTAGGTTACAGTGTGGTGGAAAACGTCGTTTTGAGTCTTAGGTTGGTCAAGAAAGGAGAGTTGGAGATGGCATCCACCTAAGTGAGGCATTTCAGAATTTTTTTAGTTCTCGCTGCCCAGGGCTGTCAGCTTCCACATCCCATCAGCAGCGTCTGCATCACATGGTGGACAATTACCTCGGGGTCAAAACAGAGATGGAGAGCTTTCCAGCTGACGATCCACTGGCTTACTGGGTCATGAGAATAGACCACTGGCCAGAACTTGCCCAGTATGCTATTGAGTTGTTGGGCTGCCCTGCATCCAGCGTGCTTTCAGAACGGGCATTCAGTGCTGCAGGAGGTTTCGTTACTAATCATAGAACGCGTCTGTCCACAGACTCTGTGGACCATTTGACTTTTATAAAAATGAATCAGTCCTGGATTACCAGCTATGAAGCCCCTGATGCCGATGTCACTGATTAATAGGGCGTACACACGGTCGGACTTTGTTCGGACATTCCGACAACAAAATCCTCTGATTTTTTCCGACGGATGTTGGCTCAAACTTGTTTTGCCTACACACGGTCGCACAAAGTTGTCGGAATTTCCGATCGACAACCACGCGGTCACGTACACCACGTACGACGAGACTAGAAAAGCTGGTTCAGAACCAAGCGCGGCACCCTTTGGGCTCCTTTTGCTAATCTCGTGTTAGTAAAAGTTTGGTGAGAGACGATTCACGCTTTTTCAGACTCGTGGCTTTCAGATCGTTTTCTGCCGTTCAGTTTGTGCTTGTGGGTTTGTATCTGCTCTTCAGTGCATGCAAGCAAGTTCCGCGTGACTTAGTCATTGTATTCTTGTTCGTTCGTTACTGGTTTTCAGGTCGCTCTTCACAGGCCTTGCTGTTCTTCAGTGCGTTCTGTTACTTCGTTCTGAGCAGCAGACCGTTTTCTAGCCATGTTTCGTATGCGTACTCCTCGTAGAGTTCGTGCTGTGCGGGGGCTTGGTGTTGGGGTCCTGACCTTGACACAAGTCCAGTCCATGAACAGGGTGGGGAGGAGTTCATGGACCAAGAATTGGTTGCTTCAGCGTGACCAGTTCTGTCATATGCCTTTGCTCCGTGAGATCCATGAGAATAATCCTGATGATTTCAGGAACTTTCTCAGGATGATGGACCCCGTGTTTCACAGTTTGTTGGCTTCGCTGACCCCCTATATCAGCAGGCAGGATACCTGCATGAGGCAAGCCATCACTGCGGAGCAGAGGTTGGTCGCTACCTTGCGGTATTTGGCCACAGGGAGAAGTCTGCAGGACTTGAAGTTCTCGACAGGCATCTCCCCCCAGGCTCTTCTTTGTGGACATTTACTGCTTGTGTTTGTTTTAGCTGACCCTGACAGAAATGTGTGGAGTCCAGAAAATGTTGTGATTGTGTAACCTTATACAAAGCACTGTTGGCTGTTATTTACTAAATGCAAAGACACATTTCACTACAAGTGCACTTGCAACTGCACTGAAACAGCACTTGTAGTGCAAAGAGGATTTGCCCTTAGGAAATTACCCCCATTTTCTCATAAAACAACAATTACATCACCCCAAAAGTGTTGTAGCGTTGAGACAATAATCCACACATTCTTGATGAACAATCTTTTTAATACCAGCACAGTCACATGTGCATTTAACAAAGGTTTTTCTGACAAACCAACATGTTTGTTGTATAACAATTTTTGTGGTGTCATTATCCAAAATCAAAATGTGCATTTTATAGAAAACAGGCCTGTGTAAAACCCACAAGAAAAGACACAAATCTTGATCTTACAAAGTTCACATTTGGTAGAACTGGAAGGCAATATCAGACATGAGTATTTAGGAACTGTGTTTGATATTGCGTTCAGATGGGGGGAAATCACCCCAGGAAAAGCCAAATTTGGAAGATGCACACAAATTTCACAATGTCAACATGTGCTATCTGCCATCACGGGGGATCAAGGGACATGTTTTGGGGGAGAAAGCCCTTCCTCACCGCTACTTTGTTATTGAGGAAGGGGTTGCACCCCCAAAACGCCTCCATTGATCTCCCGTGATGGCAGATAGCACATGTTGGCACACTGTGTGCATCCTCCAAATTTGGCTTTGGGAAAAATCACAAAAACATTTAGCACATTGTAGCACACAAAAGAAGAAAGTGATTTGGAGGGGCTTTAAACTCGCCCCAAAACATCAATGATGTTTTTATATTTTGGAATAACATCATTGATGTTTTGTTTGATGTTTTCCAATTGTAAATTACACCCCATGATCTCCCATGATCAGGATCTGGGCACTTTCGGATGTGAAAGGATCTTCATCCACAACCTCACGATCACCTAAAAAGAGAGGAATAAATTAGGTTTGCAAAAAAATGCCGCCATCCATCTCTTACGTGAGCCTGTGGTTGCAGACACTCACCTGTTGTGGTGACTAGTTCCACCACGTCTTCTTCCTCCTGCTCATCTTGTGTTGTTGGGATTTCCCCTTCTTCCAGGGGGGGGGGGGGCTCTGGTCTCCTGGGATGAGGGGTGTCCTCCGAGTCTTTTCTCCCCTATGTAAAACAAAAATGGTATAATTAGCACACAGATATTTAATGTCAGAACTATAAAAATGAAACATTACTTGGAAGTGGGGTACAATGATATATTTTAGCAGAGTTCCAAGATGTAGCTTTTTTAGTGTCCTTTGTCAAGCTGCAATACTTTACCTGTTTGGTACAAGCTTCACAGATGGAGACCCCCCTATAGTATACACTGGAGCACCTGTGTGGCCCCCTAATAAAAATGGTGTTCTGGGGTCCCATACTAGTGCTCCAGTGTCCAGATGTGAAAACAGCTGCTCAGTGTCCTCTCCTTACACACAATCTAGTTTGCATTTCATTCTAGTAACAAACCCATCTACACAACCCAATTCTTTGAAGCCAAGTATAGGGCGTCAAAATGGTGGCCAAATGCATATGGCCTAAACAATGGTATTTTATCGTCCGAAATAAAAATGTGTGATCTGAACGAATAATGTGCCCATGAACATGAAAGTTGCCATTTTAAACTGTACAACAGTTCCTAAAAGCACATGGAGCAGCACGAACGTAATAAACACAAAAAGAATAGGAACACAGCACAAATACTTACTTTTTTGCAGCACTCTCCGGATCTTTCTGTACTGCTCATGTTCTCGTAATTTCAGGTCCGACCACCGCTTCCTGAGCTGATCTTTCGATCGTCCTACCCAGAATTTCCGGTGCAGACTTCTGACCACTTTCGCCATTATCTTGGCCTTTCGGACATTGGGGTTGGGGTAAGGCCCATACTTTCCATCATAGTCGGCCTTCTTCAGGATGTCCACCATTTCCAACATCTCCCCAAAGGGCATATTTGGGTCCTTTAATCTCCTTCTGGATCGGGACGTTTCAGGCTCCGGCCTTTCCTCCCCCTCCTCCTCGTTGCTACAATTAGCACGATCCTGCTGTCTATCCGCCATGTGCTCTTCCCCCACTGCGCCAAACGAAAAGGGGCGGGGAATAGACTAGAAAGAACGTCAGGGGCGGGTGGAGTTATACGCATGCGCAGTGTGTATAAATCGTAACGCGCGCGTCTTACGTACAATCTGTGAGCGGAGGAAGGAGCATCAGAGACGCCAATCGTGCTAACGAAGGTAGGATCTAAACTTGGGCCTATACTGCTTCGAAATGGAAGCCTATATTGTAACAAGATTAGGGGAGTTTGGCCTGACATTAGGGTTTGTCTTGTGTTGTGTCTTGCAGAGAAAATGGATGGGTTCAACGACCACAATTTCCTGCCCCTGTTCATAGACAAGTACAGGGAGCTGCCCTGTCTGTGGCAGGTCAGACACCCTCACTATAATCACAAACAGAAGAGGCAGGCAGCGCTGGAGAAACTGCTGGAGTTGGTGAAGCCGGTGGTCCCCACAGCAACCATCCCTTATTTAAAAGCTAAAATTGGTGGCCTGAGGAGCACATATCTTAGGGAGCGCAAGAAGGTCACAGATTCCCAGAGGTCCGGAGCTGCAGCAGATGACGTTTATGTCCCCAGGCTGTGGTACTACGAGAGACTGCGATTTCTGTCAGACCACACTGAAGTCAGGGAATCCCTCTCTACTCTTACTTCCACACTTCCTTCTATACCAGCTGAGGCTTCTGATGTCCAACCTGGGACTTCCAGCCAGGAAGAAGTGGAGGAGCCCAGCTGGAGTCAGGTATAGCATTCTTCTACAGATTTCTGGGCAATAAATAGATGATGTTTACTAGATGTTATTATTGATCACTAATTGCTGATTAAAAAAAGTGTTTTACATATCAATAGACAGTAGTGGGCACCCTAAATTGGGACAAGAATGCAAAATGCTGGGCTCAGAAGGATAGTCTGTTATATTTGTTAACATTCAATTTGCAGCAGTCAGGAGGTGAAAATTGTGTGTGATTGATGAAAACAATACTAAAACTATGTCCCTTTTTCATACACAGGAAGACCTCAGCCAGGAGGAGGTTGTGGAATGTGGCAGTCAGGAGGAGGCGGGGATTAGTGTCAGCCAGGAGGAGGCGGGGATTAGTGTCAGCCAGGAGGAGGCGGGGCTAAGTGTCAGCCAAGAGAAGCCTGGGACAAGTCGCAGCCTGACTGAGTCCCAGGTCCCTCCCCTCTGCCTGCCACATAAACGAGCCAGGAAGGCCACTCCCAGTCCTGTGCAGGATTCAGCATACAGGCTGATCCATGAGGCTTCGGCGTCCCTCAGAGCCTTCCCCAGTCCTGCAGAGGCCTTTGCCTGCATGGCTGCCACCAAATTGCAGGGCATGCAGGAGGGCCAACGCAGGATCTCTGAGGACCTGATTTATAAAGTCCTACGTAAGGGGGAGAGTGGGGAATTGACACCCAAGACGGATGTCATTGAGATCGACGATCCTCCTCCTCCTCCTCCTCCTGCTGCCACAACTCCACCACCACAGCCACCGCGTGGAAGGAGGCGTGGAAAGAAGACCAGAGAGTGATGGCCCTGGGTTCAGTCTGGTCTGACAGAAGATGCAGTCTCTCGTATGACCACAGCCTGGGGACACAGATGTCATCTGCTGCTTTCCGGATCTCTGGGACTTCTGGACCAGACTGCCCTCCCTTAGATATGGACTCCTCAGGCCACCAATTTTGCTTTTAAATAATTGATGTCTGCCCTGGGGGTCCAAGGCTTCGTCAATTTCTGCAGTTTCTCCAGCGTTGCCTCCCTCTTTGTTTTTTTATAGTTGTGACCCCTTAATAAAATTTTTTAAGGTAAATTCTACTCTCCTGTGTGTGTTTTCATCCAAAAAGGACAGTTTGTTGGTGACGATTCAGGTACAGTTCTAACATAAAATGTGAAATTAACAAGAGACAACAACACCAAACAATCTCCTACAGATTAAATAGAACAACATATCAATGGTGTTGTGGGAACTTGTCACAAAAAACACACAAACATTTTCGGGAGTACAAATCAAAATCACCAAAAAAAAAAAAAAAAAAAGAGAAACACAAAAAAAGATTCTACATTAAAGGCAAAAAAAAAAAAAAAAAGATACAAAAATATGTTGTCAGATGTGAGAAATCAAAATATATTGAGGGAATCCCGATAAATAGTAACAAAATAAGTTTGTGAGAAGTGTGTGTGAATATGAGCAGCAAAACTAAGATATTCTTGTCACATTATAAAGAAGAAGAGAGTGCGCTGTATTAAACCATTTTGAACATTGCAGCGTGACGAAAGTGCTGTATCCATTGCGAACGCTAAGTTTACCAGAACGAGCTGTCCCGTGTCGGAATTTCTTCTGAGCATGCGTGGCACTTTGTGCGTCGGAACATGCCACACACGGTCGGAATTGACGCGATCGGATTTTGTTGTCAGAAAATTTTATCTCCTGCTGTCCAACTTTGTGTGTCGGAAAATCCGATGGAAAATGTCCGATGGCACCCACACACGTTCGGAATTTCCGACAACACGCTCCGATCGGACATTGTCCATCGGAAAATCCGACCATGTGTACGGGGCATAAGTCTTTTTGGGATGTGGAATCTCTGCAGGACTTTGAGGCTGCCTAGCTTTGAGGGTGTTTAATCATTTCATCTGGAAGAATGTTTTTGGTATAGGTTTCATGGGCACAATTAACACCCAAAGACCAATTTTTCTGCACCTGTCTGACAGGTGCATATCATTGCAATTTTTTACAGCAAGATAAATTCTTGCTTGCATCAAGAGCACCTCTATAGGGTTACGGTGGGAAGGCACCACTGACAGCCAGAGACCAATTTTTCTGCACCTGTTTGACGGGTGCATATCATTGCAATTTTTTACAGCAAGGCAAATTGTTACTTTCATCAAGATTATGTCTATATGGGTTACGATGGGAAGGTGCCACCGACACCCAAAGACCAATTTTTCAGCACCTGTTTGACAAGTGCATATCATTGCAATTTTTTACAGCAAGGCAAATTCTTGCTTTCATCAAGATTATCTCTATAGGGTTACGGTGGGAAGGTGCCACCGACACCCAAAGACCAATTTTAACGCACCCGTTACTTCTATCCAAAGTCAAAGTGACACCAGAATGTATCCAAAAAATCTCTAATCTTGTTCCCAGTGCACTACATTGTGGCCTCATCATACACACTGGCTCCCCAGCTGTTACTGAGCAAAATAAAGGCAGCTTGCAGGAAAAATTTCATTTTTTTTGGCTTTATAAATTCAATTGTTGCTGCAGCAGATTCTAGACATGGTACAGATCTGCCACTTTACAGTTAGACTAAGGGGACCCCCGTGGCACTATATTGGAAGGAATTTTTCATTTTTAGGCTTTCAATTTTAAAAATCAAAAAAATCACTGCTCATTTAAAAATGACGTTTTTCACAAACTTTTTTTTATTGATCCATGTCCCCCAGGGCAGGACCCAGACCCCTATAACCATTATATGCCTAATTATTTGCATTTAAGCATTCAAAATGGGCACTTTTGATATTTGACGCTCGGGTCCCATTGACTTTAATGGGGTTTGTTATTCGGGTCCGAATGTTTGCGGTGTTCGGACGTTCTGGTCCGAACCGAACAGGGGTCCATTCGGCCCATCCCTACTCATTGAGGACTGAGTGCAATATCATGGAGCACAAGCACTTTATAAGGTTTATACGTTGTTATGCTTTAGACATTTATGTTATATATACTGTTTACTGGATTCATATATTTATATAGTATTGTTTCATTATTTATCTGCACTACACAGTGTGTTATATAGATTTCATTATCACCATCTGGGGAAGTGTGGGAAGTGTGGGCAGCTGATTATTGTTATATCACCTGTGTTGATTTTAGGGTAATTTAGGCTTAGCATGGCAGCTCACAAGGCTTTTACCCATAGAAGTTACGAGAGACTCCTTAAATCATTGCATTTCCGTATATATAATTTAAGCTTTCTGTTTGTTTAGGAACTTCTCCATATGATCATTATCTTTGGCTGTAAAATGTTCCATGCATAGGATCTCATTTAGTGATGCAAACCTTTTTGCCAGTAAGGGAATTTGTGTTGACTTCCAGTGCATAGGTATACTGCAGTGATTTCTAGCAGTCTCAAGTAATGTGTCTCCAGTCTATGACTGAAGCATGTCTGACCATCTCCTGTCATATGTCTGCAGTCTCTGACCAACTTCTGTAGTATATCTGCAGTCTCTGAATATATCTCCTGTAGCATGTCTGCAGTCTCTGACTAACTCCTGTAGTATATCTGCAGTCTCTGAATATCTCCTGTAGTATATCTGCAGTCTGTGACAATCTCCTGTAGCATATCTACAATCTCTGACTATCTCCTGCAGCATGCCGAAAGTCTCCAGGCATCACCTGTTGTATGTTTGCGGTAACTAAAAGCTTTATGTAGCATTGCAATTGCAGAATATTATGTGCAGTCATTTGGCAATCTCAGGGGCCCATATATACGTGTATATATAAGTAAGCTGACCATCACTGCTCTTGATCCTGAATCTTTAAAACTTTGTGCACAGTTTGGCAGATTACTCAGTTTGATGATGAATTATCCAAAACTCATTGTTCTTTATATTTGTAACATAATAGGTTATTGGTTGAATCATCGGAGAGAGAGTGACTGTAATTGCATTTTACTAAACAGATGCAAAGTTAAAATCAATAATGCGAAACAGGGTCAGAATGGTTACATTGCAGAATAATACAAAACAGAACAGAACAAGAAGTTTATTCTTATATTAAGTATTATTTCACCAACATATTTGAATGGTTTAGACCCATTTCACACTGAGGCAGTTTTCAGGCATTTTAGCGATAGAAATAGTGCCTGTAAAGCACCTGAAAACTGCCCCCCATGTTGCCCAAATGTGAAAGCCTGAGTGCCTTCACACTGGGGCGGCGCGTTTGCGGGACATTATAAAAAGTCCTGCAAGCAGCATCTTTTGAGCGGTTTGGGAGCACTGTATATAGCGCTCCCAAAACGCCCCTGCCCATTGCAATGAATGAAAGAAACAAAAGTGTGGCGCTATATATCACATGCACAGCCGTGTGTATTACAATAAAGACATATAAAAATGGTGAATACTACCAAAAAATAACCTCCAAAAAATCTCTCCCTTCTGCCCACTCGCCAGATTTGGTGCGACTAAAATTCTGTGAATACCATCTGGCCATGCATCACCCCCTTTGAACTCTGTTGATGTTTTCTTCACTATTTTTCTACACATTTTTTATGGACTTTTAAAGTTTCATGTTTTTTATGTTTGGTGTCTGGCTCATGGAACCAGCACGGGTTTCTACTAATCACTGGCACATCTGATGATTAAGTATTATTGTGTATTAACTTTATATGTGATCAACACTGATTAATTATTTGACACTATCCATTTTATGGTCATACATTTTTTGGTAGTATTCACCATTTTTATACGTCTTTATTGTAATACACAGGGCTGTGGATGTGATATATAGCGCCACACTTTTGTTTCTTTTGTTTTTTTTCTGCCTTGAGTCTATAGGTGTGTTGGCTGCTTTTCACTTTCCTTCTAAACGTAGCGCTGTACTTAATTTTTATTTTTCCATTGCAATGAATGGGCACCGCTTCCAAAACATACGAAAATTGTTTCGGAAGCGCCTCAACACGGGCGTTTTAAACCCCTTCTTTGGCCGCTAGCAGGGGTTAAAAGTGCCCCACTAGTGGCCAAAATGCGCTGCTTAAACAGCGGTAAAGCGCCATTAAAACGAGGGGCACTTTACCGCTAACGCACGGACAGCCCCAGTGTGAAAGGACTCTTAGTGGTGTATTCAGAGAGGAGTGTGTTCACTTTTAAAAAAAAGGGTGCTGCACTTCTCTGCTTATTTTGAGTTAGGGATTTTACCTGGTCCCGAAACACAGACTATGGGAGCACATACAAGACAGCTGTGATGCTCTAAAGTGTGTTACAATGCGTTGTGATGTGCTACAACTCATGTTCGATCTCTTAGTGCATTGGGGTGCACATTACTGTAATGCAACAGTGTATATGGGCCTTCAAGAATTGAAAATAGAACTACAGACTGGTTAATTAGTGGAGCAATCATTGAACAATAAACCTAACCAATGACTATAACCCATCGTTATATGATACATTACATGTTACTATTGTTAAAATAATATCTTTACATTTTTTTAATATACTGTATCTATGCACAGAATTGTAATATAAAATTGATTCATTCTGTTAGCCTTTTATCAAAACAAATACAAATATTACATAAGGACATAACACTAAATCTTTATGCCATCATCAAATATGCACAACAACAAGTATCTTGGATATATTAATTACCAGTACAAAAAAAGCAGACAAAAATACCAAATTTAAGAATGTCTAAGGCAAAGATCCTAATACAAAACTCTCTATCCACTAATCCTCACTTCTAATGCCCTGTACACACGATCGGATTTTCCGACAACAAAACCGTGGATTTTTTTCCGAAGGATGTTGGCTCAAACTTGTTTTGCATACACACTGTCACACAAATGTTGTTAGAAATTCCGAACTTCAAGAACGTGGTGATGTACAACACGTACGACTGGTCTATAAAAAGATAGTTCAATAGCCAGTGTGCCACCCTTTGGGCTCCTTCTGCTAATCTTGTGTTTATCTCGTGTTAGTAGAAGTTTGGTGAGAAACGATTCGCACTTTTCAGCCTCGTGCTTTTCAGTTAGTTTCTGCTTGTCAGTTTGTGCTTGTGGGTTCTTATCTGTTCTTCAGTGCGTGTTGTCAGTTCGTTACTGTCTTTCAGTGCATTCTATTTAATAGTTCGCTTCTGTTTTTCAGTGCGTTCTTGTCCGTTCGTTTCTGATTTTACAGCTCGTTCTTCTCAGGTTCTTTCTGATTTTCAGTGCATTCTGTTAGTTCGTTTTTACCAGCCGACTGTTTTCAAGTCATGTTTCAGATACGTTCTCATCGTAGAGTTCGTGCTGTGCTAGGGCTTGGTGTTGGAGTTCTTGCTTTGACCCAAGTCCAGTCCATGAACAGAGTGAGGAGGAGTTCATGGACAAAGAATTGGTTGCTCCAGCATGACCAATTCTCGCACATGCCTTTGTTGCGGAAGATCCAGGAGAATAATCCTGATGATTTCAGGAATTATCTCCAAATGATGGACCCTGTTTTTCACCATCTTTTGGCTTTGCTGTCCCCTTATATTACGAAGCAGGACACCTGCATGCAGCAAGCCATCACTCCCGAGCAGAGGCTCGTCACCACCTTGCAGTACTTGGTGACAGGAAGAAGACTCCAGGATATCAAGTTTATGACTGGAATCTCCCCCCAGGCTCTGGGAATCATTATTCCAGTGACCTGTTCTGCCATCATACAGGTCCTGCGGAAGGACTATATTAAGGTAAGTTTTATCCTTTAACATAGTTACATAGTTACATAGTAGGTGAGGTTGAAAAAAGACACAAGTCCATCAAGTCCAACCTATGTGTGTGATTATGTGTCAGTATTACATTGCATATCCCTGTATGTTGCGGTCATTCAGGTGATTATCTAATAGTTTCTTGAAGCTATCAATGCTCCCCGCTGATACCACTGCCTGTGGAAGGGAATTCCACATCCTTGCCGCTCTTACAGTAAAGAACCCTCTACGTAGTTTAAGGTTAAACCTCTAATTGTAATGAGTGGCCATGAGTCTTATTCTCTCTCTCTTCTGCGAAAAAGTTTTATCCCTATTGTGGGGTCACCAGTACAGTATTTGTAAATTTAAATCATATCCCCTCTCAAGCGTCTCTTCTCCAGAGAGAATAAGTTCAGTGCTCGCAACCTTTCCTCATAACTAAGATCCTCCAGACCCTTTATTAGCTTTGTTGCCCTTCTTTGTACTCGCTCCATTTCCAGTACATCCTTCCTGAGGACTGGTGCCCAGAACTGGACAGCATACTCCAGGTGCGGCCGGACCAGAGCATTGTAGAGTGGGAGAATTATCGTTTTATCTCTGGCATTGATCCCCCTTTTAATGCATGCCAATATTCTGTTTGCTTTGTTAGCAGCAGCTTGGCATTGCATGCCATTGCTGAGCCTATCATCTACTAGGACCCCCAGGTCCTTTTCCATCCTAGATTCCCCCAGAGGTTCTCCCCCCAGTGTATAGATTGCATTCATATTTTTGCCACCCAAATGCATTATTTTACATTTTTCTACATTGAACCTCATTTGCCATGTAGTCGCCCACCCCATTAATTTGTTCAGGTCTTTTTGCAAGGTTTCCACATCCTGCGGAGAAGTTATTGCCCTGCTTAGCTTAGTATCGTCTGCAAATACAGAGATTGAACTGTTTATCCCATCCTCCAGGTCATTTATGAACAAATTAAATAGGATTGGTCCCAGCACAGAACCCTGGGGAACCCCACTACCCACCCCTGACCATTCTGAGTACTCCCCATTTATCACCACCCTCTGAACTCGCCCTTGTAGCCAGTTTTCAATCCATGTACTCACCCTATGGTCCATGCCAATGGACCTTATTTTGTACAGTAAACGTTTCTGGGGAACTGTGTCAAATGCTTTTGCAAAATCCAGATACACCATGGCTACGAGCCTTCCTTTATCTAGATGGCAACTCACCTCCTCATAGAAGGTTAATAGATTGGTTTGGCAAGAACGATTCTTCATGAATCCATGCTGATTACTGCTAATGATACCATTCTTATTACTAAAATCTTGTATATAGTCCCTTATCATCCCCTCCAAGAGTTTACATACTATTGATGTTAGGCTAACTGGTCTGTAATTCCCAGGGATGTATTTTGGGCCCTTTTTAAATATTGGTGCTACATTGGCTTTTCTTCAATCAGCTGGTACCATTCCAGTCAGTAGACTATCTGTAAAAATTAGGAACAACGGTCTGGCAATCACTTGACTGAGTTTCCTAAGTACCCTCGGATGCAAGCCATCTGGTCCCGGTGATTTATCAATGTTAAGTTTCTCAAGTCTAATTTTAATTCTGTCCTCTGTTAACCATGGAGGTGCTTCCTGTGTTGTGTCATGAGGATAAACACTGCAGTTTTGGTTACTGAAGCCCCCCGATTCACTCGTGAAGACTGAGGAAAAGAATAAATTCAATACCTTCGCCATCTCCCCATCCTTTGTAACCAGATGTCCTTCCTCATTCTTTATGGGGCCAGTATGGTCTGTCCTCCCTTTTTTACTGTTTACATACTTAAAGAATTTCTTGGGGTTTTTTTTGCTCTCCTCTGCTATGTGTCTTTCATGTTCTATCTTAGCCATCCTAATTGCACCCTTACATTTCTTGTTGCATTCTTTATAAAGTCTGAATGCTGAGGATGATCCCTCAACCTTGTATTTTTTGAAGGCCTTCTCCTTTGCTTTTATATGCATTTTTACATTGGAGTTAAGCCATCCAGGATTTTTGTTCGCTCTTTTAAATTTATTACCCAATGGGATACATTGGCTAATGCCCTTATTTAATATGCTCTTAAAGCAAACCCATCTCTCCTCCGTATTCTTTGTTCCTAATATTTTATCCCAATTTATGCCTTTTAGCAAGGTTTGTAGTTTAGGGAAGTTGGCTCTTTTGAAATTCAGTGTCTTTGTATTCCCTTTATGTTTCCTATTTGTTTGATTTCTACTGAAACTAATTGACCTGTGATCGCTGTTACCTAAATTGCCCTGTATTTCCACATCCGTGATCAGGTCTGTATTGTTGGTAATCAGTAGATCCAGTAATGTTTTATTTCTAGTTGGTGCGTCTACCATCTGACCCATAAAATTGTCCTGCAAGACATTAAGGAACTGGCGAGCCTTAAATGAATGCGCGGTTTTCTCCGCCCAGTCTATGTCTGGATAATTAAAATCCCCCATTATGATAACACTTCCCATCCTTGCTGCTAATCCAATTTGTGATAGGAGATCCGTCTCCACTTCCTCCCTCAGGTTAGGGGGCCTATAGCATACTCCCAGTATTATTTGCCCCTTAGCTTCATCCCTTTGGAGCTCTACCCATAAGGATTCCACCTCCTCTCTAGCTCCCTCAGTGATGTCATCTCTCACATTCGCTTGTACATTATTCTTGATATATAGGCATACCCCTCCCCCTTTTTTACCCTCTCTATCCTTGCGGTATAGGGTATACCCTTGAATGTTTGCCAGCCAATCATGAGAGCTGTTGAACCAGGTCTCTGAAATTCCCACAAAATCCAAATCCTCCTTGTACAACATCATATGCTATGTATTTAATGACAATGTTTGTGTCTAATCTGCTTGCAATGTTACGTGCAAAAGTACTATTTTTTTTTTTGTTTGACTTCACAGTTTTCTTCAAACCCACAGGAATGGCAGACTGTGGCCCCCCAGTTTGCCCAGCAGTGGGACTTCCCCAACTGTGGTGGGGCAATATATGGGAAGCACATTAGCATCGCCCCACCCCCCAATTTGGGGTCATACTATTATAATTATAAGGGGTATAATAGTATTGTGTTGTTGGCGGTGGTGTCGGAGACTTACGAGTTCCTGTATGTGGACGTGGGGAAAAATGGCCGGATGTCGGATGGTGGAGTCATCTCTCAGACGGAGTTCTTCAGACGGCTCCAGAATGGCAGCTTGACGTTGCCACCTCCTGAAGATAATGTGACGGGACTCCTGTTCGTCTTCGTCGCAGATGAAGCGATGGGGGAACCATCTTCTGCAGATATTCCCTCACCACGGACCAGAGGGTTTTTAATCACCGTCTGGTCAGAGCGAGAAGAGTGGTGGAAAATGCCTTTAGAATAATGGCCAGCCGGTTACGCCTATTTCTCACAGCTATCAACTTGGCGGAATATAAAATCAATCACATCTTTCTTGCATGCTGCATATTACATAACTTTTTGCGAAAAAATGCATCAAACTATGTGACCTCAGTTGGGACTGAGGCCAGCTTATTACTGGATCAAAGAACTCTGATGGCTCTTAAACCTGGCGGTCCTGGCTTGCCCCCCCCCAAAGCGCCTGCGAAGTTCGCCAAAAGTATCTAGTGTACTTTGCGGGTAGGGGGGCCATTGATATGCCAGAGAATATATAAACATGTTTCAAATAAACATTTTTTTAGAAACTGAACTCATATTTCTTTTGATTTACTGCTTGTGTTTCTTATCTGTCTCCTAGGTTCTCCAATGGCCTTTTATTTTTGGCCATTTTCTTCAATGGAGCAAACGTAACTTATTTGATACATGAGGTGACAATCTCTTCTTCAGCTAACTATTATGTTGTGGATCTGCTACACACTCACCTTGTTTTTGTTGTTAATGTATGTAATGCATTAATGATAAAAATAATCATCCTTTTCAACATGAATTAATTGCTTGTAGTCCCTAAAATGGCTTGATTGGGGCAAATTTTAGAGCACTGTGGGGGTTATTTATTAAAGGCAAATCCACTTTGCACTACAAGTGCACTGCAAGTGCACTTGAAAGTGCACTGAAAGTGCACTTAAAGTGCAAAGTGGATTTGCCTTTAGTAAATAACCCCCATTGTCACTGTAACTACACCAACTTACTCCAAAAACTGGTATTGAGCATTGAAATAAGAAGCCACACATTGTTGAGTATAAAACATTTTACTCCAAGCACATTCACATGTGTGTTATAAAAGGGTTTTTTAACAAACCAACATTGGTTTTGTAACATTTATGTTTGACAGCCTTTTTTTTTGGCTAACCAGGCATGTTTAAAACCATAAAATACACAACTCAGGAACTTACAAAGTTCAACTTTGAAAAAGTGAAGGCAATATGAGACATTAGTATGTCAAAAATGTGTTGATTTTGCCTTGTACTTTGACATGTACAGGGAGCTGCCATGTCTCTGGCAAGTCAAACACTGAGAATACTCCAACAAGCTAAAGACGAAGGCGGTGCTGGAGAAACAGTTGGAATTGGTGAATCTGGTGTATCCCTCGGCAGACATCACCTATTTAAAGGCCAAAATCGGTGGCCTGAGGAGCACATTTAATAGGGAGTGCAAAAAGGTCCAGGATTCCAAGAGATCAGGAGCAGCAGCAGGTGCCGTTTATGTCCCCAGGCTATAATAATACGATAGACTGCGGTTTTTGTCAGACCAGAGTGAATCCAGGCCATCACTATCAACACTTCCTTCCACATTTATTTCCACATCAGATGAGGCTTCAGAAGTCCAACCTGGGCCTTCCACCCAGGAAGAAGATGTGGAGGAGCCCAGCTTGAGCCAGGTCTAGCATTGTTCAACATATGTATTGACAAAAATTGAATGATGTTAACTAGATGTTATTATTGATCACTAATTTCTGATTTAATAAAGTGGTTGACATATCAATAGACAATAGTAGCCAAAAATGATTGGGTCAAGAATGAAAAATGCTGGGGTCAGAATGATAGTCTTTTCTATTTGTTAACTTTCAATTTGCAACAGTCATGAGCTCAAAATTGTGTGTGATTGATGACCAAAAAAATAAAACTATGTCCCATTTTCATACACAGGAAAGTCTCAGCCAGGAGGAGGCCGTGGAAAGTGGCAGCCAGGAGGTGGCCGTGGAAAGTGGCAGCCAGGAGGTGGCCGTGGAAAGTGGCAGCCAGGAGGTGGCCATGGAAAGTGGCAGCCAGGAGGTGGCCATGGAAAGTGGCAGCCAGGAGGTGGCCTTGCCCAGCAGCCTGACCAAATCCCAGGTTCTTCCTCTCTGCCTTCCAACAAAAAGGACCAGGAAGACGAAGAACCTGGAGGAGTCAGTGACTGTTTTGATTCGGCAGGCTACTGCGGTCCTCACAACAACCCCTGATGTACACCAACACCAACCAACCTATTTGAGGTAAAAAAATACAAGATAATAATGGTGTTGTGGTAACTTGACACACAAAACAACAAAAAAATATTATGGAGGTCACTAGGAAAAAAAAAAAATTATTCTGGAGATCTGGAGAATTTAAAAAAAAAAAAAAAAGGAGATCACTTTAAAAAATAAAAAAAGATTGTTCTGGAGATCTTCATAGAAAAAAATAACAAAAACAAAGATTATTCATGAGATCACGAGAAATACTAAAAAATCTGTTTGACAGAACTCTGTGTGAATATCAGCAGCAAAGCAACTTCATTATTCTAGCATTAAAAAGAAGAAGAGAATGTGCTGCATTGAAAGATTTAAAAATGTGCTGCGTTGCTATCTCCATTACGAATGCTAGTTTTACAAGACCAAGAGCTTCCATCTCGTATTTGATTCTGAGCATGCGTGGACTTTTGTGCATCAGACTTGTGTACACACGATTGGACTTTCCTTAGTTGTCGGAAAATTTGAGAACCTGCTCTCAAACATTTGTGTGTGGAAATTCACGACAGCAAATGTTCGATGGAGCATACACAGGGTCGGATTTTCCGACAACAAGCTCATATCAAACATATCCCGTCGGAAAGTCCGATCCTGTGTACGCGGTATAAGACCTACTACAAATTTGCTTTAACAAAATCCTAATTGATTTTAGGTAGAACTTTTTTTTCATTTTGGATAGAGTAATGGAGGGTTATAACACCTGCTAGATATTTTTTTCACCATCTGTGCCCCATTGTGGACATTTCCCTTCACTTCCTGTCCCATAGCCAAACAGGAAGTGAAAGGAAATCCCTGCAAATTAGGGGAATTTCTTGGGGACCTCCAGGTCACCAGAACTAGTGTCCCCATTGGAAGATTTCCCCTCTATTACTTTTCTGGGGACATCCCAAAATGTGGGATTTTCTTTTACTTTCACTCTCAAATATAATGGTAAACAGGACAAATAGAGAGTGTGAATCTCCCTAACGGGGGAACAGACAACAATAACAATTGACAGGTGCTCTAATACCTCTCCACTCTATCCAAAACCAAAAAAAAGGTTTACCTTTAGTTTTACTTTAGATTACTGCCAAACCATAACAGTAAAATGCAATTCAAATAATGAAAAAATTGTATCATAAAATACATTCAAGGTGCATCCTTTAGGCTGGGTTCACACTGATGCAAATTGGATGCAAAACTTACCTGCAAATGAAGCCCTGCACTGATGCGTTGTCACCGCTGGAGGCCACATCCATCTTCACCCGTTATCTTCCTTCTGTGTGACTGCCTGGAGCCATGTGACATCACTCCCGCATATGCGTGCGAGACTCGCCGGTCATGGCAACGGGCTCAAATGGAACAGTGGCCATTCCTTAGAGCGCATGCGCCAATGATGTCATAGGCTGCATGTACAGTAAATATCTCCTAAATGGTGCACGTTTAGGTGGTATTTACAGTACCTATAGGTAAGCCTTATTATAGGCTTACCTATAGGTACAATTAATCAATAGGTGTTTACAGCCACTTTAACAAATGTACATGGGTTTTGCTGTCATATTTTTAAAAATTCTACAACTATAACATTTTCTTTGAAGGCTGCATCTATCTCATAGGCATCAATCTCTGACTATACATTACAGTCATAAGATTATACTGTACATACTGTATATCAATAAAAATAGACCAACACCAGGCACAAATGCAACTTTATCTTTTAACTTTAAGCAGTATTAGCATAAACAATTCACTTTCAAACTGTAGGATTAGATTATTTTAAAAAATATAGCTATTCAATTAGAAAATGTACGCGAACTTAATTCTAATCCCAAATACCTTAATCCACATCACTGATGTGCGGTCATGTGACTGCCTGCTGCTCTAATTCCCGGACCTAAGGATTACAGTCAATACTTTGTAGAACCACCTTTTTCTGCTAGTCTTTTTGAGTATGTCTTTACCAGTTTTGCACATCTAGGGAGTGAAATTTTTGCCTATTCTTCTTTGCAAAATAGCTCAAGCTCTGTCAAATTGGATTGTCTGTGAACAGAAATGTTCAAGTCTTGCCATAGATTCTTGAATGGATTTTGGTCTGGACTTTGACTGGGCCATTCTAACACATGAATTTTTTTGATCTAAACCATTCCATTGTAGCTCTGGCTGTATGTTTAGGGTCGTTGTCCTTCTGGAAGGTGAACCTCCGACTCAGTATCAAGTATTTTGCAGACTCTAACAGATTGTGTTCTAAGATTGCCCTGTATTTTGCTCCATCCATCTTTCTATCAACTCTGACCAGCTTCCCTGTCCCTGCTGAAGAAAAGCATCCCCACAACATGATGCTGCCATCACCATGTTTCACGGTGGGGATGGTGTGTTCAGGGTGATGTGCAGTGTTAGTTTTACGCCACACGTAGAGTTTTGCTTTTTAGGCCAAAAATTAAAATTTTGATCTCATCTGATCAGAACACCTTCTTCCACATGTTTGCTATGTCCCCCACATGGCTTCTCGCAAACTGAAAACAGGACTTTTTATAGCTTTCTTTCAACTATGGCTTTCTTCTTGCCAATCTTCCATAAAAGCCAGATTTGTTGAGTGCACGACTAAAAGTTGTCCTGTGGACAGATTCTCCCACCTGAGCTGTGGATCTCTGCAGCTCCTCCAGAGTTACCATGGGCCTCTTGGCTGCTTCTCTGATTAATTCTCTGCTTGCCCGGCCTGTCTATTTAGGTGGACTGCCATGTCTTGGTAGGTTTGCATTCGTGCCATACTCTTTCCATTTTTAGATGATGGATTGAACAGTGCTCCATGAGATGTTCAAACCTTAGGAGATTTTTTTTTTTAACTTAACCCTGCTTTAAACTTCTCCACAACTCCACCACTTTATCCCTGACCTGTCTGGTGTGATCCTTGGCTTTCATGGTGCTGTTTGTCACTAAGGTTCTCTAACAAAACTCTGAGGGCTTCACAGAACAGCTGTATTTATACTAAGATTAAATTACACACAAGTGGACTCTATTTACTAATTAGGTGACTTCTGAAGGCAATTGGTTCCACTAAATTTTAGTTTAGGGTATCAGAGTAATTATGTGCCACTTTGTGTTGGTCTATCACATACCCATTTATGTTTTTGGTTGTAACAAAATGACAACATGTGGAAAATGTCAAGGGGTATGAATACTTTTTCAAGGCACTGTATATGATATATATGACCTGTCTGCAAGTGGTTACACCATGATTATGGCTGGTAGCTGCAGCTATGATCATTTCTTACAGATGGCAATTAGTGTTAAGAAGGCCCCCTGCCCCCCCACCAACACTGCTGCCTGTGGTGGTTCCTAGGCTCTCCCAATCCTTCAGGGAGCCTAGGATGATCTTTCCTTGATTAGCTGCATTGGAGAGCAGGGAAGACATTGGGGTCTAATAGTCCCCTAAAATCTCCTTATAGATTACCCGTCACCTGCCCAAAGCTATCACATGAAAAATTTAAAAATTGCACTGGTAGGCAAGTGGTTAAATATTGTTTTTTTAAACTAGATCAATTTGGAATATATCAGTACATATGGTACTCAAACCAACGAATACAATGTAGTTAAAGTAAACATATACTTCATTTTAAATGTAAAAGCAGACAGCACAAGATGATTGCTATTATTTTTTCTAACCAGAAAATATCCATTCAGATTTCATTTCACTTTGTTACTGCTGCCTGTCTTTCGGTGACATTATCTTTCAATCATAAATGTTTGGTTCATTGGAATATTTCTGTGCTGATGCACGTTGTGTGGAGAGTCTTGCAGTCTACTAAAAGCATTTTTATTTCAGTCTGTGTTGCAGTAAGAGTTTTTCCTTCACTTACTGTCTAAAACTGTCATATGCATGCATAAAGTGGGACTTTATATAGGTAACAAGGAAGTGTATAAAATAATTATTGATATAAAAATAAATCTCTTTATTAGTTAGCAAAAGTTAAAATCGTAACACACTTTAAAATAGAGTTGTCCAGATACCACTGTTTTAAGACCGAGTACAAGTACAGATACTTTTTTTCAAGCACTCGCCAATACAGATTACTTTTTTTAATGTCATGTGACAGTTTGACTAATGGGCACTGAAAGGTGGCACTGATAGATGGCACTTACTGATGGGCACTGATAGATGGCACTGACTGATGGGCACTGATAGATGGCACTGATAGGCAGCACTTATGGGCACTGATAGGTAGCACTGAAAAGTGGCTGGCACTGATGGATGGCACTGATAGGTGACACTTATGGCCACTGATAGATGGCACTTATGGGCACTGATAGATGGCACTGACAGATGTGCACTGATGGATGGGCATTGATAGATGGGCATTGATAGATGGGCACTGAAAGATGGGCACTGATAGATGGCACTGATAAATGACACTGACTGATAGATGGCACTGGCAGATGGCACTTATGAGCACTGATAGATGGCACTGATGTCACTTATGGGGGCTGTGAGATGGCACTTATAGGCGGCACTTATGGGCACTGATAGATTACACTGATAGGCTGCACTTATGGGAGCTGATAGATGACACTGATAGGCGGCACTTATGGGCAGGCACTGATGGGCACTGAAATGCAGCAGTGATTGGCAATTGCATAATAAATGACACGAATAATGAGAGGAGAGGAAGGATTTTGCAATGCTAAATGCATATAGCATTGCAAAATCCTTCCTTGATATAAGGTAAATGGTAAAAACCAGCAACCCGCGCAGATGGAAACTGGTAAATATAAATTAATTTAGGAGCAGCACGTTATAAAGGTGAGTGAAAAAGGGTGATAATTAACAGATTAATTACAAACCGCGCTCCCTTTAAAGTGCAAGTGCAAATAATTAACTAACAATCACAAAATAGAAGTATTACAAGTGAAAATGATAATCACAACAATTGTGAGAAATACTGTGTCAATAGTGACAACCATCAATAGCTTTTGGCTAGAGTCCAGTCAAAAAGCATCAAAAAACATCAAAGTGTTGGAATATCAAGCAGTGGAAACAAAAGATCAAACATTCAAAAACAAATAGTGTTCAAAAAATAATGTATGGGAGTTACCACAATCTGGTGAGTAGGCTGTGTGGCCGGTGATGGTGATGGATTACTGTTCCCTTGATGTTTGTCGAATACTAGGAGGATTTATCCAGAAGTTTTGAAAATGCTTACTATTTTTTGAACCCTATTTGTTTTCGAATTTTTGATCTTTTGTTTCCACTGCTTGATATTCCAACACTTTGATTTTCTTTATGCTTTTTGACTGGACTCTAGCTGAAAGCTATTGACGGTTGTCACTATTGACCCAGTATTTCTCACAATTTTTGTGATTATCATTTTCACTTGTAATACTTGTATTTTGTGATTGTTAGTTAATTATTTGTACTTGCACTTTAGAGGGAGCGCGGTTTGTAATTAATCAGTTAAAAATCCTTCCTTGCCTCTCATAATTCATGCCATTTAACATCTAGTAAGTATGCTGCGGAGCCCATATTGGTACACCTTGCACTTGGCAGCAGTAAGCCAGCAGCGGACATCTTATTACACCCAGCGCGAACTATGCTGGCTTACTGCAGCCAGGTGCAGGGTGTACCAGGATGGGCGTCGTGAAGTTTACCCTCCGACGAAGACACGGAACAACACTTCCTGTACCAAATGCAGGGTTTTTTTCAACAGGAACTAGGGGGAACTCAGTCCCACCACCTCTGGCTCAGGTCTTCTGCTCCCTGCTCACCACTATCACTTGGTAACACTGAAGTCCAGCTTCTGCGTTTACAAGTGATAGCTTATCTCCCAGTAGCTCCCACAGGTCAGATCTCCTGCCCAGATCCCACTGAGTGCCAGACATGGACAAGGGAGACACAGAACAGGTGCCCAGGGTTTAGTGCAGTCATGGGCAGGAGAGGGTGCGTGGTAGGCTGCACCCTCTGTGGTCTCCATTTTTTTCCCGGTGACCAGTTGTTGAAGCTCCTACTGCATAATCTCCCTTGCAAGTGACTGTAGTATAGTAGAGTATGCTGGGAGGTACTACAGCCGGATAGGTGTTTCAGCTTATATTGCAACAAATGTAAGAAATATGACAGATGGTGGAGCTTTTAAGGAGGGGGGGAATGAGGGCAGTGGAGGGAGGAGGTTGTATGCAGAGGGAAGAGCTACTATTTGATTTCATTTGGCAGGTATGTGTGTGTTGCGGGCATGGTTGAGTTCCTGCACCTATTCTCTGAGAAAAAAAGCCCTGACCAAATGTGACGGCTCTGGTCACCGTTTTGGACGGAATATGAGGCGGCACCCTGCACCCCTGCCCCAGCCAGCTTACCCCCGTGTTCCACTGCTGCCAGACCGATCTCCGTTCCACCTGCCAACTTCCGGTTCCAGGTATTGGATCTGGCATCGGGAGCATTTGCATGAGTACAAGTACTCACACAAATGCTCGGTATCGGTCCCGATACCGATACTAGTATCAGTTCAACCCTAGTTTAAAAGATTGCAATCAATTACATCAAAGGTTTATATAACATGTATACACTCCATCATATGCAGATATCTTTAATATCAATCTGCAAAAACACCTCAAAGTGTTTCAACTCAATTCATCAGGAGGTAAAACTTATATTCTGGAATACAAACATGAGTAAATACCCACAATCTCCACAAAAAAACATTATTAAGAAAACAAAAGGGCAATTGTCAACAAGGTATATCAATTACTTACACAGAACCCTAAAATGCATACATTATATAAGATAGAGAGCATGTAAGTCCAAGAAGAACCCAAAGGGACAATCCGAATGCAATGCATGGAATGCTGAACCAAAAAAGTCCTTAAAGAGCAAAAAGGAACAATGACCTAATAGCAAACCTATAATTATATAAATGTGGGATCAAAAATGTAAATAAATCTATATTACTAAGCAGGCATTAAAAGGATATTAATTCCCAAATAGGCTCACCTGATATACACAAAAGGAAAAACTTTAAGATGTAGAGCTGGTAAGGTGACTGACCTCTAAAAAGGAAAAACATCAAAAAGATTTTAGAAAAAAAAAAGAAAAAAAAAGACTATATATTTTATTTATTTATTTATTTCAGGTACTTGTATAGCGCCGTCAATTTACGCAGCGCTTTACATATACATTGTACATTCACATCAGTCCCTACCCTCAAGGAGCTTACAATCTAAGGTCCCTAACTCACATTCATACATACTAGGGACAATTTAGACAGGATCCAATGAACCTACCAGCATGTCTTTGGAGTATATATAAATGCATTATATACCAAGCCACCTGATATGGATGAAAGGTGAAAATCAAAAGACGAATGGGATCATCACATGGTCGCAGCCTTGGCCCAGCACAAGAAGCAATGACCTCTATATGAGCAAACCCCAATCCATCAGATGCTTCTATATATATATATTCTATACTGATAGCCAGTGAGAGTCCAGAGTTTATTTACCCAAACATGGGATAATTGCTAAACTAATACAGCTGGGTTGTGGGAGGAACAGGGGAAGGAGTCTCCCATCTGCATCCCCCACTTGTAGTCACCCCAAGCAACACGTCTAGACTTGGCCGGCAACACCAGGACAGCAGCCTACGCCACTTCCGGGTGTGCGGAGGGAAGGCCAGCGTCACTTTGGTTGTGACACATGTCACTCCCGGAAGTGCCAGATCACAGAGGTGCGGCCATTGTGACCTGCCTATGTCACACAGAAGTGTGAAAATGTTCCAAGTGGCCCAAGATGGAATAAGATCAACAAAAGGAAAGAGATGGCAAAAATTAACCACACTCCCAAGAACAAAGGTCCATGGTGCTGGGGCTGGACGTGCTGGGCATCCATCAGAACCAGCCAGGGGAATCCTTAAATGGACAAATATCCACTCTATACAATTTTACACAAGACTTGTCATTCAATTGCCAAAAACAATTACATCAAGTGTTCAGTTTTTCCAGATTCAAAGCCATCTAAAAAGAGCCTGAAGCTCACAATGTCATTCAGACCAGGGAAATAAGTGGCCCTAACTCTATGAATCCATCTGGAGTCACATTGTAAGATATGTTTATTTAGGGATGAGCCAAATATCGCTAAAAGCCATTATCTTTGCAAAGTGAAGCTACACTTCATTTACTGTTTGCAAAGTGCACACTCTATTTGCCTTTAGTAAATCAACCCCATAATGTCATGGTCAGAAGGGAAACAGGCTCTTGTCAGACAGTTCTGTAAACCTAAAGCCTGCTTTATTTGTCCACCAACAGAAAGTGTACTTAGCTTCAGCCACAATAGTTACATTGGTCCAAGCTGAACGAATGTAATTACTCTATAGAAAAATATACCATACCTGGAATTCTTCTTTAATGTGGTAAATGATTCAAAGCTTTGGTTCCCCCAACACTTCATATTCCTGATATGTGCCTGCTGTACCATGTACTTGTATGAGAAAGCATCCTGTTCCCTTTGTATCGCTTCCTTTATGTGAAATCCCTGGTGTTCCTATTAAAATCTGACCACACTAAGCAAGAGAGAACAAAGTGGTCAGTTCTCTACCTATGCTGGGAACTCAGTATGCTCTCTTCCAATGATCAGACTTGTCCTGACACTCCCCTGCTGCACAGCCATCCACTGGAAAGCACAGTGTGCTGCTGTTTCTCCTCCCCCATGTCACGTACCTGGTGGTTTTGAGCCCGAATTGCAGGGAGAGGCCTCCCCTACAGCTCCCACTACTGGCCCCCTGGAATAGAGACAGAGGGCACAGGAGTAAGGAGTGGTATGAGTGCCTGGCAGGATCAATAGTCAGTCCGGAAGTCCAGGAACAACAGCAGGTAAGTAGACTGGAGACTGGAGTGCTGGACTGGAACCAGGAACAACAGCAGGCAAGTAGACTGAAGACTGGAGTGCTGGACTGGAACCAGAAACAACAACAGGCAAGTAGACCGAAGACTGGAGTACTGGACTTGAACCAGGCACAACAGCAGGCAATTAAAGAAAATATCAGGGATTAGGCAGAAAGATCATCAGACAGGCCAGTGGTCAAGTATCAGATGGACAGCAGAGGTACCAGGGATCAATCGGGAGGATAGTCTAGGCAAGCCAGAGGTCAGATGCAGGCAGATAGCTGGGTAGTCACAAACGGATAGCCGGGTCTTCAAACAGGTAGTCTCAGATCAGATCAGGTTACACACACAGAACGCTGTAGAGCAGACAGTGGGGACTGAGTGTAACAGACAGGCTTAAATAGCCCGCCTGGCGCCAACAGAGATGCGCGTGCGCACACCCGCATGCGCAATGGTGCCTGCAAACGCGCACCAGTGAGCCTGGGACGCCGATTACTGGCAGGATTTTCCTGACATTGCCCTCCCCTAAGGGGCAGCCTCCGGATGCCCTTTCGGACAAACTTTTCCGGATGGGACCTTTTGAAGATCTGCAACAGACTCTCAGCATGGATATTACCCTTGGGCTCCCAAGAATTTTCTTCAGGTCCAAACCCCTTCCATTTAATCAGGAATTGATCTTGATTATTTCTCCTCCTGTAGTCCAAGATAAACTCTACCTGGAATTCCTCCTCGCCATCTATCAGAACAGGATCAGGGAAATCTGTACTTCGACCTGGAAATGGGTTTGAAATGGAAGGTTTTAGTAATGATACATGGAATACCGGATGAATCTTCAGTGAATCAGGAAGTTCTAGTTCATATGCCACCTCATTAATTTTTCTCCTGACAGGAAATGGCCCCAAGAACTTGGGACCCAATTTCTTTGAAGGGCAGGCCAACCTAAGGTTTACTGTGGATAACCATACCCGGTCACCTGGTGCAAATATCAGTTCGCCTCGTCTCTTTTTGTCAAAGGTTATCTTGTTATATTCCTGGGTCCTGGTCATGGTTTCCTGTAGAACTTGGTCCTTGGAAGCAAAGAAATTACATTTTTCCTGAACTGCTGGTACTGTACATTCAGGGAGGGAATTGGGTAGAAATGAAGGATGGAAGCCATAGTTGGCGAAAAATGGAGTTTGTTTGGTAGCGGAGTGGATGGAGTTGTTGTAGGCGAATGCAGCCAATGGAAGCAAGGAAATCCAGTCGTCTTGGGTAAAGGAGGAGAAACAGCGTAGGTATTGTTCGAGAGTTTGGTTTGTTCTTTCTGTTTGTCCATTGGTCTGGGGATGATAGGCAAAGGAGAACGACAGTTCAATATTTAGGGCTTTGCACAGAGACCTCCAGAATCGGGAGGTAAACTGCACCCCCCGATCTGAGACGATATTGGCTGGCACCCCATGGAGTCAGATGATTTCTTTAATGAATACTTGTGCTGTTTCTGAAGCTGAGGGAGTACCTTTCATTGGGACAAAATTGGCCATTTTTGACAGTCGATCTACGATACGGTAGTATGGCCCCCGCCGGAGGTAGCTCGACAATGAAATCTATGGATAACATCTTCCATGGCCTGTCTGGGACAGGCAGAGGTCTTAATAGTCCCCATGCCTTAGTTTTGTAACCCTTGCTCCTAATGCAGGTTGTACAGGATTCCACAAATGTTTTGCAATTCTCACGTACCTTAGGCCACCAAAAGGTACACTGTACCAGGTCAGTGGTCTTGGTTATACCGAAATGCCCAGCCAGTGCATAATCATGACAAAGCTCCAATATGGGCACTCGTAGGTTTTCGGGTATGTAAATTTTGTTTTCGTGCCAAAGCAACCCATCTCTGACCTGTAGTTCTGGCCCAATGAAAGGTCTCAGTCCTGCGGAAGCTTGCTTAATTCGTGAAAGCAGATTTTCTTGAAGCAGAAGAAAATTCCCCAGGGAGAGGATAGTGTCCGGAGGTGACATTTCTTGGGGTTTGTGGAACATCCAGGATAGGGCATCGGGTTTAGTGTTTTTGGAACCAGGGCAATAAGTGACGTGAAAGGAGAACCAGCAGCAGAAGAGGGCCCACCTGGCTTGTCGTGGCTTCAATCTTTTTGTAGACCTCAGATATTCCAGGTTCTTATGGTCAGTAAATATCAGGACTGGATGTGCGGCTCCCTCCAGAAGGTAGCACCATTCTTCTAGTGCAGATTTTATTGCTAACAACTCTCGGTCTCCTACGTCATAATTCCTCTCTGCTGCTGACAACTTGCGGGCGAAGGAAGCCACTGGGTACAGCAGGACCCTGGTTCCTTCTCTTTGGGACAGCACTGCTCCCACAGCAATTTCATATGCGTCCACTTCAAGTACAAATGGCAGGGAGGAGTCCGGATGTTTTAGTACGGAAGCAGAAGTGAAGAGACCCTTGAGGGTCTCAAAGGCTTTTTGGGCTTCAGAAGACCAGTGAAAACGTGTTCCTTGTTTGGTTAACTGGGTAATTGGAGTGATAATGGTTGAGAACCCTTTGATAAATTTCCGATAGAAATTGGCGAATCCAACAAAATGTTGGATTCCCTTTTTGTCTGTTGGGACCGACCAATCCAAAATTGCAGCGATTTTCTGAGGGTCCATTTTAATGCCTTTCCTGGAGATGATTAACCCCAAAAATGGTATATTTTCCTGCTCAAACTCACACTTTTCTGCCTTCGCATATAAGCCATGCTGTCGGAGCCGAGCCAACACACTTCTGACGTGCCTGCGGTGAGATTCAAGGGAAAAGGAAAAGATTAGTATATCGTCCAGGTAGAGGATGACAAATAGATCTAGAAAGTCTTGTAAAACATCATTGATAAAGTACTGAAACATGGCAGGAGCATTGCACAACCCGAAGGGCATCACCAAGTACTCAAAGTGCCCATAGCGGGTACAAAAAGCCGTTTTCCATTCGTCTCTGTCCCTGATACAGACCAAGTTGTAAGCTCCGCGAAGGTCAAGTTTAGTGAATATGGTGGCAGTTCCAAGTCTTTGAAATGGTTCTGGTACCCGGGGGGGAGAGGGTAGCGTTTTTTTACTGTAATTTTATTTAGTTTGTGGTAGTCCACGCATTGTCAAAGGGTTTGATCCTTTTTCTGCACAAAAAAGATGCCCGCGCCTGCTGGAGACGTGGGCAGGCGAATGAAGCCTTTCTTTAGGTTCTCGTCAATATAGTCTTTTAATGCCCCTTGTTCTACCTCTGTCAAGGGAAAAATCCTTCCGAACGGGATCTTAGCTCCAAGGAAGCAGCTCGATAGGGCAGTCATAGGCCCGGTGGGGTGGTAGAGTCTCTGCCCCTTGTTTACTAAATACGTCCAGGAAGTCGTGGTAAGTTTCTGGAATAGATTGATGTAAACTGGCTTCTGTGTCTAGGCATAATAAGGTATTGGCCCTATGAGAGTCTTGTGAACCGTAAAACTGCTGACAATAGGATGAAGAAAAGGTAACCTCTCCTGTAGCCCAGTTAATGTCAGGGTTGTGTGCTTGTAACCAAGGCATACCGAGGATTATAGAAAACAATGGTGAAGCAATAATGTCCATGCGCAGCAACTCTTGGTGAGAGTCAGAGATGGTAATGGGTATTGAAGTGGTCTCTTGAATTACAGGTCCGGACTTGATGGCGGACCCATCAGCCAGGTGGATGGAAAGTCCATGGGTCTTTGGAAGAATAGGGATCTGATGTTTTGCAGCAAAAGAGGAATCCATGAAACAGCTGCAAGTTCTGGAATCAATAATGGTGGGTATTTGCAGAGTCTTTCCTGGGAGCTGTAAAGAGACAGAGAGGGCAAGGGGAGATGTGATCTTGGCCAGAGGAGCAACATAGTCAGTGGACAGGGAGAGACACTTACAGAGCTTAAGAGAGCAGTTCCTGACATAGTGTCCGGATTCTCCGCAGTACAGGCACAGATTATTCATCCGATGACATTGACGTTCCTCCTGGGTGAGGGAAGGCCGAAGGACCCCCAACTGCATGGGTTCAGGTGCGTTAAACGTGGAGGTAGATGGTGCCGGTGGGGTACGGCTTGGAATTTTTAGGAGCAATCAGGTTGGGCGAGGAAGTCCTGTAGCTCTCTCCACCCTATGTTCCCTTAGGCGTCGATCGATCTGGATGGCCAAGTCGATCAATGTATTCAGAGTCTGTGGTATGCCAACTCTAGCTAACTTATCTTTCAGGGGGTCAGAAAGTCCCATGCGGAACTGGTAGCGGAGAGCGGCATCATTCCAATCTGTGTCTGCACTCCACTGTCTGAACTCAGCCACGTAATCCTCCGCTGCCCTGCGTCCCTGCTGAAAAGTACACAGTGCAGTTTCTGTGCTTACTGAGAGCTGGGGATCTTCATATAACTGGGCCAATGCATCAAAGAAGGTGGTGAGGTTAGTTAGAGACACATCCTTTTGTTCCAGGAGGTGATGGGGCCCAGGTTTGGGGGTCACCTGCAAGCAAGGAAACTACGAAGCCCACCTTGGTAACCTCCAGGGAAAAGGTGCGTGGTTGGAGGGCGAAGAACAGTTCACAGGAATTGCGAAAGGCCCTGAATTTATTTCGATCTCTAGAGAATTTTTCAGGCGTCAGAACTCTGGGCTCTGGGGGAAGCATTACCATGGTTGGAGAAGGCCCAGCTGAAGAAGCGGAAGCAGGAGGGGCTCCTTGGACCCTGGTAGGGTTAGACAGGAGACTAGAGTGCTGGACTGGAACCAGGAACAACAGCAGGCAAGTAGACTGAAGACTGGAGTGCTGGACTGGAACCAGGAACAACAGCAGGCAAGTAGACTGAAGAGTGGAGTGCTGGACTGGAACCAGGAACAACAGCAGGCAAGTAGACAAGGTATCAGGGATTAGGCAGAAGGATCGTCAGACAGGCCAGTGGTCAAGTATCAGACGGACAGCAGGGGTACCAGGGATTAAACAGAAGGGTAGTCTAGGCAAGCCAGAGGTCAGATGCAGGCAGATAGCTGGGTAGTCACAAACGGATAGCCGGGTCTTCAAACAGGTAGTCTCAGATCAGATCAGATCAGGTTACACACACAGAACGCTGTAGAGCAGACAGCGGGGACTGAGTGTAACAGACAGGCTTAAATAGCCCACCTGGCGCCAATGGGGATGCGTGTGCGCGCGCACGTGTGCTCATGTGCATGCGCAATGGCGCCCACAAACATGCACCAGTGAGCCTGGGACGCCGATTACTGGCAGGATCTTCCTGACACCCCAACTCTTATGCAGCTGAGAACAGAGGGTATGTGATCACTTATAAAAAAGGGAAAAAAGGTGTTTAGCATTTTTTTATAACTATACAAAAATGTTTTGCATTTCATTTCTATTTTAACCTGAATGGGTTGTTTTACAAGGTGATTGTTTACAATCACTTCAAGGTTACCTAACCAGTTCTAGTCTTCATGTCAGTCGGGTGTAAGTATGGATACTGCTGTGCTTCAGTTTGAAATACCCATCCAAGTTTCAGATTTTATCAGTAAGGTTAATGTTAAAATAGTAAAACAGAAACTTTGGTAATGCAAAAAAATTACAAAATGAAGCATTTTTGAATAAATATAAGTCCCCACAGGGATAAACACGTGGATATATACTATTTTATTTTTTCATAACAAAATTTAAAAATGTCTTCTTATGCCACGTACACACAGTCGGACTTTCTGGGAAGCTAGGTCCGACGTACTTTCCGCCAGACTTCCGTCGGACTACCGCCGGACTTTCTGAATGGACGGACTTGCCTACACACCACCAGACTTTCCAGAATCCGGTCTTCCCGCCGGACTGCCGCCGGACTTTCAGAATGAACTGACTTGCCCACACACGGACAAGTCCGTTAATTTTGAACGTGACTCGGGTACGACAGGACTAGAAAGGGACGTTAATCTTGAAGAAGAGAAGAAGCCCAGAAGTCCGGGCCTCTGCTGGGAAAAGAGCGGCATGAAGATAGCGGAGGAGCCGGCAGAAGAACTGGAACACCGGGAGAAGAGGCCTGAAAGAGCGGAGAACAACCAACCGGACGCCGGGAGAAGACTAACCGGAGGGACCCCCGAAGTCGGAAGAAGACCCCCGAAGCCGGAAGAAGACCTCCCTGGAGCTGTCTAATAAATTACTTTAAAAACCTGTGTAGTGTGTTTTATTATTGACACTTTTTCCCTAGGTAAATGGGTAGGGGTACCATGTACCCCATACTCATTCACATAGGGTGGGGGGCCGGGACCTGGGGACCCTCTTATTAAAGGGGGCTCCCGGATTCCGATAAGCCCCCTGCCCACAGACCCCGACAACCAACAGCCAGGGTTGTCGGGAAGAGGCCCTTGTCCTCATCAACATGGGGACAAGGTACTTTGTGGTGGGGGCCCCCCACAGGGCGCCCCCCTCCCCCAAAGCACCCCCCATGTTGAGGGCATGCGCCCTGGTACGGTTCAGGAGGGGGGTGCGCTCGCTCATCCCCACCCCCTTTCCTGACCTGCCGGGCTGCGTGCTCAGATCGGGGTCTGGTATGGATTTTGGGGGGGACACGTGCCGATTTTTCAGCGTAGGGGGTTCCCCTTAAAATCCATACCAGACCTAAGGGCCTGGGATGCCCCATGCTCGCAACAATAGGAAATGATGTTTTTCCTATTGCAGCGAGCGCGAGATGCAGTACCCTGCCCTTCCGTCGCATCCGTCGGACCAGCATACAGATGAACGGGCTTTCCGTCAGGAACTGAGTCTGGCGGAGTTACGACGTAAAGATTTGAAGCAGGCTTCTAATCTAAAGTACGTTGGATTTCCGACCGAAACGGTCCGTCGGAAGTCCGATGCAGACCACACATGGTCGGATTGTCTGCCGGATTTGGTCCGGCGCCGTCCGTCGGACTTTTGTAGCCGAAAAGTCCAACCCTGTGTACGCTGCATTAGTGCTTTCAACCCTGTAGAATGCAGAGAATATATCACATCTTTCTGTGCATTTTAAAATAACTTTGTTGCTTACAAAAATAAGAAGTACAGTGCATACGGAAAGTATTTTACAGCGCTTCACTTTTTTCATATTTTGTTATGTTATAGCCTTATTTCAAAATTGAGTAAATTCATTATTTTCCTCAAAATTCTACAAACAATACCCCATAATGACAACATGAAATAAGTTTGTTTGAAATCCTTGCAAATATATTAAAAATAAAATAGGAAAAATTCCCATGTATATAAGTATTCACAGCCGTTGCCATGACACTCAAAATAAAGCTCAGGTGCATCCTGTTTTCACTGATCAACCTTGAGATGTTTCTACAACTTGTTTGGAGTCCACTTGCGGTAAATTCAGTTGTATCGAGACACAGATCTGGTTAAGGGTACAGAAACATTTCTGTAGCATTGAAGGTCCCAATAAGCACAGTGACCTCCATCATCTGTAAATGGAAGAAGTTTGGAACCACTAGGAGTCTTCCTAGAGTGGGCCGCCCAGCCAAACTGAGTGATCAGGGGAGAAGGGCCTTAGTCAGGGAGGTGACCAAGAACCCGATGGTCACTCTGACAGAGCTCCAGCATTTCTCTGTATAGAGAGGAGAACCTTCCAGAAGAACAGCCATCTCTGCAGCACTCCACCAATAAGGCCTGTATGGTAGAGTGGCCAGATGGTAGACACTCCTCAGTAAAAGGCACATGACAGTCCGCCATGAGTTTGCTAAAAGGCACCTGAAGTACTCTCAGACCATGAGAAACAAAATTCTCTGGTCTGCTGAAACAAAGATTGAACTCTTTGGCCTGAATGGCAAGCGTCATGTCTGGAGGAAACCAGCCACCACTCATCATCTACCCAATACCATCCCTACAGTGAAGCATGGTGGTGGCAGCATCATGCTGTGGGAATGTTTATTAGTGGCAGGAACTGGGAGACTAGTCTGGATTGAGGAAGAAATGTGAATGCAGCAATATACAGAGACATCCTTGATGAAAACCTGTTCCAGAGCGCTCTGGTCCTCAGCCTGGGGCAAAGGTTCATCTTCCAACAGGACAACAACCCTAAGCACACAGCCAAGATAACAAAGGAGTGGCTATGGGACAACTTTGTGAATGTCCTTGAGTGGCCCAGCCAGAGCCCAGAGTTGAACCTGATTGAACATCTCTGAAGAGATCTGAAAATGGCTGTGCATCGACGATCCCTATCCAATCTGATGGAGCTAGAGAGGTTCTGCAAAGAAGAATGGCAGAAACTGACCAAAATTGGTGTGTCAAGCTTGTAGCATCATATTCAAAAAGACTCGAGGCTGTAATTGGTGCCAAAAGTGCTTTAACAAAGTATTGAGCAAAGGCTGTGAATACCTACAGTATGTACATGTGATTATTTTTGTTTTTTATTTTTTATAATTTTGCAAAGATTTCAAACAAATGCTGTCATTATGGGGTATCGTTTGTAGAATTTTGAGGAAAATAATGAATTTAATTAATTTTGGAATAAGGCTGTAACATAACAAAATGTGGAAATAGTGAAGTTCTGCAAATACTTTCTGGATGCACTGTATACAGTTAAGAAAACCTGAGGTGCCTGTAAAAACCTGCATTATCCTACAGTCCTGGCTGCTGGGTAATTCTGATCAATCAAAACTTCAGCATTTTCTTGATAATGTTGAAGCTTGTGTGTTTCATGAAATGAGATCTATTTTCTTTCATATATGTCTCACTGTTTTCTGATATCAATGAGAATCTTTTCACCACCAAGCTTTTTTCTTTATGATAACATATTGTTTATTTTTCCTCTGAGAACACTTGTTATCGAACTAGACCGCTGAGTGTACTCTCCTGAAACTTTCAACACAAAATTGAAATAAACGATGAGAGTCCTTCAGAGTACTAAAGCATGGGTTTATTTGGATTATTTGAACACATTTATCATTATATATACTGTATAGCAACACATAATTTGTCCTTTCAAATGATATTGTTACATGATAGAATCAAATGGCAACAGTTTTGAGCAATTTACATTGTATTTACATTGTATTAGGCCAGTTCTTAAGAAATACATATACCACTTGATATTCTGCCACATATAAAGTGGAATTTACAATACCATATTCCTAAAAATATAGAGTGGCCAGCCCAGTGGACAGGTTTATTTCAAACTCTGTTGGGGGAATAAAAAAAAACGTTACTTTTTCGGTGATATGGCCCTTTAAATTTAAAACATCCCTGCCTCCTGTTTCTTTAACTTTATCATCACCTGCAGCAGATTCAGGTAGTTCTTAATAGTGTTGTGTTTATAAAATGATGCTGTTAATGCACCAATTAAAAAAAAAATACCTCCAGTGCCGCTGCTACCCTTTCCCTGCTGGTGGTTGTTAAGGATGCTGTCCGCTTCACAGCCAGCAGCCTCCTAGAAATCAATGATGCTACATTGTGTGGAGCCTGATAGGGAAGCTAAGACATTAGTTCCCTGTCAGATTCACTCTCTCCTTGTGATTGAAAGTAGGTAGTGCTTGGATTCTATAGCCAATAGCAGGCTGGCTATTGGCCAAGGATCCTCCCACTGCCTGTTGTCAATTACAGGGGGAGTAGCTGGTAGAACTGATAGATGTGTGACAGCTGCAGTGGCAAGTGTGCCAATGTGCCAGTGTGCCTCCATACAGGATTAAAAGGAGTACATAAATCTGTTACTTGCGTCATCTTTTTCATGTGGTGGTACATCAGAATTCTAAAGAGTGTCATAGACACTCTTTATGAATTCACCATTGTGTCCAAAATCTTTATCTAAAAAAAAAAAAAAAAGACATAACACTTAGAACTTAAAAGTTATAAAATTAAAGTCTACATTAAGCCCAATCCACTAAATGGTATTAAAATTCGTTTAACTTGTCTCTCTATTTTAGGAGTAACGTCAAATGAGCAAACGCATGTGTGTTTGCAACAAATTGTCTTGCAAGCAGCATGTTGATTAGTCTGTTTCTAATAGAATACTCATGATGGGCAATTCTAGCTATCAGCTTCTGTGTGGTTTCACCCATATATCAAAATCCACATGGACATTTTATTATGTATTATTGTACCAATATGTACTGAATACATACAGTGCCTTGAAAAAGTATTCATACCCCTAGCAATTTTCCACATTTTTTCATGTTACAACCAAAAACAAAAAAAAAAATGGGGGATTTTATGTGATAGACCACCACAAAGTGGCACATAATTGTGAAGTGAAAGAAAAATGATAAATGGTTTTCTTTTTATTTTTACAAATAATTATCTGAAAAGTGTTGCGTGCATTTGTATTCAGCCCCCCTGAGTCAATACTTTGTAGAACCACCTTTCACTGCAATTACAGCTGCAATTGTTTTTGGGGATGTCTCTACAAGCTTTGTACATCTAGAGAGGGATATTTTTGCCCATTCTTCTTTGCAAAATAGCTCAAGCTCTGTGAGATTGGATGGAGAGCGTCTGTGAACAGCAATTTTCAAGTCTTGCCACAGATTCTCATTTGGATTTAGGTCTGGACTTTGACTGGGCCATTCAAACACATGAATATGCTTTGATCTAAACCATTCTATTGTAGCTCTGGCTGTATGTTTTGGATGGTTGTCCTGCTAGAAGGTAAACCTCTGCCTCAATCTCAAGTCTTTTGCAGACTCTAACAAGTTTTCTTCTAAGATTGAAATTAATGTATAAACAGCACTTGCAGGATAAATATGCAAACTCACACAAAGTGAATGATCAGTGAATGACAGTGGTATACAATCTGACAAAAGTGCTCCAAAAATAAAGTGCATTAGGTGCTCCAAAAAACAGAAGGTGTCAACTGCCACACTCCCCTCTGGTGACCCCACTCACCAAAAAATATGGACCTCAGCTTTGCAGTCTGGGGACAAAAGCGCTGTGATCTAAATGATCTGGTATATGAGGAAAGGATTCTCAGAAGCCTCTCCATAGAAGTGGTATTCTTGTGGACATTTCCGAGTAGATCAATCATGCTCAAAAAACGGGAAACAGAAGATTATATTGAAATATCATTGGGACTAAATAAATAGAGCAAACTAGGCGCCACTTACAAGACAGCTGGATAAACAGGCATCAGTGTAAAAGTCTGGGTCAGCTGCTGGTCGGCGTGCATTCCACAGAGGGCGGAAGTTGCGTCAATAGTTGCAAAACCGGAAGTACATCAACGTGTTTCGCCCCTCCTCCAGGCGTCATCAAAGGACATCACTTCCGGTTTCAAGTGATCAATTTTATATCCAAGGAGTGAATGCCTCCTCTCGCCTAAGCCAATGGAAAGCAACCAATTCCATTCGGTGTGATGAACACCAACTTCCTCTGTGTAACATCACTTCCTGTTTCCATATAAATAATGCAGAAACTTTTTTAATAATATTCACATAATACATATTATATTGCTTAAAAAATTATGTGTAACATTAAAAATGGATGATTTTTTTTATATTGGCTCTATAATAAAGAATATATATGAGAAAAAAGAAAATGAATAAAAATAAAAAAGAAATAAAATGAAAAAATAAATAAAAATAAAAAATAAAATAAAATATAATAAAATTAAATAAAATAAAAATAGAAATAGAATAAAATAAATAAAAATAGAATAAAAATAAAAGTAAATAAAAATTAAAGTAAAATAAAATAATATAAATAAAATAAAGTAAAATACTAATAGAAATAAATGATGAAATAAAATAAAACCAGATAGTCTACCAGTTGGACAAAAAACTATTTATAATCCAGATCTCTGTTTAAGCCAGAAGGACTCATAGTACCAAGCCCATGTCCGTTGAATTTCATTTTGTGAAATAGCCTTCTTGAGATTGGATCCTCTCCAATGTTCCTCTACCTTATCAATTCCACAAAACATCAAACCCCTTGGATCTCTATTGTGGAACAATTTAAAATGGTTGGACAAACTATGATGCTTGAAACCCTTTTAAATTGTATTGTCATGCTCTCTCAACCTTATCCCCAACTTTCTTATGGTCCCCCCCACATACTGGAGACCACAAGGAGAGAAGATAGGTGACATGTGTGGTCCTTTAAAATGGGTAGTTTTGCTTTTCCTATTCCTAGAGGTTTTACAAAAGACACATTTGCCACATCTAAAAAAAAAAATAAAATTTGGTCCAAAAAAGTAAGTCTTTTTAGGGGATTAATGACATTATATAAATTATAAGATGAAACAATCAGCGCCACAAGTAAAAAATATTGTGATGTTTAAATAAGATAACCTAATAATAAACGTGCACAGCTGCTAAACATCCCAAGTGGTACACCACACTAATTTCAAAATAGATAGTAAATAAAGAAATGTAGCGCTATGTGTAAAAATATATATAAATATAAAGTGCAAATCTCTAAAATAAATAAATCCTACATATAAATGAATAGTCCATAAAATAAAAAAATGAAGAAGTGAAACATGAAAAGCTCTTCTTGTGATCAGTGTATCCACACAATTCCACCACAGTGATTGTTCATCCTCAAAAGGAGTGCACACCACCACCAGTAAAAATGCACGCTTACCTCCCAGATTAGTCAAAACTCATATGTGGATCTCCCCACGAACTCTTTGCTCTCACTTCCTCTTCCCAATCAATGGTGGGTAATCAAGGTGGCTCTTTTCTTAATGGTAACTCAGCTCATTAACATCCAAAGAAACAAATCACCTCCCAGCTTGGCTCAAGATTCCATGAGTTCAGGACATGTAAATAATAAGTATAGAGACCATAGTGTTCTCCGTATACAAATTTATTCAAAGCCCCCAAACAGTTGCACTTACAAGATAAAAACTTTTAAAATCACATATAAACCTCCAGAGTAGCACCGCCATGTCCACATACACAGTGCCTGGCTGAACGTTACTATCAGCTCCTCCCTTCTAGACACGTATCGGCCAATCACAGGCCTTCCTCAGTAGATGAATTAAGCTAATTTGTAGTGTATCATTGCTATAGCAACCCTCCGGGCGTCGCCACTGCTCATTCCACGGTGCAGAAAGAACTTCCTTCTGCCTGTGTCTCCAGGACACACAAATACTAAGACCAGGGAGTGTGTCTCTCTCACTGCTAACTTGCAGTAAGATCTTAACCTTTCTAAGCACCCGCAGACCTACATGACAATCTCCAGTTACAATCTATCATAAGCTAAGCATAATTACATACAAAACAACTACCTATATTAACAATCTAAAATTACATAATTATGTTTAAAAATGCCATGTTTATTATTATAAACCAACAAAATTATATATATGTTATGGAACTAAATTGATTTAAAATTACTATTCAAATTTTAAATATAAACAGCGTACTTCATATGTCCATGTATATATAGGGTCACCACTCCCATAACAAATACATAGACCCCCCAACAAACATAATAATACTGTATGTTTGTTGCCAATGTTCTCTTATTATCTTTTCAAACTGTTTGTATTGTCTGGTATAGCCTGTCAGAAAAGCTACACCATAGTCTTTCTTCTTATTTACTTTTTTTCTTAAATAAGGACTCCCTATCTACATCTCTTATTGTTTTGCTAGTCCTCTTTAGATCTTCTTCTATATTCTTTAATATAAATTGGAAACAGGAAGTGATGTTACACAGAGGAAGTTGGTGTTCATCACATCAAATGGAATTGGTTGCTTTCCAGTGGCTTATGTGAGAGGAGGAACTCGCTCCTCGGATATAACATTGATCACTTGAAACCAAAAGTGATGTCCTTTGATGATGCCCTGGAGGAGGGGCGAAGCGCGTTCACGTACTTCAGGTTTTTAAACCATTGACGCAACTTCCGCCCTCCGTGGATCACATGCTGACCAGCAGCGAACCCGGATTTTTAAACTGATGCCTGTTTATCCAACTGTCTTGTAAGCGGAGCTTAGTTTGCACAATTTATTTAGTCCCAATGATATTTCACTATTAGTTTCTTCTCTGTGTCCCATTTTTTGAGCATGATTGATCTATATATATGATCTATTAATATTTATTTGTAAAAAGCACTGAAAACCATTTATCATTTTCCTTCCACTTCACAATAATGTGCCACTTTGTGTTGGTCTATCACATAAAATCCCAATAAAATACATTTATGTTTTAGGTTGTAATATGACAAAATGAAAAAATGTCAAGGGGTATGAATACTTTTTCAAGACGCTGTATGAGCTGTAACAAATGTGTCATGCAAATAAAAAAGCCTTTATATGGGTGGAAAACGCACCTATGGGATCGTAGACAGTACGACATGGACATAATAAATAAACACCACACCAAAATTAATTAAGGTCTTTTTTTTCACATATATATATATATATATATATATATATATATATATATATATATATTTTTTTTTTTTTTTTTTTAAACATTAACATTTTTTTTTGGGATATAATTTTGGCCGCAGTTAATTATCATTGTTTTATTTTTTAATACCATATAACTTTAAGAAAATGTATATCAGCATTAAAACATATAACACCTTTTCTAAAACACACCCAGCTCAGCCACTCTGACTCAAGCTGAAATAAACTTCCAATACTTAAATTTTATATTTCCATTTTTTTTATCAACAACTTTCCCCAGCTCAGCCACTTAGACTCAAGCTGGATACCAATTATATTTGATTAATATATAAAGGCACAATGAAAAAAAGGGGGGGGGGGATTGGATGGGAAGCTCAGCTGGATGTTTTTTCCTCAGGCGACTGGCCACAAACCCTGTGAGGAAGCCCTTCCATGGGTCATGTGATCTCTTTTAACCAATAAAACTCAGAACCCTAAAACTAGAATATTCCAGTTTTACCTCTGACCTATTTGACCTATAATGAACCCACTCACTAGTTACAGAAAGAGGGAGGCCTTGAAACTGCCCCTGTCACAATCCCATAAGGCAAAGGGGGGCCTTAAAACAGGCTTTCCCTCCTTTTCCCTGTATGGGATCGTAGACAGTACGACATGGACATAATAAATAAACACCACACCAAAATTAATTATTAAGTATTTTTTTTTAAACATTAACATTTTTTTTTAATATAATCTTGGCCACAGCTAATTATCATTGTTTTATTTTTTAATACCATATAACTTTAAGAAAATGTATGTCAGCATTAATACATATAACACCTTTTCTAAAACACACCCAGCTCAGCTACTCTGACTCAAGCTGAAATAAACTTCCAATACTTAAATTTTATATTTCCATTTTTTTTATCAACAACTTACACCAACCGACAGGACAATTCAATACTAGTTTGGAAATCCAAATTTAGTATGCCCAGGCCAATTTCTGACAAACGGACCCCATCATCCCGGTATAGGCCTGGAAGCCCACCCTCTAAATCCATATGTCAAAAAGACAACACATAAACTGAGCACATGAACTTTTCCATGGCTTTTTTTAATTCTCTTACGTACTCTTTCTAATGGTTTCAAATTTAAAGATTCAATCCACCTCAACCTTGGTATAATTTCTGAAAAAAACACCACTAAATCAGGAAAAGATAGCTTAATTTGATGAATAGCATGCTGGATATTCAAAATTAAATCCAGAGTTTTTTGTAGACCAACATCATTGCCTCCCAAATGTATTAAAAGCATATCCGGGGCAGGACAAACTAACAAAAATTCTACCAAATTCAATTAACAATTACTCCTACATCATACCCCGTCTCCCAAACCAATAAACTTGAAGCGAGGAATCCAGTCCAAGATTAGTAGAGTATGAACAAGATGCAGCTCTCTTGTGCGTCCAATAAATGAACGAGTGTCCATCAGGAAGACCAATCTCGGGCGACCTATAAAATTAATCAAATAACGGCAGGAGGCGGAGCCTAGCGGAGCAGACATGCATTGTTAGAGCTCCACACCGCTGAGGAGAGAAGAGAAGGACAAAGCGGAGCCTGCAGGCTCAAAAGGTATCCATTTGAACCTTTTTGCCCCAGGGAACAAACTGTGAAAGTTTGGGCAGGAAATATGGTACTGGGAGGAAACCATGGCAGAAATAAAAATCACCTCACAAAGAGCTCACAGGCACTCACTGCAGCTGAAGCAGCTCCAGTCACCTCACAAGATACAGCATCAGGGCGCTCTCACAGACAGAAAATGTCACAGCAAGACTCTCCATTTGAGTCAGATACAGAACAAATCCTCTCACAAACTTCTCCACAAGCCTCCTCAGTATCCCCAGTAATATTATTACAATTTGAAAAGATGCTTCATAAGGCTTTAAAACAAACCTCAGACCAAATAACAAAAAGCCTAACCAAAGAAATAAGAGAGCTGGGAAACCGCACCGCAGCCTTAGAAATAAAAATGGATGAAATTGAAATTACAACCCAAGAAAATATAACAGAATTGGAACAATTAAAAAAAGAGAATTTAATACTTCAAACTAAGCTCGAAGATTACGAAAATAGAGCCAGACGTTCAAACTTGCGCATAAGGGGAATACCTGAAACTGTGACAGACCTGCAATCTACTATTACTGCTCTATTACAAGAACTAAAGCCAGATATCCCTATTGAACGTTTAGAACTGGACAGAGTACACAGAGCCCTCACAGCCAAAAAGAAAGATGGACCCCCACGTGATAAAATTAAAAAATTTCATTATTACAGAACGAAAGAACAAATACTAATTGCTGCAAGAGAAAAAAAGGAACTTAATTTTCAAGGACACAATTATCAAATTTTTGCTGACCTATCCCAACTTACTATTACTAAAAGACGATCCATGAAACCCCAACTAATGGAACTGCAACGCCACAACATTATGTATCAATGGGGCTTCCCCTTTTCAGTCAGATTTAACCAACAAGGTACAATTTACAGAAGCAGATCAGCAGATGAACTACAACAAACCCTTTTAAAATTAAATCTGACAGAACCCACAAGCAGCAACACTCCCACACGCAGAAGAATGGCATCATCTTCACCTTCAGGCAGCACCCAGAAAATTCCAGAACAAAATGGGAATCATCATTCTCACAAAAGAGGCCGTTATGCCACATCATCCATGGACCAAGAAGATTCAATGGACTGACATCCTAATTCCTGATATCTCTTCATTTATTATACTAAGAGATGGTTCTCTATAAAAAACCTGTATTTATAACTGAATGTAACTGCATTCTGATAGTCACACACTGTGTGGGATCATGTTACATTCCAGTTATATTTCTTATTACTTCTGATTCATATAGCCTTAGAATATATAAGTGAAATAAGGAAATTCTTGTTCAGTTATATATTATCAGGTAATAACAATAGATTTATTACTTTTTAGGACAAATATGTTCAATAATCCAGAAGTAATGGAAGCTTTTTCTTTCTTTTCTTAAAACAAATATATTATTACCTAACTAGTTCCTAGAATTATGTTTTTGTTTATTCTAATCTGAAGCAATACAACCTCAATTTTATGAGTTAACATATCTAAACAGTTACATATGAATAAAATATGTAATTGTTTACTCTAAAAGGGTTAAAATCCCAAAATAATTCAAACTATCTTCATCAATACCAAAGTTATTAACAGTACCTTTCTAACTGAATTATTTAGCCTAGGGCAAGACTAACCATATACAACCACCCTGGAATAAATAATTTCAACAAAAACTATATTCTGCACTCCAATTAATGAAACATCATTTTGATGTCTTTTGACATAGCACTTCTCTCCTGTAAGCGGAAGATCCGTGTACCCCCATTAGCCCTCCTCATTCTCCCAACCATATTATGTGGGAGTGTGACGAAGGCACTTATTCCCCTGAGAGAGATATTTATTCTCTTTCAAGGGTAAATTGTGATTACTTGCAAAAAATAATTTATACAATGTATCATCTAATCTCATATGTTTTTTGTTTACTCTTTACTCCAGAATCCACTGGTTTCTTTTCTATCTATTCATCTCTTCAGTCCACACAGGTTGATCTGCGCAGTCAGCTCTGCATAACAAAAAGTAAGTCAAAACTATTTGATCTATTGCCATGGCACCACTAAATATACTTTCCCTGAATGTTCAGGGAATAAATGTCCCTCAAAAAAGGACCAAAGCCTTCCGTACTTTCCATAACAAGAAGGCTCACATAGTATGCCTCCAAGAAACACACTTCACCAAAGATTCTACTCCAAAATATATTTCTCCTTTTTATCAACAAATTTACACGGCTTCTGCCTGTACCAAGCAAAGGGGAACTCTAATTGCATTTCACCGATCCACACCATTCACCTTATTATCAGAAATTAAAGACCCAGAAGGTAGATACCTGATACTCATGGGTTATATAATGGATACAGCAATCACGGTGATTTCCTACTACGCTCCTAACAAACAACCTACACCATTCCTCTCACATATATTACAAGTGATTGATACACACAAAATAGGAACAGTGATAATGTGTGGGGATTCGAACCAGGTCCTCCTCCCATTTCTAGATAAATCACCTTTTACACCATCCAAAATAACCTCTAGATTACCTTTTTCTCAACTTCTTTCCAAATACAATCTGGTAGATTCGTGGAGAGAAAGTAACCCAATGAAAAAGAAATTCACTTATTTCTCGCACCCTCATCAAACCTTCACCAGAATAGATCATATTTTTCTAACAATAGGAATGATACCAGAAATTATTGCATCAGATATAATTCCGATTCCGTGGTCTGACCATAATGCAGTATACACTACTATAGCCTCAGCCATATCAAAAGCGCATGACCCAACGTGGTACTTACCGGACATAATGCTCAAACACCCACTACATCAGATGGCCATTGAACAAGCTTTAAAGGAATACATATCAATTAATAATACAACAGACATCTCCCCAATAACACTGTGGGAAGCTCATAAGCCTGTCTTGCGTGGTACAATACAAAGACAAATGGCACTATTTAAACGGGAACGCAAAAATCTAGCAAAAAAACTAGAACTCAATTTTAATGCAGCCTACATATCATTTCAAGATAATCCATCTCAGAGTACAAAATCTCATCTAAAAAAATCTAGATTGGAATACGATCTATTTCTCACTGAGTCAGTTGATAAATCCCTCAAACGCTCCAAACACAATTTCTACATGAATACAAACAAACCAGGTACATATTTGGCTCGGGCATTAAATTCAACTAACAAATCTTTCAAACCAATACGTTTGAAATTATCAAAAAATGTTTACACTTGTAATCCAGTTAAAATAGTCCATAAATTTCACTCACATCTCGCAACTTTATACAAGACAAACAATGAATTTAATCCTACAGAGGCTGAATCCTTCTTCTCAAAAATAACCTTACCTGAGTTATCTCAGAATCAAAAAAGCAGTTTGGATGAGCCTATAACTATAGATGAAGTTGCTAACGCCATAAAAGACCTAAAACTTAACAAACGACCAGGCCCAGACGGCTACTCGGCTTTATACTATAAAACATTCTCAGAAATACTCTCTCCCATTCTCACTGAAACTTTTAACAAACTTCTAGATGGACATTCTTTTCGGCAAGAAACACTAATGGCAATTGTTTGTATGATCCCAAAACCCCTTTCTGATGATACTTCCTGTGTGAATTATCGGCCTATCTCTCTGTTAAACCTTGATATTAAATTATTAGCAAAAATAATAGCAAAACGCCTCAATAGCATTATAGGAAAATTAATACATAGAGATCAAGTAGGCTTCATGCCAAATAGACAGGCTGGCGATAATATACGCAGGGCAGTGTTATTGGCACATATTGCTAAAAAACGGAAAATCCCTTTATGTTTTCTATCTCTCGATATTAAGAGGGCATTTGACACAGTATCCTGGCAATATATGCAATATTCATTAGAAAAATGGGGTTTTGGACCCCACTTTTTAACATGGATCAAAGCATTATATAATAAACCCAAAGCCTATATAAAATATGCTGGATACAAATCTGAAGCCTTTAATATCGAAAGAGGTACCCGACAGGGTTGCCCATTATCTCCCTTATTATTTGCCCTTATACTCGAACCCATGGCCCAATACATCAGAACAAACCAAACTATAACTGGCATTGAAGTAGGAGGTATTACACACAAATTATGTATATTTGCAGACGATATATTACTTTTTCTATCATCACCACAGGTCTCTGGTCCTAACTTAATACCAGCTCTTGATGGATTTGCAGCCCTATCCGGCCTTATGATTAATCCTAAGAAATGCCTAGTGCTTAATATTTCACTCACAAACATGGAATTGATCCCGGCTAGGGCTGCACTCCCATTCACATGGGCAGAAAAATCAATCCCATATCTTGGAATTCATTTAACAGCATCTCATTCTGACTTATTCTCAACCAATTATCCTCCTGTATTAAGACAGATCACAAATCTAATAAAACAATGGTCGCAACTTCCTTTATCCTGGATAGGGAAGATTAATGCAATCAAAATGACTATTCTACCCAAATTGCTTTATCTATTCAGAGTCCTCCCTATTCCAATTCCTTCCTATTTTTTGAGAATAGTACAAAAAAGAGCAACTTCGTTTATATGGGGCTCTTCTAAACCACGTATACCTATACACACACTACATCTTCCCAAAAATAAAGGAGGCCTGGGATACCCTAATTTTACTAACTACTACAGAGCAGCACATTTGGCCAGTCTGTCCAAATACCATGCAAAACAGGAAATCCCATTATGGGTATTTATAGAGGCTTCAGAAAATGACCCTCTATTAATATCAAACTTGTTATGGCTTGATCCTAAAGACCGCTTTAAAATTCATAATCCCATAACTAAACACTTCTTATCTCTCTGGGATAAACTAAAAACCAAATATCAGTTACAATCTCCACACAATCCTCTCCTTTCTTTTATCAGAAATCCGGCCTTTTATCCGGCATGGATCTACCCAAATTCTTTTAAAGCTTGGACAACATCAGGCATTCAGACACTAAATGACTTCATAGCATCTAAATCATTCCTTTCATTCCCATCGCTTAGAGAAAAATATGATCTACCAAACTCTGAGATATTTAGATATCTCCAAATCAAAAATTTCTATACACCATTCCTAAAGGGGGATACACCATTATCCCAATTATCCATTTTTGAATCAATCTGTACAAAAGATCCATTTGCTAAAGGTACAATTTCATCACTTTATAATCAATTATATGGAGTAGCAAATCTTAATAGACCCTCTTACGTTCAGAGGTGGGAGGAGGACCTGGGACGAACTTTAGAAGACACGGACTGGTCTAACATATGGCTCACATCTAAGTCATCTTCACCCAACATCTTAGCACTAGAGACAAATTATAAAGTCCTAACTCGCTGGTACCTTGTACCCGCTAGAGTGGCAAAATATTCACCTAATACCTCAGCTCTTTGTTTTCGAGGATGCTCAGAAATAGGCACATATTTACACATATGGTGGACGTACCCAGTAATCCAAACCTTCTGGAAGGAAGTCTTCATGATTGCATCTAAAATATTTTAAAAAATAATACAACCAGATCCATATTTAACTTTACTTAATCTAAAACCGGAATGGTTAACACTCTCTCAATTCAAACTTATGATCCAACTAATAACGGCTGCAAAACAAACAGTGGCCAAGGCATGGAAATCTCCTACATTGGTACTAGCAGAAACAATTCACAGAATGAATAATACAATGTCCCATGCTAAGATGGTAGCCATCGATCAAAACCAAATTCCAAAATTTGAAAAACTTTGGCATCCTTGGATAAAACAACAGTTCCTGTCAAACTTCAATGACTCTGTCCTGTTGCCATGGTAACAGATTAAATGACTTACAGAGACACCCATTCTAAGGCTTCAAAGAGAACTAAAAAGAATAATAAACTGACGAGCGGGACAACCTTGTGGACCATACAGTACCTCTACCTTTCAACCCTTTTTCTTCTTTCTCTTTCCTTTTCTCCACCTTACGATTAAAGCTCATTATCAGAATTTATTTGACCTATATACACTCTACTTGTAAACAATATGTATAGTAGGTATAAATCATTTAAATACCTACAAGGAAATTATATATATCTTTAATTTAGGTTTACGTGAACCCAATGTTTTAATATTTGAAATTTCATGATATTTACCTATATAAACCCTACTGTAAAACAATGAGCTTACTTTATAGATCCTTGTAAACTTACTTTATGTATCTTTATAACATTGTATACTCAATAAACTTCTTTTGACAAGGAAAATTAATCAAATAACACGTTAAGGTCGAACATACAGTTTATAAGAATCAGATTTCCATCTGCCCAATGTTTTAATATCCTTGCAATCAAGACCAATTCTAGCAGCTTCCGTAGCAGTTCCAATACTGAAAGAATGTGCCAAAAAAATTTTTTGTATCCTTTAACTGCAAAGACTGGCAACATTTAGCTAAAACTTTATTAAATTCAAATTTTGTCAAAGGTGATCCATCCGCATGTATAAATAAAAGACTCCCCACATCAGGGCGAGTAGCTAAATAAGTCTGCATACGCATCACTGGGCAAATATGCGAACCAGGGCATGAAGATAAATTAAGCCAGGTACCTTTGCCCAATTGATCAATTTTGCTGGAACGAATAAAAAGTTTCATTTTTCTTTTTCTTTTTTTTTTTTCCAAATAATTTTTATTGAAAAACTCTTTTCTTCATACAGTTCAGCATGACATGGTATACAGAACAGGTAGTATAATTTAGCAGTGTTAGCATAACAATCTGTCGATAACACATGTATGGTGGGTTTGAACGGTTTGAAGTTGAACTGATAACTGTCACTATAAGTAACAACATAAACCTAGAATAACAATATACTACTATTACCATTACTTGGCGGAATGAGGGAAGCAGTAGAAGATAATAGGTCGTGGTCAGATAAGTGGGAGGAAGATAGGAGGGGAGGTAGGAGGCTGAGGGGCAGGAGGGGGGATTAGGGAGGTGAGGTGGAGGGAAAGGGGGGCTGATAGAAGGAGATGAGGAGAGAGAGCACAGGAGAGTACCAGTGTGTATAGGACCGAGCCACTGACATTGACATTCTTAGATATATGATCACTGACTTAAATTTGATTTTTCAATTTCGTACCATTGTACCCAGGGGAGCCATAATGCGTGCATCTTATAGTAAGAGGGTTTACCGCGTGCAAGCACTGATTCGAACGTGTAATGTTTATGTACTAACGCTATAACTTCTGGACTGGATGGAATGTTTGTTGTTTTCCAGCTTCTGGTGATAAGTAGTTTGGTTGCCAGTAAAACGTGTGTGGTGACAAGCCTGAGCTGTGAAGGAAACGATTCTATGGTTAGATTTAGGATGTCAAGTTCTGGGGTTAATATGATGGGGTAATGTAGAATTTGCTGAAGTATGTGTTCAATCTCCGACCAAAGATTCCTTATAGATGGACATGACCACATAATGTGCATTAGAGTACCAATGTTAGAGCAGTTTCTCCAGCACTCGGGGGATGAAAGTGGTTGAAATTTTGTTATCCTTTGAGGTGTTAAGTACCATCTCATCATGGTTTTATGTACAATTTCCCATAGGGAGGTACAGTTAGTAGCTTTGTAAACTGTTTTTATGGCTGTTTGCCATTGAAGGTCAGTGAACTGGGTCTGTAAATCATTTTCCCAATCTTTAATGGGTTTAGATTTGTTAAATACCGTTTTTTCTTGTAGTGTTGAGTAAACTAAGGAAATCCCTTTGGAATGCGTGTTGCTCGTGAAAAGGAAGTTCCAAAGTTTAATCAGAAGTTTCTTTTTCAAAAAAGGGTATGCTGTCAGACATTGTTGAATCCTATAGAAAATAAAGAAGTCGTTTGCGGGTGCAGCGTATTCTTTTTGCATGTGGGAGAAGGGTTTGTCTAGTATGTTGGTTTGAAGTAACGCTAAATGGGTAAATTTATCTGATATCCATTTGGGTATAAACAGGTCCGGGGAAAGAAACGAAAGGACAGTCAAGGGTATTTGAACTATCTTAATCTGTAAATTATTCCACGTAGAGTCATGTATGGATCTCCACGCTTTAATAGAGGCTCTAATTGTTGGTGAGTAGTGAGTAAATTGTGTTTGGTTAAAGAGAGTACTGAACAACCAGTCTTTAAGATTTTTGCCCGGTGTCAAGTTATTTTCTATGTCACCCCACAGTGAGGAGGGTTCGGTGGATAACCAGTCTTTTAGTTGGGAGATTAACGTGGCTAAATAATAATCTCTTATGTCAATGTACCCCATTCCCCCGGCGTATCTATGTTTGATAAGCTTGATGTGGTTACTCCTGGGTTTTTTCCCCTGCCACACATAGTGGCTAATTATGGATTGTAGAGATTGTAAGTAGGCATGTGATAATGGTATTGGTAGTGTTCGGAATAAGTATAATATCTTAGGCAAGACTTGCATTTTAAAGGCTGCAAGACATCCCGACCAGGAAAATTCATGTTTGGATAATTTGGTGGTTTCTCTGAGGAACATTTGTTTGGCTTCACATAGTTAGTGGCGAATAAACCTTTCGTGGATTTAGTGAGAGTAATACCTAGATAAGTAATTCCTCCGTCCGCCCATGGATAAGTGAAGTTGTGTCTGATTAGCGCACTAGTTACAGCATCTAGTCCGAGGTCTAGTATATAGGATTTGTTTTCATTCACCTTATAGTACGATATGGCACCAAATCTATGCAGTTAATGATGTACCGAAGCCAGGGAAGATAGGGGATTGGTGAGCATAAGGATCACATCGTCGGCGAATAGATTAATTTTGTGTTCGATGGATCCAATTTTAAAGCCAGTTATGGATGGATTGTTTCTTACATGTTCGGCGAGAGGTTCCATCATAAGATTGGTGAGTGGTGAAAGAGGGCAGCCTTGTCGGGTGCCATTAGTAATTCTAAATGGTTTGGACAGCATTTCAGAATTGTATACTTGGGCAGTAGGATTTGAATAAGGCTAGAATGGTTGATAAAAATGGGTCCTTGAAACCCAAACTTGCTCAGGGTCATCTTGAGATAAGACCAGTTGACTCTATCGAACGCCTTCTCTGCATACAAGGAGAGGAGCAGAGAAGGCGTTTGAGTCATTTCAGCTGAGTGGATCAAGTCTACAATTCTGCGTGTGGCATCAAAGGTTTGTCTACCTACAGTGAAACCTGATTGGTCTTTATGGATCAGTACTGGCATTAAATGTAATAGTCTTGTGGCTATGAGTTTTGCATATATTTTGGTGTCGAGGTTGAGGAGTGATATAGGCCGAAAATGTTGTAGGGAAGTAGGTTCTTTCCCCGGCTTCGGTAATGTGATAATCAATGCAATTAACATTTCTTGAGGGAGAGAGGAGGAGGAGGCAGCCTCATTGCACACTTTGGATAGGAAGGGTAATAATATATTACTAAATCTTTTATAATAGTCGCCTGTGAGGCCATCTGGGCCAGGGAATTTGTTAGCTGGAAGAGTAGCTATGATTTTTAAGATCTCTTGTGATGTGAAGGGAGCATTGAGTGTAGTGAGCTGAGCTTGTGATAATTTAGGAAGGTCAATTTCTTTCAAAAATGCTTCTATGTCATGTGTGGAAGGCTGTGCGGTATCCTGATCATCTTTTAGGTTGTATAATTTACTATAATATAGGCTAAATGCGTCTGCAATAGCTTGAGGTTCTAGTAATTTTTCTTGTGTAAGTGGATGAAAAAGATGAGAGATTTTGGACTTGTAATGACCTTTTAATCTATTGGCCATGGCTTTCCCAGCCTTGTTGCCTGTGGAGTAATGTGTTGCTTTAAATCGGGTTTGCACTTTTTCAAATGAATCCAACAGGTGAGCGCTCAGTGCTTGTCTAGGGCGAGTCAGCTCATTTTTTAGTGTAGGGAATGGGGAAGATTGGTTTTGTGCCTCTAGATTTTTAATATTAGAGGTGAGAGTGTCTATGAGCTGTGTTCTCTTCCTCGTCTCTCTTGCGCTTACTTGCATAATGATCCCTCTTATGAAAGCCTTATGGGCATTCCACAGTGTGGTTGCGTTAGATACAGTCCCTTCACTAAACCTGAAAAATTCTTCCAGGCTTTCCTGGATATAGGCAGAGTGTTCTGGTGAATGCAAGATACGAGGGTTGGTTCTCCAGATCAATGGCCGAGATTTGGATAGTGTGTCCTCCGTTGTCATGGTAACTGGGGCATGATCTGACCATGTTATAGTAGAAATATGAGAGTCAGATATTTTGGGTAAGAGCCATTTATCAACCAGGAAAAAGTAAATCCTTGTGTATGCGTTGTGGCGATGTGAAAGGAAAGAATAGTCTCGTTCGGTGGTGTGGTGACATCTCCAAACATCGAATAGGTCGTTTGACCTTATGAATGATCCCATGGGCGATGACGTTCTACTGATGCGTGAGGATGCGTCTACGGTATGGTCAGGCACCATGTTAAAGTCACCGCACAGAATGAGATGCCCTTTTCTTAATGTATTAATCTTCTTCATCAATTTCCTTAGGAATCTGATCTGATTAGAGTTAGGTGTATAGATATTTACTATGGAGTATCTGGTATTGTTTATGGTGCAATCGAGTGCTAGGTATCTACCTTCTTCATCTATCATGCTGTCATGTAGAGTAAATGTGACAGAATTTTTAATGGCTATTAGGACTCCATTTTTCTTCGAAGGGCCAGAGGCTTTTAATATATGATTAAAATGAACATTGGTACATTTTGGTTCTGCTCTCTTTTCAAAATGGGTCTCTTGGATGCATATTACTTCGCTAAGAGAATCGATTGCGGTGCGCCACATCGACTTTCGTTTAGCTGGGTGGTTTAACTCCTTGGCATTGAGTGATAGAAATTTAGGCATCGTGGTTGTGGACGATGTGTGCATTGATCTGTACTCACAGTTAGTTGATTGTTAGTTGATAGTTGAGTCTGTATTCTCAGAAGGGAAGAAGGAGAGAATAGGGATAGGGTATACTTTGGTAAGGCAGTAGAACAGTGAGGGTGGGGGGAAAAAACAAGGGTCAGCAGTAACACTGGAACTGCTGATGAACTTGAGGGTAAAAAGTTTGTGCACTATCTGCTGCGAGCAGGCGCCGAGACGGAATGCGCAGTGAGGGCATCTAAAAGATGCATGATGGTTCCACTAATCTGGTGATGAGTTTGCAGGGTTTGTAGGACGGCTGGTATTGCGGTTGGGGTCTTTAGTTTGCCGTTGTGGACTGGATTGTAGTATTCCTTCAGGAATGATTCCCCAAATGTGTAGGAGATGAATTCCCTCTTCGACTGTAGTGATATTGTGTTTCACCCCGTTTTTGTTTATGATGAGCTTGGTGGGGAATCCCCATTGGTAGGGGATCTTATGGCTGATTAGAGGTTTAGTGATAGTGGATAGTTGTCGCCTCTGTTGTCGCGTAAATTGTGAGATATCTGCATACAATTGTATTTGCTTGTAGGGCTCTGGAAGTTGCCCTAGGTATCTTGTTTTGGCCAGAAGCATGTCTTTCGCGTTATAAAAATGGATTTGCATCAAGACATCTCTGGGGACACTGGCGGGAAGATGCGGGGGTTTAGGAAGGCAGTGAATACGGTCAATGATAGTTTCCATCGGGGTCAGATCAGGTAGGAGAGTAGCTATCATCTTCCTGGCATAGAGATTGAGGTCAGGTGGTAAAACTGACTCAGGTATGCCTCTGATTTTGACGTTGTTACGTCTAGACCTGTCTTTGAGCTCCGCCATCTTGGCCCTGACCCAGTGATGTTCCTCTCTGGTGTGGTCATGTGCATCAACCAAGTTGTTAACCGTTTCTGTCATGTCCGCCATGCGGTGTTCTATGTGATCGACTTTTTGGTCAATAGGACAGTTCAGCTTTAAATTTTGTGAACATGGTGGGGATGTCATTATGCAGTGAGCTATGCAGCGACATGAGCATCTCTTTCATTGTTGTATCAAGGACTGGTGTATTAGATGTGGGGAATGCTGCGATAGGGGAAGTCTGGGCCTGCTGTATGAGGATAGTATCCAGAGCAGGGCTTACCTCAGGAGAGTGATGATCTGAATCTAAGCGCATCCGCGCTTTAGCAGGGATGTTGCTCACTGATGATGGATGTGAGGACTTGAAGAGTAGGGGATTATTATCTGATGGGGATATTGCCTCTTCTTCTGCATCAGGGAGATCTATGTATGCAGCAGTGCAGTGTTCTGAGGAGCCGCGGGCACCATCTTGGATTCGGACTGCACTGTGTAGAAATCAGTCAATTTCTTGGGTTGTCTGTATTCTTTTTGTTTTCTAGACAAGCCCGGTTGCTGCCCTGGTATATTAGGATCACTTGTGGCCATCCTGGATTTGTGGATTAGCGGTGCTGACGATCGTTCTTCCGTTTCGGCGCTGGAGCTGTCTATTCAGGCATCCATACTGCTCGGCGGTAGCCACGCCCCTCCATTTTTCTTTTTCCATAACCACATGTCGTTGCAGTAACCCTGTAGGGTTCTATTTATTGACAGAAATTATTTCAGAAATGCGAAATGCTGCGAAAAAAGCTAAAGTAAATACCGCATTAAAAAGTATAGCCTCATAAATTGAAAAACAAACTGAACTAGTCCTCATGCATGAAGAGGAAAGAACATCAGGGGTAATAGGACTCTTATCATCAGGGGAAAAATTACCTTTGTTGAATCCTTTCAGTGCTTGATGAACTGTAAAGAAACTCAGACAAGACGTCAGTTTATTTTTTGAAAAAAGGAAATTCCAGACAGCGTCTTGTATATATGAGACTAGGAATAATGGTTACTCATTAGTGATTCTAAGAATAACAAAACTACATGTTCCGAACACGAAAACATGTCCATGTTATTAGAGTTCAGAAACTGTAACCATAACATCCATGAAGATTCATAACCAACCCATGAAGAAGAAGCTAGCGATCCTTTAATATAGTCAGAAAATAAATTATTTCCCATACACGTTGAGGGCATGGCGTACCTTGAGAATCTGCCGTGGGTAACAGGAAAAAGAAACGCTCTATCTGTGAACGAGAAAGTGCATCTGCAAATGTATTCTCCTTACCTGGAATATATAGATCCTAGATCCAAATATTGAAACAAAGACACTTGTACTCTAAATAGCGCAGAAGAGAAATAACTGGTGGTGACCTTGAAGAGAGGCAATTAACTGCAAACAGAACACCCCTGTTATCAGTGCTAACCAGGAGCCTTCTATTTGCAAAATGCCTTCCCCAAATCTCAATGGCCACTACTAAAGGAAACAGTTCCAGTAACACTATATTGCTACAAAAACCTTTGCTTATCCAATCAGCAGGCCATGGAGCCGAACACCAATGAGTGCCCCAAATAGCTCCAAATCCAACGGATCCTGCAGAATCGGTAAATAATTGAGTCGCTATCTACAATAAATTCCTCTTGCCAAAAGAATTTTCCCTTAAAATGACTTAAAAAATTACACCAAATCAACATATCTATTTTTAAATCGGTGGTCAATCTTATATTTGAAAATGGATTCTTCAGACTAGAAATAGCCATATAAAGTCTTCTAGGAAATATTCTACCCATTGGCCATACCCGAGTAGCAAAAGCTAAATGTCCTAATAATGACTGCATATCTTTTACCAGTGTCTTCTTTCTTGTCTTGATAAATGAAAACAGCAGCTTGGTAATCTTTTTAATCTTCTCTAAAGGGAGCCTAAACTCTTTTTCAACAGTATTGATTGTGATACCTAAAAAACTCAATGCATGTTGTGGGTAAAACTGTCTTTTCCCCGGCTAATGGAACCCCGAATTCAGCACAAGTTTCACAAAAAATGTTTAACAAAGAAATACATTGCTCCAAATTTGCGGCTCCCATGAAGAGAAAATCATCAAGGTAGTATATTAAAAAAGATGAACCCGACTTGACCTAAACAACCCATTCTAAAAAAGTAGAGAGGGTTTTGAAATTTAAATAAAAAAGCAAGCACCCCATTGGAAGACATCTGTCAAAATAATACTTACCAGCATGAAAACCCAAGGAATTAAAACAGCTGGGATGTATAGGGAGCAACCGAAAAGCTGCTTTTACATCAGCCTTAGCTAATAAAGCGTTGTCACCCAATAGACTAATTTTCTGTATTGCACTGTCAAAAGAGGTATAATTAACTGAAGAAAGATCATTATCAATCTGATCATTTAAAGAAGAACCCAGAGGAAAAGATAAATGATGGATTAAACGGTAAGAATGAGGTTCTTTTTTAGGTACCAGCCCCAAAGGGGATAATCGCAAACCTTTAAAGGGCAGGGAATCAAAGGGGCATGAAATCCTGCCCTCCCGAAGCTCTTTTTGTAACTTTTCATCCACCACCTGTGATAGATCCGCAACTGAAGAAAGATTCTTTACCATAGAATAACCTGAATCTTCAAATGGTCGAAGAAGAAAGCCATTAGAAAATCCATCAATTAATAACATTGCTTTCTGTTGATTTGGGTAACATTGGAGCCAGGGGAGGATGCTTTCCAATTTCACTGGGGTGGCTGCTTTTAAGAAAAAGTTCTCTGTTAGACTGTGATTGATGATTGTATGACATTTTCCTAAAACATTTAGACACAGGGTGTGCACCAGCGCATAAAGCACATACAATTAGCACTCCATTTACATATACTATCATTGTAAGCAAAACAGATGCCTTTTTTGTATTGCATAGGCGTGCTAGCATTGGTAGTTGGTAATGATGGTCTAGAGAAACTGGGCCGAGGCGGAACAAAAAGGTTAAGCCAAAGGCCAACATCTTTTGTACCCCACTGTAGACCCAACTGAACTGCCAATTTTTGGCGGGATGCTTCATCATAAGTGTACCAAGAAAAGCCATCAAAATTCTTGTAAGCTTCTTGTATAATATCTATATGCTGAAAGATACCAGGGCTCTTTTCTGGAAATCTCTCACATAAAACACTAGCATATATACACATCCCCTGTTAGCAAAAGAATTTGCCACTGGCCTGCGTCTATCTTCTTCATTCCTATTGTCCTTTCTCTCTAATTTCAGTATGTATTCCTTAACTGATGGTAACAGGGATAAAACGTCTATGAATTCACCCTTACAAATTTTTTCCTTTATCCCTAAAGGTAGGTGAAAACCCAAAGGAGACAATACACAGGGTATTGTTTCCTTTATATGAGATTCAGGGACCAGATCAGCATTAAAGGACACTATTTTGTCACTCTCAGTAGAGGGAGAAATTAAACCTTGACGTAAATTTTCATTATTACCACCTAATCCAGCTGCCCAAACTGAAGCAGCAGGATCAGAAGACCCCTTTGCTGGGGAAGACGAACAGGAAGATTTAGAATGTAATTCCTTCACTAGATTAGAAAGAGAAGATGACAATTCACATAACAAACAAAGTTGCTGAGACTCACCAGAATTAGTAGAAACCAGATTCTCAGCTGGATCTGGCTGCTGAGATGAACATATCACCGGAATGTTGCACAGAACTGGATTGTTTCCCTGCTGGGTGAATCCTGCTGAACCACTTGGTGTGGACGCTTCTCCGCTCTGCTGCACTGCACCTGTGGAAAAAGAATTAGAAATCTGTCGCTGAGCAGAAAGCATCCTGTTGCTAGGCAACCGCCTGACTCCTCTGCTCTTGCTGGCTCCGCCCACTGCATCATTCTGTGCAAGCCGCCGCTTGTTGCGATGGGCCAGCTCTGCTCTGACTGCCGCCTCACGTCTGGGCGGGGGAAAATCTTCGGCACTCGCCTTCAGCTCCTCCCGTAGCTCCGCCCATTGCTCCACCAGCTGTTCCATCTTCCACCCTGCCTAACGCTTCTCTCTCCTCCTCGGTGACAGCAATGACCCTCCGACCAGGAACCGGAAGCTCCGCTGCAGACAATTCTTTTTCCTGCAAGATGGCGGCTACATCAGCTCCACCAGCTCACCCGAGGTCGACCTGGCATTCACCACCGCGGCCAATTGATTCGACGGTAAGGCTAAGTACTGCCGCAGCCAATCTTCCCCCTTCTCAGCTTCTGCGCGTTCCAAAAGCTGCTTTAAAAAGGTTCTTCATGTCGCTGACAGGAAAAAATCGAGTGGGCTAATGTATAGCTCAGTATTATAGCCCTAAGCTCCGCTGGATGTTTTTTCCTCAGGCGACTGGCCACAAACCCTGTGAGGAAGCCCTTTTTATAGGGTCCCCACAGGGTTCCAGAAGCTTCCATTGGTCATGTGATCTCTTTTAACCAATAAAACCCAGAACCCTAAAACTAGAATATTCCAGTTTTACCTCTGACCTATTTGACCTATAATGAACCCACTCACTAGTTACAGCAAGAGGGAGGCCTTGAAACTGCCCCTATCATGATCCCATAAGGAAAAGGGGGGCCTTAAAACAGGCTTTCCCTCCTTTTCCCTGTATTCCTTTGAAACCCAAGAAAGCATTTTTACCCAATGGTATGGAATGTCTGACCTGATTATATAAACATTTTTACCAATAATATCATTTACCTGGTGGAGGTTGAGCTGAAAAGAGGGCTTATCTTGTACCTCTTGTCTAACAACCCTGGTAGTGGTAACATGGGGTGTGAGGAGGATGTGGCATGAGAGCCACTGTTGCTGGAAACACTGGGTGTCCAATGTGAGGGACAGAAAACTGTGCATCACTGGCTAAGAGCCACATGTAGGAACATGGCAGCACCCAATTAGAAGGTAGGAGCTAAGCCAGGATGCAAGCTGATGGTTGTCAACAAACTGGTAGTGAGGTACGTAATAGAAGGCAGGAAACAGTATCCAAAACAGTGGCGGTGCGTCCATAAGGGTGCGCGGGCGCCGCCCCCTCTCTCCTGCCACCCCCTCTAGCACCAATAGATAGATTCATGCATTACAACGGTGGGGGTGTTTTTGAAGCACCTGATTAGAGCCATGGGCTCTAATAGGCATCAAAAAAGGTGACCTGTGAGCGCCATGCTGGACGCTCGCAGGTCACCCAGCTGTGTTAGAAAAACGAATGAATATTCGCTTTCCTAATACTAAACCGCCTCTCCTCCAATCAGGTGCTCGGATCTGTTACCCGTCACCTGATTGGCTGAGACAACAAGTGCTTTTATTGGATGCCAGGCGTCCATTAATAGCAGAGGAAGAGAAGAGAGGTTGGGAGAAGACATCGAAGAGCTGTACCACCGAGACAGGTAAGTGCAAAAGGCTGGTCGGCGGGGGGGCACACTGACAGCATTTGACATGGCACAGTGGCTGCGTTTGATGGGGCACAGCGGGAGCAATTGATGGGCACACTGACAGCATTTGATATGGCACAGTGGTTGCATTTGATGGGGCACAGTGGGAGCAATTGATGGGCACAGTAGCAGCAATTGATGGGCACAGTGGCACAATTGGTGGGCACAGTGGATGTTTGATGGCACAGTGGCTGCGTTTGATGGGCACAGTGGCAGCAATTGATGGGCACAGTGGGTACATTTTATGGGGCACAGTGGCTGCATTTGATGGCACAGTGGCTGCCTTTGATGGGCACAGTGGTGACAATTGATGGGCACAGTGGCAGAAATTGATGGGCACAGTGGTGGCAATTGATAGGCACAGTGGCTGCATTTGATGGCACAGTGGCTGCGTTTGATGGCACAGTAGCTGCGATTGATGTTTTTTTTTCAGAATTTTTCAGTTTGTTTGCGCGCCCCCCCTTCCCAAATTTTTGAGCACCAGCCACCACTGGTCCAAAACACAGGCCAAAATCATAATAGGTGGACAAGGATTTACAGACAGATCAAAGGCAATCCAGGTTGTATACAGTAAGACAGAAGTAGCAGGTCAAGTCTTAGGTTAATCTTGAACTAACTAAAGACAACTCAGCAATTGATCCCTATCACACTCTTTATATAGGCTGTTATCACCAATAAAAGTGCTGAACATGAGCACTAATGCATGCACAGGACTACACACATGCACCCGCACTGGTCTTCTGTCCTGGAGCTCACTGGACATTCCTTACACCTTCAAACAAACTGCGTGGGTAAAACATTACAACCAGGAATCATGTGGTAGTATTTTTCTAAAATATGTCAACATTGTTTATGTACTGTATATACAAATTCTTATTTGAGGTTAAAGGGGTTGTAAAGGTAAAAATTTTTTCACCTTAATGCATTCTATGCATTAAGGTGAAAAAACTTTTGACAGTACCGCCGCCCCCAGGCCCCCTGTTTTACTTACCTGACGCCTCGAATCTTCGCTCCTCGTCAGCTTCATTGCAGCTCAGCCTGGTCGCTGATTGGCTGCAGTGGATGGATTGAAAGCAGCGCAGCCATTGGCTCGCGCTGCTGTCAATCACATCCGATGACGCGGCGCGCCGGGGGGCGGGGCCGAGTGATACAGCGAGCGGCTATAGCCGCCGGCTGTATCACGGGAGCGCGCCCGCAAGCACTCACCACCGTGCGAGGGAGCTCGCATGAAGGTGGTAAATGCTTGCGGGGAGGAGCTGAAACAGCCGCCGAGGGACCCCAGAAGACCAGGTTCGGGGCCACTCTGTGCAGAACGAGCTGCACAGTGAAGGTAAGTATAACATGTTTGTTATTTAAAAAAAAAAAAATAAATAACTTTACAACCCCTTTAAACTATATTGACATGGCAGTGCATTTAAATTTTGCATAAAACACAGTTAAAAATCAGCAGATTTTCAATACCAACTGATTTAGCTGACACACAGTTCAAGTTTAACATATTAACCACTTTCTGACTGGGAGGGCGTATTATTACGTTCTCCCAGACTCACACTTCCCGTGCTCCCCCGGAAGCGTCTGTGATCACTGGGTCCTCCAGACCTGGCGCATCATAGATTGGGGTAAAGAACCGATGACAGCGACCATTCTCATCACACACAATCGGTACAGTGCGTGAGAAGAGGAGGGAGAAGCAGCTTGAGTGGGCTGTCTTTGGAGTGCCCACAGCGCTGATCTGTGCCAATTCATGCATCATTCCTGCCCAGTCATGCCCGTCAATGCCTCATACGTGCCTCATACGTGCCTCATCCATTCCTCATCCATGTCTCAAACATGCCCATCCATGCCTCATCCATGCCTTTCTGTGCCTTACCCATGCTCATCAGTGCCTCATACATGCCCATCCATGCCTCATACAGTCCCATCATGCCTCATACATGCCCATCCATGCCTCATACATGCCCACCCATGCCCATCTGTGCCTCATACATGCCCATCCATGCCCATCTGTGCCTCGTACATGCTCATTTGTGCCTCATACATACCCATCCATGCCTCATCCATGCCTCATCCATGCCTTGCCCGTGCCTCATACATGCCCATCGTGCCTCATCCGTGCCTCATACATGCCTATCTGTGCCTCATCCATGCCCATCCATGCCTCATCTGTGCCTCATCCATGCCCATCCATGCCTCATCCGTACCTCATCCATGCCTCAGCCATGCCCATCCATGCCTCATCCATGCCGATCCCTGCCCATCCATGCCTCATACATGCCCATTCATGCCCATACATGCCTCATACATGGCCCTTGTGACTCATGCCCATTCGTGCCTCATCTGTGTATCATCCATGCCTCATCAGTGCCCATCCCTGCCCATCCATGCCTCATACCTGCCCATCCGTGCCTCATCTATTCCTCATCCGTGCCCATCCGTGCCTCATCCTTGCACATCCATGCCTCACCTGTACACATCCATGCCCATCCATGCCTCATCTGTACCCATCCATGTGGTCTGGCTGTGAAAAAGTCTCACACATGTGGTATTGCCATACTCAGAAGGAGCAACAGAATGTGTTTTGGTGTGTAGTTGCAGGTATTCATATGCCATGTGAGAGAAATAACCTGTTAATATGACAATTTTGTGAAAAAAAAAGAAAAAAAATCTTAATTTTGCAAAGAATTGTGGGAAAAACTACAACTTCAAAAAATTCACCATGCCTCTTACTAAATACATTGGAATGTCTACTTTTGTAGAGAGGTGGTACTTTCCTGGTGTGTAATGCCGCATACACACAACTGGACTTTATGGCATACTTTGCCCGGCGGACTTTTCAACGGACTTTACGACAGACTTTCCGAATGAACGGACTTGCCTACACACGATCAACCAAAGTCCGACGGATTTGTGCGTGATGCGTACGACCGGACTAAAACAAGGAAGTTCATAGCCAGTAGCTGCCCTAGCCTCGGTTTTTGTCCGTCGGACTAGCATACAGACGAGCGGACTTTTCGACCGGACTCGAGTCCGCCGGATAGATTTGAAACATGTTTCAAATCTAAGTCCGTCAGACTTTTGACAAAACAAAGTCCGCTGGAGCCCACACACGATTGAATTGTCCGACGAAATCCGGTACGCCGGACCAAGTATGCCGTAAAGTCCGATCGTGTGTACGCGGCATTAGTGTCTCAAGAAATGAGACAGGCCATCAGTACATCAGGTTTGATACATTTTCAATGATTGGCACCATAGCTTGTAGTCTTTATAACTTTCACAAAGACCAAATAATATACACTGATTTTGGTTATTGTTTACCAAAGATATGTAGCAGTATAAATTTCAGCCAAAATGTATGAAGAAAAATTACTAATTTGCAAAATTTTATAACAGAAAGGAAGAAAACAACATTTTCAGTCTTTTTTTATTTATAGCGCAAACAATAAAAAACCCAGTGGTGATCAAATACCACTAAGAGAAAGCTCAATTTGTGTGAAAAAAGAACAAACATTTCATATGGGTACAGTGTTGCATGACTGAGTAATTGTCATTCAAAATGTGAGAGCCATGAAAGCTGAAGATTGGCCTGATCAGGAAGGGGGTAAAAGTGCCCAGTGTAAGTGGTTAATGGAATATAGGGGATATTCCATTAACCACTTACACTGGGCACTTTTACCCCCTTCCTGACCAGGCCAATCTCCTTTAGTTTTTTTTCCCCTTTCCTCTAACCTGTTATTACATATAACAGGGTTACCTACAATTCTAGTTACCCACTCAAATTGTGCTCTAGGGATAGACTTAAAAGCATTAAACAAATGAATATTGGTCTGAATTTTTCCCTGTAAGTGGGTTTTTTGTACAGGTCACTAACCAAGCTTTCCCCACCAATCAAGATCTGTGTGTCTAAAAACAGAACGTCCACATTACACAACTGAATGTTAAAACCCCCTACCATACCTTTAATGTTTGTAATCATTACAGGGATGACTCATCATCATTCTCTGTGAAAACACTAGACATGAGCAATTCGTTTTTTGCCTGAATACAAATTTGGACAATTTTGACAATTTTTTGGTTATTCAGAGATTCAGATGTATGTTGATGGGAACAAGGGCCTCTTCCCGACAACACTGGGCTGTGGTTCTCTTTAACAAGGGGATCCCCAGATCCTGCACCCTCCCTATGCGAATGAGTATGGGGTACATTGTAGTGCAGAAAAGAGCAACCTAACTGATAAGAGGCATGTAGGAACTCAGCTATGAGGAACAATTATCTGAACTGAATTTATTCTCTCTTGAGAAGAGGAGATTAAGGGGGGATATGATCAGCATGTGCAAATACATACTTAAGTAGTTCATATAGTGAACTTGGTGTTGAGTTATTCAGGTCATGACAGAGCACAAGGGGGCACTCTTTATGTCTGGAAGAAAAGAGATTTCATCTCCAAATACGGAAAGGCTTCTTCACAGTAAGAGCTGTAAAAATGTGGAATAGATTCCCTCCAGAGGTGGTTCTGGCCCTCTTAGTAGATTGTTTTAAGAAAGGCCTGCATACTTTCCTAGATACACATAATATAACTGGATACTAATATTTATAGGTAAAGTTGATGCAGGGAATATCTGATTGCCTCTTGGGAGATCAGGAAGGAATTTTTTTACTTGCTGGAGCAAATTAGATCATGCTTTATTGTTTTCTCTTTTTTTTTTTTTTGCCTTCCTCTGGATTAACTGTGTGTATAGGATTGCGTGTATATATGTGTATATATATATATATATATATATATATATATATATATATATATATATATATAAAATCAGCCTGAATCATTTCTCAAAAGTTTTCCCAACACCAAGAGAAAAAAGGTGATGGAGGAGAGATCCCCAGCTGATTAGCAGGGGTGTGTGTCTCTTCCCATCAGCTCTCTGCCCCCTTTTTTGACAGATCAGACGAGTTTATAAATTCAGCATTTTGAATGAATGTAGAAAACAGAAGACTGCATATAAACATGTACAACTTATGTAGGAGTGTTTGTTTCATCACTGTTTATCATCTGAGGCCAGTCACTTCACTGGGTATGTAAGGGTTTACAACCACTTTAAATCTCTTATAAACCTTCATTGTAATGTATTTCAAAAATTGCTTTCAATCTTTTAACATCTGCAGCTTAAAAAAAAAAAACAATGCTTGTTCACTTCCTGTTATATATATTGACAACTGCCTCCTGCATTTCCACTTTGTCACATGCATATCTGGTGGACACTGCAGGCATCCATGCTGAAACACAATGTGAAGACATGATCCACTGTTGTTGCTCCTAGGTGTGCACAGCCTATTGCATTAGGGTGTGCACCCCAAAGCTCAAACACATATGCACGTGTGTGTGTGTATATATACAGAAGGTGTCAGGAGAGCAGTGAATGGTGTCATAAGGGCAGATATTGGTGGTGTCAGTAGGGCAGTTACAACATTATTTTAATTATTTTTTTGCAATTTTTAAAGAGAAAAAAAAAACAGATTTTTTTATTTATTTTGTCAAATATCAGAGGTCTAAACATTTAAAATATGCACCACACGGGGTGATTAGGGTGTGCCCAGGCACACACCGACACACCCTGTGCACACGCCTATGGTTGCTTTCAGCAAGCTGGTCCAGAGTAAGGATGTGTAGCTGAGGTTGGACTGATTGCATATAGACATGAAGTGGTTGTAAAAAGGCTGGAAGCGATCATAAGCAATGTGATGAAAAAAAAGAGAATTAAAATGGTGCAATTTTTTTTAAATACCAATTGTTATTTATAATATAATAATGCACAGTGCTTTAACAACCTAGTGCCAGCCAGTTGAATTTTGATACACTTTCAATGTGGAAAATATAGCACGTTTTATTGCATATGTAGCTTCTAGATGATTTAAAGTCTGTAATACACCAGATACAGTATTGCTGAGTCAATAGCTGCAAACAAAACATTTTTCATTAGAGTGACAAATAGTAGGCTTTTACTCACATTTACAAGTGTTCAGCAGAGCACAGAAAGCTGATGTTGCAGGCTTCTGTTAGATGGGAAGAAATGGTATATGAATTCATGCTGTGTTTCCATCTCTACTCCTCTTTGCTTTTACCCATGACTTTCAAGAATACATAAATTAGCTTACTGGCAGATGGTTTTCCCTTTCTTTTCTTTTTATTATTTCATGTTGCAGTTGAAATGGGAGTAGTCAGTCCTTCTTTATCAGGTTAAGAATTTAATAATAAATAATAACTAATAAAAACATGCCCTCCCTTCCTGTCTTTCTGGCTTCCTAAAATTTGTATGACTACAAATTAGGAAATTAAAATGCAAGCAGCATCCTATAACTTAGAAGGGACTAGTGGGGATAATAAATTCGAGTCCCTGTTTAAGATGCACCAAGAACTAACTTTACATTTGACCTGAAAGTATGATGCGTCAGTAACTTCAATGTTATTTGAAAGCTAAAATTATTATTATTATTATTATTATTATACAGGATTTATATAGTGCCAACAATTTTACGCAGCGCTTTACAATATAAAAGGGGGACAATACAGTTATAATACAATAAGATACAAGAGTATTAAGAGGGCCCTGCTCAGAAGAGCTTACAATCTAATAGGGTGGGGCAGGTGGTACAAAAGGTTGTAACTGTGGGGAATGAGCTGATGGAAGTGGTAAAAGATTAGTTAGAGACGTTATAGGCTTTCCTGAAGAGATGAGTTTTCAGGGATCGCCTGAAGGTAGCAAGAGTAGGGGATAGCCAGACAGGTGGAGGTAGCGAGTTCCAGAGGATGGGAGAGGCTCTAGAGAAATCCTGGAGACGAGCATGAGAGGAGGAGATAAGAGGGCTTGAGAGTAGGAGGTCTTGAGAAGAGCGGAGAGGACGATTTGGGTGATATTTGGAGATCAGATTGGTGATGTAGCTCGGAGCAGAGTTGTGAATGGCTTTGTATGTTGTGGTTAGTATTTTGAATTGAATTCGCTGGGTGATTGGGAGCCAGTGTAGGGATTGGAGGAGAGGGTTGGCAGACACTGAGCGGTTGGTAAGGTGGATAAGTCTGGCAGCAGCATTCATGATAGACTGGAGAGGGGATAGCCTATGGAGAGGCAGGCCAATGAGAAGGGAGTTGCAATAGTCAAGGCGAGAGATAACAAGGGAGTGAATGAGGAGCTTGGTGGTTTCATTTGTTAAAAAGGGGCGAATTTTAGAGATGTTACGGAGGTGAATTCTACAAACTTTTGACAACGATTGGATTTGAGGCTGAAATGACAAGTCAGAGTCTAGGATTACACCTAGTACCCTGGCGTGAGGGGAGGGACTGATGGTTGCATTGTTGATTTTGATGGAAAAGTAGTGGAGGGGGGCACGGGCGGGGGGGAATATTAATAGCTCAGTTTTAGAGAGATTTAGTTTAAGGAAGTGGTGCGACATCCATGCTGATATGTCAGTAAGTTAGTAATGTGAGAGGAGACTGAAGGAGTGAGGTGAGGAGTAGACAGATAGATTTGGGTGTCTTTGGCGTATAAGTGGTACTGGAAGTCGTGGGCGGTTATCAAGTGACCAAGGGAGGAGGTGTAGATAGAGAAGAGAAGGGGTCCAAGAACAGAGACTTGGGGGACCCCCACAGAAAGGGGAAATGGAGGGGAGGAGACAGAGTTGTAGGTGACACTGAAGGAGCGCTGTGATAAATAGGCAGAGAACCAGGATAGAGCAGAATCTTGGAGGCCAAGGGAATGTAGTTTATTGAGAAGGAGCGGGTGGTCAACAGTATCAAAGGCCGCAGAGAGGTCAAGTAGTAGGAGTATGGAGTACTGGCTGTTGGTTTTAGCAGTTAGTAAATCGTTAGTGAGTTTTAGTAAGGCAGTTTCTGTGCAGTGCTGTTAGCAAAAGCCAGACTGTAAAGGGTCAAGGAGGTTATTTTCACTGAGGTAGGAGCTAAGATGGTTGTAGACTAAGCGTTCTAGAAGTTTAGAGGTGAATGGGAGCAATGAGATGGGTCTTAAGTTGTTCAGATTGGGAGGGTCCAGTGAGGGCTTTTTAAGTATGGGAGTGATCTGTGCATGTTTTAGAGGGGAGGGGAAGGTGCCACTAGAGAAGGAGAGATTGAACATGTGAGTGAGGGAGCATAGGATAGAAGAAGAGGGTGACCGTAGTAGTTGTGAGGGAACAGGATCCAGGGGACAATTGGTTAAGTGGGCATCTGAGAAAAGTTTTGTAACCTCTTCAGCAGTAGCCAATTCAAAAGAGGAGAGTGTTGAATGCGCTGTTAGGCAAGGTATGTTGGGTGGGGAAGATGTACGCACAGTAGAGGTATCCTCACAAATTGCATCAATCTTGTCTTTGAAGTGATTGGCAATCTCTTGGGCAGTGAGTGAGTTAGTGGGTAGAGGGGGTGGGGGACGAAGCAGAGAGTTAAAGGTTGAGAAGAGCCGACGGGAACTGGATGACAAGGAATTAAAAAGAGAGACAAAGCAGGCTTGTTTGGCAGCATGGAGGCATGAATTGTATTTTAGAAGGGCAGATTTATATAGGGTGAAGTCTTGCAGGCATTTGGTTTTACGCCACAGTCATTCAAGAGCATGGCAGTGTCTCTTGAGATTTCTAGTTTTGTCAGTTTGCCAGGGTTGTAACGGTCGGGGCCTGATTCTGCGTGTGGTTAGAGGAGCAAGTGCATCTAGTGATGATGAGAGTGAACTGTTGTAGACAGAGGTGGCCAGGTCAGGACAGGACAGGGGAGAGATTATGTCATATAGGTGGTCAGTAGCAGAATAGAGAAGAGAAGGGTTAAAGTGGCGAAGGTTTCTACAAGTAATTGTTTGCTGCTTGGAGGGATGGGTGGTTGGAGGCAAGGATACAGTGAAAGTAATGAGGTTGTGATCAGAAAGAGGAAAGGGGGTGTTGGTGAGGTTGCCAGGTTTGCAGAGATGGGAGAATACAAGGTCAAGGGTATTACCATTGGAGTGAGTGGAAGTATGTGTCCATTGGGTTAGGACAAAAGATGAGGTTAAGTCAAGAAGTTTAGCTGTAGTTAGGCTGTTAACATTGACAGGAATGTTGAAGTCACCAAGAATGATAGTGGGTATTTCAGAGGAGAGAAAGTAGGGTAGCCAGGCAGCAAAGTCATCAAGAAAGCGCGATACCAGCCCAGGAGGCCGATAAATTGCTGCAATCCTCAGCGAAATGGGAGAAAACAGACGAATACAGTGCATCTCGAAAAAAGAGAGAGATAGAGAGGGAGGGACAGGAAGGACTTGGAAGGTGCTTTGTGGGGATAGAAGGAAGCCAACTCCACCTCCTTGCTGTCTGTTGGGTCTGGGGGAGTGAGTCCAGTGGAAACCACCATGGGAGAGGGCAGCAGGAGAAGCTGAGTCAAAATTTTGAAGCCAGGTTTCCGTTATGGCGAGTATGTTAAAGCCATGAGAGATGAAGAGGTCATGTAAAGATGTTAGCTTGTTACAGATGGAGCGGGCGTTCCAAAGGGCGAATGAGATTGGTGGGCTGCTTTGAGGAAGCAGGGGGATAGAAATTAAACTGAGTGGATTATGGTGGTTGCCAGAGGGGGAGGGGTATTGGATATGTGGCTTGCAGTTGGAAAATGGTGGACCAGGATTAGGAGAAATGTCACCTGAGACTAGGAGAAGGAGGAGGGCAAGAAAGGCAAGATGAGAGTGGGATGTGCATGAGCGCACGTGTCTAGTGGCCCTGGTATTTATGTCAGCATGTGGATGCAGCAAATGCAGGAGATGATGGGTGCCATAGTAGGGAGAGTGTAGGAATGAGGGTGATATGTGCATGCTGCATGGAAGAGAGGAGGGGTAGAGTAAAGATAATTTGAGGATAGAAGACATGAGGATGAGAAGGAAAAGAATAAGGAGCATGTTAGTGGATAGAGAGTGGGAAACTGACTTTATATAAAATAAATGTCAAAAGCTGGTTTGCTTGTTGTCTTGCAGAGTGGAGCAGAGGTCTTGTTGTATCTTCATCCAGCTTTAGTTATTCTGCTTTCGTTAAACTGCATCGGTGAAACTGCGCATCACTCGTGACAGAGCCACCCAGGACAGAGCCATGATGTCTGCGCCACCCCATAGGATGCTTTAAATTTATAGGGGGACTAAGCAGGCATGCTTTTCTCAGTTGGTCATTATTGGGTCTGATTTGAGACACCTGAATATGAGAGAGGAGATGGCCAAGACCAGACCAGCTACAGACACAGGCTAGGGTCGTAAAGCTAATTACCTCTCTTGATCACTCAGCCAAATGGGGTTGAGAATCAATCACCAGTAATATTGCTATTGCAGTGGGGCTGGTTTAGTTAGCATTAAATATAGAAGTTTAAAGATATGGCAGCAGAAGACATTTACCAAAAATGTTAAAGCAATGTCAGTTCAGTAGAGATGTACAGATGGATAATAGATGTTTACCAAAAATGTTAAAGCAATGTAAGCAATGTCAGTTCAGTAGAGATGTACAGATGGATAAAAGATGTTTACCTGTAAAAGAGCAGAGAAGACATGATCAGAATTGATAACTGCGTCAGTGAAACTGCGCATCACTCGTGACAGAGCCACTCAGGACAGAGCCATGATGTCTGCGCCTTGCCCCTGTTTGCGCCACCCCATAATCAACTAGTTTAGGTGAAAAGGTAACTCCAGCAGAAATGTTTCAGAAGAAATGGTGTCTGTCAGATTGGAGAGAAAACCGCACCGTTCTTGTGCTTATGGTTGAGTATACTAATTGTATATTAATTGTTATCAGAGAAATAATCCAGTTGGAGAAGCTGGAAAACCATTTAGTTTAACCATATGACCTCCAAAACATTAACCCCCTTCATGACCAGGCCATTCTTTACGATGCAACTGCGTTACTTTAACTGACAATTGCGTGGTCGTGCAACACTGTACCCCAAATAAAATGTATGTAATTTTTTCCTCATAAATAGAGCTTTCTTTAAAATAAACAAAAAAAGAGTAACCATTTTGAAAAAAAAAAACAATATTATTTACTTTCTGCTATAAAACATATCTAATAAAAAAAAAAAGGAAAAATCTAATTTCTTCATCAATTTAGGCCAATATGTATTCTGCTACATATTTTTGGTAAAAAAAACCCCCAATAAACGTATACTGATTGGTTTGTGCAAATGCGTCTACAAACTATGAGATATATTTATTGCATTTTTCTTTATTTGTGTTTTTTTTACTAGTAATGGCGGCGATCAGCGATTTTTAGCAGGACTGCAACATTATGGCAGACAAATCGGACACCTAACTGACACTTTTGACACTTTTTTGGGAACCAGTGACATTATTACAGTGAACAGTGCTAAAAATATGCACTGTTACTGTACTAATGCCACTAGGGAAGAGGTTAACACCAGGGGCAATCAAAGGGTTAAGTGTGTCCCTAGGGGGTGCACAGTACACAGAGATCCATGTTCCTGCTTAGCAGTAACAGAAGATCTCTGTGTCCATCCCTGTCAGGAGGGGGATCTGCCTTGTTTATATAGGCAGATCCCCGTTCTGCCTCTCTCTGGAGCGATCGTGGATGCTCGGCAGATGTCGCATCCAAAGGACCCTATTTGGCTCCCCCTCTGGCCAATTGGTGCCCCAGCTGTCTATTGCACTAAATTACATAAAACTTATGTAGGAGGATTTGTTTCACCTCTGTGTATCATCTGAGGCTGTTCACTTCACTGGGTATATGTGAGGGTTTACATCCATTTTAAGAGGCATATAGTTCTGCAGCACATATCTACTTTAACAGAACTAAAAACTGAAATTTTCTGTCTTACCTGTTTTTGTTATGGACATTTTTATTTCCAACATAAGTTTTGGTTTTTGCTCATATGTTTGCTGCATGTATATTTGCTGTTTCCGGTGTCTACTGGTATCTAGTCTTGCAGCCAAACATTGAAGTAATAAATTTAACAATGTACCTACTTGGACGTGTTTTCTTTTTTTTCTGCATGTTTGAAAAAAAGCCCCTCAGGGGGCAGGAGGCGGAGCCTAGCAGAGCAGACATGCATTGTTAGAGCTCCACACCACTGAGGAGAGAAGAGAAGGACAAAGTGGAGCCTGCAGGCTCAAAAGGTATCCATTTGAACCTTTTTGCCCCAGGGAACAAACTGTGAAAGTTTGGGCAGGAAATATGGTACTGGGAGGAAACCGTGGCAGAAATAAAAATCACCTCACAAAGAGCTCACAGGCACTCACTGCAGCTGAAGCAGCTCCAGTCACCTCACAAGATGCAGCATCAGGGCGCTCTCACAGACAGAAAATGTCACAGCAAGACTCTCCATTTGAGTCAGATACAGAACAAATCCTCTCACAAACTTCTCCACAAGCCTCCTCAGCATCCCCAGTAATATTATTACAATTTGAAAAGATGCTTCATAAGGCTTTAAAACAAACCTCAGACCAAATAACAAACAGCCTAACCAAAGAAATAAGAGAGCTGGGAAACTGCACCGCAGCCTTAGAAATAAAAATGGATGAAATTGAAATTACAACCCAAGAAAATATAACAGAATTGGAACAATTAAAAAAAGAGAATTTAATACTTCAAACTAAGCTCGAAGATTACGAAAATAGAGCCAGACGTTCAAACTTGCGCATAAGGGGAATACCTGAAACTGTGACAGACCTGCAATCTACTATTACTGCTCTATTACAAGAACTAAAGCCAGATATCCCTATTGAACGTTTAGAACTGGACAGAGTACACAGAGCCCTCACAGCCAAAAAGAAAGATGGACCCCCATGTGATATAATCACAAAATTTCATTATTACAGAACGAAAGAACAAATACTATTTGCTGCAAGAGAAAAAAAGGAACTTAATTTTCAAGGACACAATTATCACATTTTTGCTGACCTATCCCAACTTACTATTACTAAAAGACGATCCATGAAACGCCAACTAATGGAACTGCAACGCCACAACATTATGTATCAATGGGGCTTCCCCTTTTCAGTCAGATTTAACTACCAAGGTACAATTTACAGAAGCAGATCAGCAGATGAACTACAACAAACCCTTTTAAAATTAAATCTGACAGAACCCACAAGCAGCAACACTCCCACACGCAGAAGAATGGCATCATCTTCACCTTCAGGCAGCACCCAGAAAATTTCAGAACAAAATGGGAATCATCATTCTCACAAAAGAGGCCGTTATGCCACATCATCCATGGACCAAGAAGATTCAATGGACTGACATCCTAATTCCTGATATCTCTTCATTTATTATACTAAGAGATGGTTCTCTATAAAAAACCTGTATTTATAACTGAATGTAACTGCATTCTGATAGTCACACACTGTGTGGGATCATGTTACATTCCAGTCATATTTCTTATTACTTCTGATTCATATAGCCTTAGAATATATAAGTGAAATAAGGAAATTCTTGTTCAGTTATATATTATCAGGTAATAACAATAGATTTATTACTTTTTAGGATAAATATGTTCAATAATCCAGAAGTAATGGAAGCTTTTTCTTTCTTTTCTTAAAACAAATATATTATTACCTAACTAGTTCCTAGAATTATGTTTTTGTTTATTCTAATCTGAAGCAATACAACCTCAATTTTATGAGTTAACATATCTAAACAGTTACATATGAATAAAATATGTAATTGTTTACTCTAAAAGGGTTAAAATCCCAAAATAATTCAAACTATCTTCATCAATACCAAAGTTATTAACAGTACCTTTCTAACTGAATTATTTAGCCTAGGGCAAGACTAACCATATACAACCACCCTGGAATAAATAATTTCAACAAAAACTATATTCTGCACTCCAATTAATGAAACATCATTTTGATGTCTTTTGACATAGCACTTCTCTCCTGTAAGCGGAAGATCCGTGTACCCCCATTAGCCCTCCTCATTCTCCCAACCATATTATGTGGGAGTGTGACGAAGGCACTTATTCCCCTGAGAGAGATATTTATTCTCTTTCACGGGTAAATTGTGATTACTTGCAAAAAATAATTTATACAATGTATCATCTAATCTCATATGTTTTTTGTTTACACTTTACTCCAGAATTCACTGGTTTCTTTTCTATCTATTCATCTCTTCAGTCCACACAGGTTGATCTGCGCAGTCAGCTCTGCATAACAAAAAGTAAGTCAAAACTATTTGATCTATTGCCATGGCACCACTGAATATACTTTCCCTGAATATTCAGGGAATAAATGTCCCTCAAAAAAGGACCAAAGCCTTCCGTACTTTCCATAACAAAAAGGCTCACATAGTATGCCTCCAAGAAACACACTTCACCAAAGATTCTACTCCAAAATATATTTCTCCTTTTTATCAACAAATTTACACGGCTCCTGCCTGTACCAAGCAAAGGGGAACTCTAATTGCATTTCACCGATCCACACCATTCACCTTATCATCAGAAATTAAAGACCCAGAAGGTAGATACCTGATACTCATGGGTTATATAATGGATACAGCAATCACGGTGATTTCCTACTACGCTCCTAACAAACAACCTACACCATTCCTCTCACATATATTACAAGTGATTAATACACACAAAATAGGAACAGTGATAATGTGTGGGGATTCGAACCAGGTCCTCCTCCCATTTCTAGATAAATCACCTTTTACACCATCCAAAATAACCTCTAGATTACCTTTTTCTCAACTTCTTTCCAAATACAATCTGGTAGATTCGTGGAGAGAAAGTAACCCAATGAAAAAGAAATTCACTTATTTCTCGCACCCTCATCAAACCTTTACCAGAATAGATCATATTTTTCTAACAATAGGAATGATACCAGAAATTATTGCATCAGATATAATTCCGATTCCGTGGTCTGACCATAATGCAGTATACACTACTATAGCCTCAGCCATACCAAAAGCGCATGACCCAACGTGGTACTTACCGGACATAATGCTCAAACACCCACTACATCAGATGGCCATTGAACAAGCTTTAAAGGAATACATATCAATTAATAATACAACAGACATCTCCCCAATAACACTGTGGGAAGCTCATAAGCCTGTCTTGCGTGGTACAATACAAAGACAAATGGCACTATTTAAACGGGAACGCAAAAATCTAGCAAAAAAACTAGAACTCAATTTTAATGCAGCCTACATATCATTTCAAGATAATCCATCTCAGAGTACAAAATCTCATCTGGAAAAATCTAGATTGGAATACGATCTATTTCTCACTGAGTCAGTTGATAAATCCCTCAAACGCTCCAAACACAATTTCTACATGAATACAAACAAACCAGGTACATATTTGGCTCGGGCATTAAATTCAACTAACAAATCTTTCAAACCAATACGTTTGAAATTATCAAAAAATGTTTTCACTTGTAATCCAGTTAAAATAGTCCATAAATTTCACTCACATCTCGCAACTTTTTACAAGACAAACAATGAATTTAATCCTACAGAGGCTGAATCCTTCTTCTCAAAAATAACCTTACCTGAGTTATCTCAGAATCAAAAAAGCAGTTTGGATGAGCCTATAACTATAGATGAAGTTGCTAACGCCATAAAAGACCTAAAACTTAACAAAAGACCAGGCCCAGACGGCTACTCGGCTTTATACTATAAAACATTCTCAGAAATACTCTCTCCCATTCTCACTGAAACTTTTAACAAACTTCTAGATGGACATTCTTTTCGGCAAGAAACACTAATGGCAATTGTTTGTATGATCCCAAAACCCCTTTCTGATGATACTTCCTGTGTGAATTATCGGCCTATCTCTCTGTTAAACCTCGATATTAAATTATTAGCAAAAATAATAGCAAAACGCCTCAATAGCATTATAGGAAAATTAATACATAGAGATCAAGTAGGCTTCATGCCAAATAGACAGGCAGGCGATAATATACGCAGGGCAGTGTTATTGGCACATATTGCTAAAAAACGGAAAATCCCTTTATGTTTTCTATCTCTCGATATTAAGAGGGCATTTGACACAGTATCCTGGCAATATATGCAATATTCATTACAAAAATGGGGTTTTGGACCCCACTTTTTAACATGGATCAAAGCATTATATAATAAACCCAAAGCCTATATAAAATATGCTGGATACAAATCTGAAGCCTTTAATATCGAAAGAGGTACCCGACAGGGTTGCCCATTATCTCCCTTATTATTTGCCCTTATACTCGAACCCATGGCCCAATACATCAGAACAAACCAAACTATAACTGGCATTGAAGTAGGAGGTATTACACACAAATTATGTATATTTGCAGACGATATATTACTTTTTCTTTCATCACCACAGGTCTCTGGTCCTAACTTAATACCAGCTCTTGATGGATTTGCAGCCCTATCCGGCCTTATGATTAATCCTAAGAAATGCCTAGTGCTTAATATTTCTCTCACAAACATGGAATTGATCCCAGCTAGGGCTGCACTCCCATTCACATGGGCAGAAAAATCAATCCCATATCTTGGAATTCATTTAACAGCATCTCATTCTGACTTATTCTCAACCAATTATCCTCCTGTATTAAGACAGATCACAAATCTAATAAAACAATGGTCGCAACTTCCTTTATCCTGGATAGGGAAGATTAATGCAATCAAAATGACTATTCTACCCAAATTGCTTTATCTATTCAGAGTCCTCCCTATTCCAATTCCTTCCTATTTTTTGAGAATAGTACAAAAAAGAGCAACTTCGTTTATATGGGGCTCTTCTAAACCACGTATACCTATACACACACTACATCTTCCCAAAAATAAAGGAGGCCTGGGATACCCTAATTTTACTAACTACTACAGAGCAGCACATTTGGCCAGTCTGTCCAAATACCATGCAAAACAGGAAATCCCATTATGGGTATTTATAGAGGCTTCAGAAAATGACCCTCTATTAATATCAAACTTATTATGGCTTGATCCTAAAGACCGCTTTAAAATTCATAATCCCATAACTAAACACTTCTTATCTCTCTGGGATAAACTAAAAACCAAATATCAGTTACAATCTCCACACAATCCTCTTCTTTCTTTTATCAGAAATCCGGCCTTTTATCCGGCATGGATCTACCCAAATTCTTTTAAAGCTTGGACAACATCAGGCATTCAGACACTAAATGACTTCATAGCATCTAAATCATTCCTTTCATTCCCATCGCTTAGAGAAAAATATGATCTACCAAACTCTGAGATATTTAGATATCTCCAAATCAAAAATTTCTATACACCATTCCTAAAGGGGGATACATCATTATCCCAATTATCCATTATTGAATCAATCTGTACAAAAGATCCATTTGCTAAAGGTACAATTTCATCACTTTATAATCAATTATATGGAGTAGCAAATCTTAATAGACCCTCTTACGTTCAGAGGTGGGAGGAGGACCTGGGACGAACTTTAGAAGACACGGACTGGTCTAACATATGGCTCACATCTAAGTCATCTTCACCCAACATCTTAGCACTGGAGACAAATTATAAAGTCCTAACTCGCTGGTACCTTGTACCCGCTAGAGTGGCAAAATATTCACCTAATACCTCAGCTCTTTGTTTTCGAGGATGCCCAGAAATAGGCACATATTTACACATATGATGGACGTGCCCAGTAATCCAAACCTTCTGGAAGGAAGTCTTCGTGATTGCATCTAAAATATTTAAAAAAATGATACAACCAGATCCATATTTAACTTTACTTAATCTAAAACCGGAATGGTTAACACTCTCTCAATTCAAACTTATGATCCAACTAATAACGGCTGCAAAACAAACAGTGGCCAAGGCATGGAAATCTCCTACATTGGTACTAGCAGAAACAATTCACAGAATGAATAATACAATGTCCCATGCTAAGATGGTAGCCATCGATCAAAATCAAATTCCAAAATTTGAAAAACTTTGGCATCCTTGGATAAAACAACAGTTCCTGTCAAACTTCAATGACTCTGTCCTGTTGCCATGGTAACAGATTAAATGACTTACAGAGACACCCATTCTAAGGCTTCAAAGAGAACTAAAAAGAATAATAAACTGATGAGCGGGACAACCTTGTGGACCATACCTCTACCTTTCAACCTTTTTCCTTCTTTCTCTTTCCTTTTCTCCACCTTACGATTAAAGCTCATTATCAGAATTTATTTGACCTATATACACTCTACTTGTAAACAATATGTATAGTAGGTATAAATCATTTAAATACCTACAAAAGTAACTAAGGAAATGTTATATATCTTTAATATAGGTTTACGTGAACCCAATGTTTAATATTTGAAATTTCATGATATTTACCTACATAAACCCTACTGTAAAACAACGAGCTTACTTTATAGATCCTTGTAAACTTACTTTATGTATCTTTATAACATTGTATACTCAATAAACTTCTTTTGACAAGGAAAAAAAAAAAAAAAAAAGAAAAAAAGCCCCTCATAATAAGTTATGTGGAGTTTCAAGGCTAGGCAGCGATAAGGGACGGTTTAAACTTTTTTATAACTAGTCCAGAAGTTTTAGTAACCACTCCTTGTGCTCTATAAGGGTACAGTTGTGTTGTCCAGGTACACCACCACTTTTGTCAGGTTCATGTTTCTCATGGTTCCTTCTAACAACTATTACAAAAAAATTGAGATCCATTTAGGCCTGAAGGCATCCTGTTGAACCCACAGACTTTCAGCAGCCTAATGTGTGCAGGCTTTTCTATGTTTTGAAATATGATGGTACCTGTTCTTTAGGTCTAGAACACTAAATTACCTATTTCTAGCAAGCGGTTCAGCAGTTTGTGAGTAATCTTAACAGATCTGCATACCTTGTCTTTCATCCTTGCACATTTTATTTCCAAGCAGGCTGAAAGAAGTTATTATATAGTATAAGTAGATACTGTATACTTGGGTGGGGAAGACTGGTGCTGCATTTTGAATAATATTTTTTTTGTCCTTTATCCCTTTCATGACTAAGCCTATTTTTGAAATTTGGTGTTTACAAGTTAAAATCCATATTTTTTGCTAGAAAATTACTTAGAACTCCCAAACATTATATATATATATATATATATATATATATATATATATATATATATATTTTTTAGCAGAGAATCTAGAGAATAAAATGGAGATTGTTGCAATATTTTATATCACACGGTATTTGTGCAGCGGTGTTTTAAACGCAAATTTTTGGAACAGGGACACTTCCATGAATTTTAAAAAATCCAAACAGTAAAGTTACCCCAATTTTTTTGTATAATGTGAAAGATGAACTATGGTAGCTATGAATTTCCATAGGCGACGCTTTAAATTTTTTTTACGTTACCAGGTTAGAGTTACAGAGGAGGTCTAGGGCTAGAATTATTGCTCTCACTCTGACGATCGCGGTGATACCTCACATGTGTGATTTGAACACCGTTTACATATGCGGGCGCGACTTCCGTATGCGTTTTCTTCGCTGCGCGAGCTCGCGGGGGCGCTTTAAAATTTTTTTTTTTTTATTTATTTTATTTATTTTTATACTTATAAATTGTGTTTAAACTTTTTATTTTACTTTTAATGCTGTCACAAGGAATGTAAACATCCCTTGTGACAGTAATAGGTGGTGACAGGTACTCTTTATGGAGGGATCGGGGGTCTAAAAGACCCCCGATCCCTCCTCTGCACTTCAAAGTATTCAGATCGCTGAAAACGGCGATTCTGAATACTGTGTATTTTTTTAAAATCGGCGCCATTGGCAGCCGAGTAAACGGTAAGTGACGTCATGATGTCGCTTCCGCGTTTACAATTAGAAGGCTGGAACGAAGCCATTCATGGCTTCATTCCAGCCCGCCCACAGCCACCGGAGGCAGCCGATTGGACACCGGGCCTCTCGTTTGCACGGGTGGCCCGGTAAGAGCGACGGGAGGCGGCCCTCCCGCTCCTCCGGTATAACAGCCGAGCGGCTTTTAGCCCCATCGGTTGTTATATACGGATAGCCGATCACCCGCTCGAAACAACGGTACTGGGATGATGCCTGCAGCTGCAGGCATCATCCTGGTATAACCCCCAAAAGCTGAGTACGCCCATCAGCGTACAGTCGGCAGGAGGGGGTTAAACGTCTGCTTTTTTTTTATTATTACTATTCTCTCACTGTAACCATCTTCCTTTCAACTTTAATGGTGCTTCAGTTCCTCAATTTCCTTCAGGCACTTTACTGACATGGCTTCTGGGACCAACTCTATCTCAGGAAGAAGATTAAGTTTAGCCTCTTTTTTATTCTTTACATTCTCCTGCAAAAAGTTCACCTTGGTTATCACGGAGGTACAGTTGCAACACTCTTAATGTGAACTGTAACACTGAGTGCAGAGTGACTGGGGTCTTCTTCTCATTGGTCACAAAGAGGTTAAACAGACCCTTTACCTTGTTTGTACTAGTTATCACCATCAAATTATTTTGCACTATTCAGAACTTTCAGAAAGTGTCCCTGGTTTTCTCTAAGCCAGGCTTTGCCAGTAAATCAGATTCATGCCAAAGAATCATGTTTTAAAATTACTCTTTTAAAATCGTATCTCCCATTACCCAGTAGGATCCAATGAGAATTCCACTTTTAAAATCACAGGGGTTGTTATATAAGAGTGCTGTGTGATGTCATTGGAAGAAAGCAGCAGCGCCAATCTGAGTGTAGTGTTTAAAATACGCCAAGTTTAACAGAAGGTGAAAAATTCACAAGATAAAGGGTGATCATGCAAATAACCAGCGGTAAGCGTCTCCTCATTACATCCATCCAAATTGCTGCAGTCTGTTTGGTCCTGTCATGGCCGTGCTGGTAGATTTTATGGCTCCAAGACTGGTAGAACAACACAGGCAGACAGCCAAGACATCACAGAGAGACGTTATCAGATGGCCTCACGAAGGAGCATGCATGCTCCAAACGTGCGTCACACCTCCTGCCTCCCTCATCTTGGCTGTCTGCCCATGTCACTCTACCAGTCTTGGAGCCCTGAAATCGACCAGCATGACCATGGCTGAGGTCCACACAGACTGCAGCAATTCAGACAGATGTAATGCAGAGAGGCTTACCGCTTGTTACGTATGTGATCACCCTTTACCTTATGAGTTTTTTTTACCTTCTAATAAACTCGGTGTATTTTAAATACTACACTCAGATTGGCACTGCTGATTTCTTCCCATGTTTATCCACAGATTCACTTCTTACTCTGACAGCTGGCTGCCTATACACACAGTGTTTTTGGAACCCCACCGCACCAGAACAAATCCCTGCATCTTATGGACTTTTGAACATATGGTTTTTCATATTATCTTATCCTCATATTATTAGTAGTCACATTCTTCTGATATCCCTCCCCCTACTGCCATTTTTCTAAGCTGTGTGATGTCAGCAACCTAACAAGCAAATAGGTAATCTTTAGGTACTATATTAATAGGGAATAATAATTCTTGATGGTTCAGATTCGCTACCAATCCTGCATGTTCAACATTTGAGGACCCAGAAAATGAATGCAGTAATTTGCTAGACTGAATTCTGTTAGAAATTATGTATATAGCCCTACACAACAGACAGACAGTGCACAGTCCACACAGACATTGCTGCTTAACTGCAGACAGGAAACAGGAACTTTATTATACAGAGAAAAGACATAGAGCATCACCATAGATGCAGCTACAAACTTATAAACACTGCTATCTACTGGCTGATGTAGTTGTTGCACAAAATACACAATGTATTCCAACAATTTTCTTTGTTTACTGACCTCAATGCAAAGCCTGACTTTTGAATCTAGAAAAGCTGGCTTAAAATGACCAACAAGGAGATTTTGGATAGACCAGTCACTTCAATATAAAAGGGTGAGGATACTAAAGCCATATTAACAATGTGCTTTAACTAATATAGGGAGTGTTGCTGACAAACTGCATATGGAAATATCTGTGTATGGCTTGTAAGCACCGGCAAGACTGTTGAAGTAGATGTAAACCCTTATTGAATGTCACGCAGCAAAATTCTGTGTATTTTGGAAAATCTGGGGTTGGGTGGAGAATAAATAAATATAAATAACAAAGAAATTTCCACACTCAACTTTACCAACCAACCTGCGACCAACCAAATTAACCTGTCGAGCAGTATGCGTCAAAGACAGGGGTGTAGTTGCAGACGTTTGCAAATACACACACAAGCCACAGAGCCCCGGCAAGGCACCTCATTTTCTGTGGACCTAAACTCTAATTTATGTGAGTCTCCAACAATGGAAGCACATGCATTTAGATGGACAGGTGTAGGGCAGATAAACCAGAAGGGAGCACACCCCTTCTTAATGGCACAGGAGCAGACTGAACACCCAGCCCATAGCACCATGGCAGCAAAGGTGTCAGTGCGTTGCCTGGCCAATATAATTCATAGTACAAATAAGTGGTTACTGCCCCTACCTGTAACTGATCACTGCAGCAAGGAGCATTGGAAAGGTAACACATATAAAAATAACAAAGACATTTTCACGCTGAACTTTACCAACCAGCTTGCAATTATCCGAATATACGTTTCGAGCAGTATGCATCAAAGACAGGGGTTTAGTTGCACACATTTGCAAATACACGCATAAGCCACAGAGCCCCAGAAAGGCACCCCATTTTCTGTGGTCTAAGAATAATTTATGTGAGTCTCCAACAATGGAAACACATGCATTTAGATTGACAGGTGTAGGGCATGTGGTGATGTCTTGCAGCCTCTTTACAACTTGTCCCTATCCGCATACGCTACAAGGATAACAAGCTGCCTGTGTTATTTCACAGGACATAATCCCTAATTGTTACTTACTGGCTGCCATTCTTTTTTCATAAGGGCACATAAAAAGGAAGTGCTTGATATGGATCCTTGATATATAATGAGAGAAGTCCTTGTAAAACCAGATGGTAGTTTTCCACAAAACAGGGGTCCCTTTCAAGAGACAGAGGTCACCCTATTTGGGAAGTCTGCATACATCTGAGCCAAAGAGGGCACCAGATAAAAGTGTTTTTTTTTTCTTCTGCAAATGACCACATTAAAAAAACTGCAGACATCCAATGTGTTTGAGGGTTCAGCCTCTTCCTCTGGGCTCTAAAATAAACTAGATATCAGTTGGACCCAGAGCAAAGCTCCTTGAATAACCAATTCAAACCAGGGGATAATCTTTAAAAAAAAGTCCTTGCATCAGTGGCAGAGCATACTGCCACTGTATGATTCATATGCAGATATTCCCATATAACCCCAGCTTGTCAGAGTCTCTCCTCATGTCATAATTATCTGGGAGGAGATAATAAAGAGTTAAAAGTGAAGGAAGAAGGGGAGGAGGAGTAGAGAGAGTAGAATGTGGAGGACAGGAGTAAGGTGGCTGTTTTCAACAATTCTTTACCATGTATGATTTGGCTGTAATAGCCCCCTCCCCCTTCACATATATATATTCCCATCATCCAATAAGCTCTCTTCGTGCCATAATCATATAGGACATAGTGATGGGGAAGGAATAGGTGAAAGGAGGAAGGGTAGGAGGAGTAGAGCGAGGAGGAAGGGTAGGAGGAATAGCTGAAGGTAAAAGGGGCTATAAACTTTGATCTAGAATAAATAGGGGAAGGGTTGCAGAGTTTGGGCAAAGTGGAGCTCAGATCACCAGATTGCAGCTAATGCCTGTTGCCTCTAATTTATATTTGGAGATTAAACCTGCCTTGTCTCTTTCTATTTGCTGCCTATTCAAGTGCTTGCATACTGTCCTGGTGTTAGCCAATTTCATTCAAACACATACCTGATTTCAATATTTTAAATATTTTGGGAATGGGTTTGTGGAGCATAAAGGTTTTAAAGTGTTTTTGTTCATTGTATTTTGACATTTTATTAAACCTTAAGTAAGCTATGCTAATTAAAATTATATGCAAGTTTCACAAAATATTGGGGGCTGAAGTGTTGTCAATCCTTACATAGCTGTGGTCTAACAGGGTATCATCCTGATATATACATACAATCTAGCCAAGTTTAGTGGGACTTTAAATACACCTCTGATGACCACACCAACAATAAAATCCAACATACAGTAGTAACTCGGTTCACAAACTTAATTCATGAAATGACTCTGGTCGCGAACCTAGGCAAATTTTCCCATAGGGTTCAATGTAAATCAGGTTAATGATTCCTGAGCTTTTTTTTGTTTATATATACAGTAAAATTATGAAATGTATGTGCAAAAAAAGGATTTTAACCCTTTCATTGCCAGGTTCATATGCCCTACGGACCTACAGAACTGGCTGCAGGTGGCCAAGTCCATATCCCATACGGACCTACATTCCTCCTCTGTTATAAGCTCATGGTCATATCAGAAATGTTCAGCAGACTCTGCTGAACAAAACGATAACTCTGAATAGCGGCTAACAAGCTGATGATCAGAGTTATTCAGCTAAAATGCCCCCCTCCCTCCGCCGCCGCCACTTCTCTACCTGTCACCCGCTGCTGCCTCCTCTCCTGCACTGCTTCAAATGATTGTTCTCTCCCCCCGCACTGTCCTCTGCCTATTACATCTATCCCCCAGCACTAATTTTCACCTCCCAGCATCAGCGCCCCCCCGCCAGCACAGATCTCCGTGGATCCGTTGCAGTTGCAGGCTCCCTCTGTTGCCACTCTCGCCGGTAATTGCACTGTTTTTTTCCTACATGATGTCCCCACCCGCTAGCACTTCCTTCGGTGCCCCCCCTCACTCATCAATCCCTGGTGGCCCCTCCATGCAGCTCTGCAAGCGATATTTCCCACAACTAGAAATTAATGAGGCCTGTCTTAACCAAGATGCCTCCATCCCTAAATGCTATGCAAGAACAAAAGAATAGGGGTTGGGACTTTACATGAGGCATGTTGGTGTGTATAATGATATATAGAATAAACATAAATGAGTTGAGTGTCACAATCCCCTAGGGGTACATCCTAGTAGATGTTCATAATTATAATAAAACTGATAGCAATGAAACGTTTACGATACAAAATGTAATCATAAAGAGTCAATAAATAATGATAATAGATTTAATAACGAATGATTGATTAGAGAACATGATTCGTGACAAGCAGAATAAAGAATAAGCGATCAAATACATATAATTCATACATGATCAGCATGATATAAGAAATTGGTACAGGTTGTAATGTGATACAGTTATTAGGGCAAACTTGTACTGTATTTGCCATCTATAGATGAACACTCAACGCATTTCATGGCCTCTTGCCAATCATCAGGAGTCGGATGCATGAATGAACTAAAAATTAATAAATAGATAAATTATTATGTAGTCTATAGGGATCCACTATTCCCCATAGAAAAAAGAAGAGAGAGAGAGTATTGAAAAAAGGAAAAGGAGCACTAGCAATGTTACTTACAAACAGCCCATACGTTATGGTCAGTACCAGGGTATGGAATAAAGCGGTGGCCAGGCATAGGTGGTCCCAACCGGGGACTACATAATAATTTATCTATCTATTAATTTTTAGTTCATTCATGCATCCAACTCCTGACGATTGGCAAGAAGCCATGAAACGCGTAAGTGTTCATCTATGGATGCCAAATACAAGTTTGCCCAATAACTGTATCACATTACAACCTGTACCAATTTCATATATCATGCTGATCATGTATGAATTATTTGTATGTATTTGATCGCTTATTATTTATTCTGTTTGTCACAAATCATGTTCTCTAATCAATCATTCGTTATTAAATCTATTATCATTATATATTGACTCTTTATGATTATATTTTGTATCAAACATTTCATTGCTATCGGTTTTATTATAATTATTAATATCTACTACGATGTACCCCTAGGGGATTGTTACACTCAATTCAACTCACTCAGTTTATTCTATATATCTGTTTATTCTATATACAGTATATTATACACACCAACGTGCCTCGTGTAAAGTCCCAACCCCACTTCTTTTGTTCCCGTATTCCCCACAGCTGCTGCCCGGGAGATCGGCATATGCAGTGTCAGGATGGAGAGCGTGGGGGGGGGGGGTGGTAAACATATGTTTACTAGCCCCCTTCCTTTCCTAGGTGAACATGGTATGGTGAGCGTTCGGTACTGATTGGTCATATGTTCAGTTGTCACGGTTGGTGGCATAGTAAACAATGTTTACTATGCCATCATTTATGAATGAATGAGAGCTGCTATTCAGAGGCTTCCATCCATTCATAAGTATTGCAGCTGAGCCTGCAGAGAAAGAGACTGAACTCTTCAGTTCTTGTCTCTGTTTAAATAAAGAGACATTAGAGGTTTGTTAAAACCCCTGATGTCTCTCCAAAGACCCCCCCATAAATGAAATAAAAAATTGTTTAAAAAAAAAAAAGGGAAAAAAAATAGCAATGCCCCTTTCACACAGGCACCCCCATGGGACAGAATCCACTTGTTCAGCAGGGGGATTAGTCTGCTAACCCCCTGGGGATGACAGGTCCGTCTCCACTCCACTGTGCAGAGCAGGGACGGACACAGTCCCAACTGTTTTTTTCAGGCAGGATCAGATAGCTGCAGATGTCAGCAGACATGTCACCGCTGACATCCGCCGCTCCATAGGGGAGACTGGAGGGTCCAATCAAGTCCGCCTGAAAAACTGACGGACAGCCTGTGTGAAAGGGCACTAAGGGTAAATTTAGACACGCATTTAAATTGCCCATGCCTCTGAATGTTAACCTCCAGAGGCTACTGGCAGGCGGTGAGGAAAGCGATGCAATGCCTCCTCACCACCTGTTTTAACCCCATTTTTGCCAACAAATGCTGCGCAACTGAATGCCGCCCCCTCAACTGTAATGCCCTGTACACACGGTCGGATTTTCCGAGGGAAAATGTGTGATAGGACCTTGTTGTCGGAAATTCCGACCGTGTGTAGGCTCCATCACACATTTTCCATCGGATTTTCCGACACACAAAGTTTGAGAGCTTGCTATAAAATTTTCCGACAACAAAATCCGTTGTCGGAATTTCCGATCGTGTGTACACAAATCCGACACACAAAGTGCCACGCATGCTCAGAATAAATAAAGAGATGAAAGCTATTGGCTACTGCCCCGTTTATAGTCCCGACGTACGTGTTTTACGTCACCGCGTTCAGAACGATAGGATTTTCCGACAACTTTGTGTGACTGTGTGTATGCAAGACAAGTTTGAGCCAACATCCGTCGGAAAAAATCCTAGGATTTTGTTGTCGGAATGTCCGATCAATGTCCGACCGTGTGTACGGGGCATGAGTCTAAACAAAGCCTAGGGCCTTGTTCACACAGGGCATACCACTACAGGGCCATGTTTAGCTGCAGACGGATGCGCAGGTGTTCCATGCATCCCCATGCAGGCAGTGCCATTGATGTCAATTGGGACACAGTGGCTGAACGGGAATGCACAGGTGTTCTGTGCATTCCTGTACAGGCACTCCCATTCATGTCAATTGAGAGCAGCAGCTACAAGGACACAGCCACTGCTCCCAACTTGACATCCATGTGGGTGCATGTCCCTGAACTCACACTGTCTGTGTTTGGGTCCATGCACCTACACCCACATGGATGTCAGATCTGTCCTTGCAGCTGCTGTGTCCCATTTGACATGAATAGGACTGCCCGCACAGGGATGCACAGAATACCTGTGTATCCCTGTGCAGGTAAATACGGCTCTCCATGGGCATATTCTTTAGCACACCCCACTAAACGAGGCCTTAGTAGGAATTTAGCAAGAATTACGTAAGTTATATTGTGTTTATGTGTGCAAATAAGGATTTTAGTGTTTTTTTTTTTTTTTTTTGTGAAAATAGTGATTTGATAAACATTAGCACAAAAATTGCAGGGCCTTTAAAATCAGTAGCACCTTCTTTTTATTCTATTGGTCATGTGCTTTCAGAAAATATATGGTTTGGGGGGGTCTTTCACAAATTCTGAATGCTGTATGAAAAAAATTAAAACCTTCAGATGTAAAAAAAAATGATATATTTACATTTTTGCGTACGTTCGATTTTCACCATTTTGCAAAAAGGCGCAATGTAAAAATTGCAAATATTTGTTATTTATTAACTCCATACAGGTTAAGATTTTATATTTAGTTGGAATTTAGCAGGAATTTTGTAAAATTAGTTGTGTTTTTATCTGCTAATAATGGTTTTAGTGTATTTTCTGCAAATATATTGTTGTGATAAACATTTGCGCAAATACATCGGGGCCTAAAAAATCAGTAGCACCTTCTTTTTATTCTAGAGATCATATGCTTTCAGAAAATATATGATTTTTGGGGGTCTTTCACAAATTCTGAAAGTTGTAAGCGAAAAATGAAAACCTTCAGATTTTTTGAGAAATTTAGATATTTACACTTTTGCGTCTGTTCGTTTTTCACCATTTCATAAAAAGGCGCAAATTAAAAGTTACAAATATTTGCTATTTCCTAATGTCAACACAGATAAGTATAGGCTCCGCCCCCCATGCCTCCAGGATTTAAAGTGGAGGGCCACCCTGAAAAAAAAATTTCACCAAAATCCTAAAAAAAATTGAAAAAAAAAATTGAAAAAAAAAAATTTAAACTAACCTGAACCCTTCTTGCTAGGCAGTCTTCCTAATCTGCCTGTTCCTATTCCATGGCATGTTCTGCTCCTAGCTGAGCGGCCCCGTTGCCTTCTGGGAACTGTGTGTGTTCCCAGAAAACCACGGGGGCCATTCACAGATCTCCGCGCCGCAGGAAACTGGCAGTGAAGCCGCAAGGCTCCACTGCCTGTTTCCCTTACCTAGGATGGCGGTCTGTGGGACATTAACATGAAAAATCAAAAATACTCATTCTAAAGGCTTATATGCAATTTATTGCCATAAAAAGTGTTTAGGGACCCGGGTCCTGCCCCAGGGGAGATGTATCAATGCAAAAAAGTTTTAAAAACGTCAGTTTTTTCGGGAACAGTGATTTTAATAATGCTTAAAGTGAAACAATAAAAATTAAATAATTCTTTAAATATCGTGCCGGGGGGTGTCTAAAGTATTCCTGTAAAGTGGCACAGTTTTCCCATGTTTAGAACAATACCACAGCAAAATGACATTTCTAAAGAAAAAAAAGTAATTTAAAACTGATCGTGGCTGTAATGAATTGTCGGGTCTCAGCAATATAGATAAAATTGAACAAACCGGCATGGGTTCCCCCCCGTCCATTACCAGGCCCGTTGGGTCTGGTAAGAATATTAAACTGGCGACCCTGCCTTCCTCTGACGTCATGTGGCATCGGGGAGCGGGGTCACCCATTTACGTGACCGGGTGGCCCCACCCTCAGCTATATAACAGCTATCACTGAGAAGAAGCGTCACTCGGTGGGAGCCACCCATGGAGGCGGAGCTGTTGTGGCTTTTTTTCTTTTTTCGGCTCGCCGAGACCCAACAATTCATTACAGCCGCGATCAGTTTTAAATGACTTTTTTCCTTTAGAAATGTGATTTTGCTGTGTTACTGTTCTGAACATGGGACAACTGCCCCACTTTACAGGCATACTACAGACACTCCCCAGGCACGATATTTAAAGAAATATTTCATTTTTATTGTTTCACTTTAAGCATTATTAAAATCACTGCTCCTGAAAAAACAGCAGTTTTTAAAACTTTTTTTGCATTAATAAATGTCCCCTGGAGCAGGACCTGGGTCCCCAAACACCTTTTATCGCAATAACTTGCATATAAGCCTTTAAAATTAGCACTTTTGATTTTTCATGTTTGACTCCCATAGACTTTAACGGTGTTCGTGTGTTCGTCCAAATTTTTTGCCTGTTTGCATGTTCTGGTGTGAACCGGACTGGGGGTGTTCGGCTCATCCTTACGCAGGACCTAGGTGTGCTCCTCTACCTGGCTGGTCTAAAGGGCTGGCCGTCCATCCATGTGTGTGGATTGGGGTGCCAACCGCAGAGTGGATCTCCAAGAAAGCCTATGCCTTTCTGCTGCTCCCTCTGATTCTCAGCTTCCAGCTGAGGCTGTGGCGGGGGAAGGTGACAGTTCCGGTGATAATCCCAGATTGGCCAAAGGGGCCTTGGTACCCTCTGCTCATCCTTATGAGTGTGAAGGATTGACTCTCTTTGCCTGTAAGATCAAATCTTCTCCAAAGTCTCATTCATCTAGCATCCTACAGGCTCAGGCTGATAGCCTGGGTCTAAAGAGACAGAGGCTAGTGGATTTTGAATGCTCTGTGAAGATTGTGAATAATCTTACAAAAACAAGAAAGGACAGCGCTAACCATGCCTATAGTAGAGTATGGCATAAATTTCCAGCATTATTGCTGATCACGTATTTACGCTTGACACTTCAGAAGTCTGTTCTGAAATGTCTGCAGGTGTGGCTTGATTTAGGTCTACGCGTAAGTATTCTATAAGCACACATTTCGGCTATCTCTGCCTTCACCGGCATACAGTGAGCATCCAACACTTAATTATACTGTTTTTCAAGATGCAATTTGGTTGAAACCTCGAATTGTTGTTACTGAAATGGGATCTCCCATTGCTGTTGGACGTTATTGCATCAGATGCCTTTAATGACCCTGTGGTACCTCTCACTGAGAACTGCTTTACTGGTGGCAATTACATTAGCCAGAAGAGTCAGCATTGGTGGTCTTGGGGTTTAAGAACCCATACTCATGTATTTCACAGACAGGGTGGTACTCATGCCAATGCTCAAATTTGTGGCTGAACTGACCTTCAGAGTCCATATCACACAAGAGGTTGTCCTCCTACATTCCTTTTGGGGAGTACTCAAGAAATTAGCCCATCGGATGTGGGGCAAGCTTTAAAATGTTTAATCAAGGCAACTTCTGCCATCAGTCGGAGCATCTGTTTGTCATTCCAGGTGGAACACAATGATTTTACGGCTTCCAGAGGGATTATTGCCTCTTGGTTGGTAAAGCTCATCTCCTTGGCCTACAAGTTGAAAGGGTTGGCTGTGCCAGGAGAATCATGGCACTCTTCACTAGAAGGGTCTCGACCTTGAGAGTGGCAGCAGTCATGGCTTAATGACAGCTGAGTTTGGCAGAGGCATCCTGGCTTCTGTTTTTTTAGTCAGAATTGAGAAGTGTGTAACATTTTTCCTCCCCTGTTTTGGCTAGTTAGTTCCCAGCTGTGCTGACATGGAGCTGTCAGGAAAACGGAAAATTGAATTCAAATACTTGCCGTAATTTTCCTTTCCTGACGAGCTCCATGGCAGCACAGATCCCAACCAGCTTGGTAGGACTAGTTACAGAACGCTGAGGCTGTAGGTGGGCTCAAATTTATATGAGTTAAGTCCTGAGGCATTGGGGGGCAGAGCCTATACCCAGCTGTGCTGCCATGGAGCTCGCCAGGAAAGGAAAATTACGGCAAGTATTTGAATTCAATTTTCCGTTTTATTAACTCAATACAGGTTAAGCTTTTATATTTAGTAGGAATTTTGTCAAATTTGCTGTGTTTTTATCTGCTAATAATGATTTTAGTGGATTTTTAGTAAAAATATTGATTTGATAATGTCAGGGCTGGGCTCAGCCTTTCCTTCTCTGAGCTGGCCTCCGATTAGCTTTTGGCTAATTGCCAGCTCCTATCGCTCCACAGTGACTCACCTGTTGATGATATCCTGCTCGTCAGTCCTGCTTACATAAGCCATCCAGCCAAGATGATCTCTGCCTTCACCTTGGTCAACATCACAGAGACTCTCCTGCATTCCTGTTAAAGACTTGCTTGGCTGACATTCCTTCTGGCTCCAGATCCTGCTTTCTGTTCCACTACACTGATCCCTGGCTCCCGACTTTCTGGCTTGTCTGACTATTCATTCTGGCTACCGAAATTTGGCTATGTTTTGACTACGTTTGTTCTATTTACTTTTGTAGCGTATCAGATTATTACTTTAATCTCTTCACCCCAAAGCAACTGCTAATTATTTTCTTTCAGGTTTACCGTTACCTTCTTCCCAGTGTCCATCTTAGGGGTACTCCTCACTCGTTCAACTGAAACACTGGCTCCAACACTTAGTCCTTTTTTTCTTCCCAAGTTTTATATAGTAATAACATACGCAATACAGTGGGTGCCGCCGATATTGTGTCAATCTCGCCTCTGTTAGCGGCGAGATTGACACCTGCGAGCCCCGTCGCGGGAGCCAGCGCTGAGCTCTGTCGCTCATTCATTGTTTTATTTCCTCTGGATTCCTGCCTAAATCACTTTCACCGCTAGGTGTCGTACGTGCCTTGTTTTCTGTTTGGCTTTTATGCCCCCTTTGTCTCATGACGATGCATCTCGTGGGTCATCACACTACTACTGTGTCAAACGAAGGACGTGTGAAGGTGGACCAGCGGCTGCGTGCCAGCCTTTAATGCCCAGTGTCCAGAGTTCGATTCCCCAGTTAATTTTTTTTTATTGTCTTTTTTTTAATAGAGTATATTCGAGTACAGTACTGTATGTATAGTATTGGATACGTGTTACTGTATGTTTTTAAATGTCTAATAATATATGCTTATTAAATAGAGTATTGTAAATGCAACTGTATGCAAATCATGTCTGCACAGATGTTTTTACTGTACAGTATCTTATCAAATATCTCAATGCTGTTTCAGGGTCCTTTCATACAGTACATGCACCAAGCATTTCAGTATGGGCTGTATTACAGCACAGAACCCCCATGATCCCGGCCTGCAGACGGTGGGGAAATGACGTGCAGGATTGTTTCCCTACTGTACAGTACAGTATACAGTAATACAGTACCTGTACTTCTGCAGCCCTCCTTCGCCAGCTGAAGTCAGCATTGCACCCTGGCCGGGGGGGGACTCTGCACAGACCAATTAAAGTGTGTCTGCTCCATGCTCTTACACAACTGCTGCCCAGCCCGTTCACTGTACAGTACTGTACAGTACATGTGTGTCGCTCCGCGCTCATGCACCCTTCAGCCGGCGTGGGATGCCATTCGGCAACACTACAGTATGAATTATGGTCTTTGTAGTTCTGCCATGCAGTGACGTGTTCATGGTCTTTGTGGTGGAAGGGGCAGTTACCCTGTACAGTACTGTATTTGCTACAGGAAGTTATCACTGTCTTGTAAAAGCAGCCTAACCTATTGTAAGCCAGCGAGAAAACTGAATGTTTTTTTATTTTTATTTTTGTCTTCTCAAAACCTAATACTGTATAAACTAAGAGTACAGTACTGTACAGTACGTCCCAGTGCCTCTTGGATGCTTTTTTTTCCTTCGTCACAGGCATAGAACAAATCAAGACAGGCCGATCAACAGCTGAAGGCACGATACATCTCCGCCCCATAACTGTATCTATTTTCCCGTAGAAATTTGCAACTTGCATTCCAATACACTGTACAGTATACGTGATGTACAGTACAGTACAACTGGCAGATACAGTACAGTAAGCAAGAGTTTGAATCTACTGTCAATCGGAAACCTTCTGGCTTTTAAAAGAATCATGGCGTGTTGGGAGACCGATGTCTGGGAGGTGCACATACTGTACAGTACTGTACAGTACACTACAGTACAGTTGCAATCATCAATTCAGAAAAGGTATGAACCTTTTTCTCTAGCAGAGTCCCAACAGCCATTGTTCATCAATCTTCAAAACCAAGTCCTGGCGACATCATGTCTGGCACCATGACAACGTTTTCATTCAAATACAGTACCTGTACTGTCCTGGCTCAGCATTCTACTGTAATGGTTCACATTGCTGTACAGTAAAGTACAGTACTGTATCTTGTCTTTCTGCCCAGATTTGTAGGTACTGTACTGCTTTTAGTAGTGAACCCGAAATGATTTCCCAGGACATACTGTACTGTAAGTAGACGAAGGCGGGAAAGGCATCTTGCCGGACATACAGTAGCATGAAACAGATCCAGTCATGGCTGCTGACGTGGGATATACAGTACAGTGCAAGCATCTCTAAGAGGTTGCAATGTGAACAGAGCGGGGGGAGGGGAGCGGTAATTTAAGCTTGCTGAGCCAGAGCTGTGAGCCACACAAATCAACAGCACATCCATGTCCTCCGCTGCCTATACTGTAGTGTTGCCAAACAGCCCTTTCCATGCTGTTTGCATTAAGGGTAAAAAGGTTTTAGATTATTATTATTATTATTATTACATTTTAAAGATACTGTACCTGTACTTTAGAGTATTTGTGTTTTTTTTATTTACTGTATGTTTAATGTGTACGGTAATTTGGTGTAAGGTTTTCCACCTGACAACGGGTTCAGTACAGTACTCTGCCACTCGAAAGGTTTGCTTGTGCCCCAAGGTCTGGCTCATGACATACAGTACTGTACTGTACAGTGTACAGTACTGTAAGCTGAAGGTTAGCCCATTTCAACTACAGTAGTAAGGTTGGCAAAGTGAATAAATATTACATTTTATATACTGTATAAATAAACATGGTCTCTCATACTGTTCATAAACTATTTTTATTTAACGGAGTCCAGCAAAAATAAACAGTACAGTACAGTAATCACATATTGGTTGCTGCACCATTCCTCTCAATCACCACCGGCAAGACCTTCTTTATGTGGTCAATTGTGTCACAGCAGATTTTAATGGTCAGAATGTCTCTCCAAAACTTAAGAATCCCATCAATTAGCTCCACCTTGTTTGTCGGTTTGTGTACCCTTTTGAGGTACCCCTTCAGATGTGCCCACACCATCTCAATGGGGTTCATATCCGGTGATCTGTAAACACAGTGAGCATACAGTAAGTACACAAGCAAAAAGGTTCAAATTGCAATCTTTGTACAGTGTCAAAAGTGGAAAATGACTGGCATGGTTGTTGTTAATAATTACTGTAAGTGTTAAACGTGTCTTTGGACTCTTACAGTACAGTACTGTGTTTTGGGGATTGTTTACTACTGTATATACTGTACAGTAAGCACATAACATGTACAGGTACTGTACTGTACAGTACTGTACTGTACAGTATGTTTAGCACTGTTAATGCACTTTGCAACCTACTGTACTGTAACCGTTGGATGTCTATCCCTTGCTACACAGTACTGTACTGTACAGTATGTTTTGTATGTAATTCTCATCTAAAAATATTTGTACAGTAATAAATATTGGTTAAAAAACAAAAGTGGCAAATGAAACACAGAGACCAAATGTTCAAAATATCAAAACAAATGGACAAAAATGAATTAGAAATCATTGTAAAAAAAATGACAACAGTAAAGAATAAAAAATAAATAAAAATTATTACTCTGGGGGTGTCCGCAACCAGTTTACCCCATTACTGGCCATAAATGGTGCAGCACAGGAATGTTTCGGATCATTGTCCATTATCACACGGCATCCATCTGGGTATACTTGCTTTAGGTATGGAACCAGCGCATTGGTGACTATATGCTCTTTGAAAAATGCGGTGTCCATAATACCTGTGATGACAGAAGACGCACGACATTAAAGCAATTGAATAAAAAGATTGAGGGAGTTGTAATCAGGTTGTGGCAGCTGTACAGTACTGTACCTTCAAATAGCACCAATGGTCCAGGTCCAAACTTTGAGATGCCACCCCACACATGGATTTTAACGGGATGTTTTGGCTGTGGCTTAGTAGACAGGTGTCCTTTTTTGCAGAATGCCATTGTATTGAATCTCACAAGCGAAATTGTGGATTCATCAGTGAAAAGCATATGATGGAAATTTTCGCCTGTTTCCAACCAGAGCTTGGCGTGAGCCACCCGTTTCTGCTTGTTGATTTCTCTCGTCATTGGTGAAAACCTACGGTAACAATGTACAGTACAGTAAACACAGAGGATTGTCATACTGTACAGTATTATTTAAAAGCGCATTTAAAAATCAAACATCATACAGTAAGTGGGGTAAATGGGGTAACGGATTATACATTAGTTATAATAAATTTTAAAATATTCATACTTAGCTCGTTGCCACTGCCAACCTAAAGCCCGACGGACTTTGAGAACAAGTCCTTTACACACGCTAATCCCATGCTCAGACAGCAGCAACCTCTGTACTTGTGCAGCAGTCCGTTCATCATCCTCACGCATTAATGCGTCAATATGCACAGACAGAACTCTGCAGAAAAAAGAGGGATGGTCAGTCTGGTTTTCTTGAATTCATGTTTTTGTTAAAAAAGAAAAAAGGAAAGCTCAGCCACAGTGCCCCCATTCAGTACAGTAACGTCCTGTGAGCCACCCCTACAGTAACTACAGTACAGTACTGTACAGTATGAGACCAATGAAGTCTCTAAAACCAGTGCTTCTACAGTGTTTTGAATCAGCTGCTACAGTAGCGTTGCACATGTCTCATAAATCATGCATTTATTTTTTTGAAGGGCTTTGATTGCTTTAACATTTAATAATTTTTCTGGAGGTTATACAGTACTTACAGAATTTTTCACGTGAATGCACATTGTCCCTTTTTTTGCAATATTGGATTGCACGAATATCACTTTATTGTTGTTGATTTATAGCACAATAATATTTTTTATTATTTAGATTTATATTTTCATAGTGCAGCGTATTATACTGTGTATTTTAAAAACATTCAGCTGTGCCTGTCAGTGCGCTATGAATTCTGGTACTTGTGGTTCTAAATAAATTATCGTACAGATTGGTACAGTACTTACTTATCCAGATGTTTGATGGCACGTTTTCTTGGATGTGCATTGCCACTGGCGTGATATTGCACGACTCTTAGAGATGCTTGTATATCCCACGTCAGCAGCCATGACTGGATCTGTTTCATGCTATGCCCAGCAAGACGCCTCTCCCGCATTCGTCTACTTATGTCCTGGGAAATCATTTTGGATTCACTACTAAAAGCAGTACAGTACCTACAAATCTGGGCAGATAGACAAGATACAGTACTGTACTGTACTTTACTGTACAGCAATGTGAACCATTACAGTAGAATGCTGAGCCAGGGCAGTACAGGTACTGTATTTGAATGGAAACGTTGTCATGGTGCCAGACATGATGTCGCCAGGACTTGGTTTTGAAGATTGATGAACAATGGCTGTTGGGACTCTGCTAGAGAAAAAGGTTCACACCTTTTCTGAATTGATGATTGCACCTCCCAGACACCGGTCTCCCAACACGCCATTATTCATTTAAAAGTCAGAAGTGTACTGTACAGTGTATTGGGATGCAAGTTGCGAATTTCTACGGGAAAATAGATACAGTTATGGGGCGGAGATGTATCGTGCCTTCAGCTGTTGATCGGCCTGTCTTGGGTAGACAATTTCCAGTCAAACGCAACAGGAAGGTGGCAGAGAAAAACAAGGAAAATGTAAATCCGGTTCCTCAGCCCAAGAAACCGAGACGAGAGAAAAAGAAGAATTCTGTTATTGCTACAGTTGTGGGTGAGTTACTGAACAGTTCATATAGTAATACTGTTGCTGAGTGAAAATGCATGTACAGTACTGTACAGGTACTGTACTGCAATCTACAGTACCTGTAATTGGACTTACTATAGAGATACAGTACTGTACATTAGTATTCTGCTACTGTATATTTTGTAGTCTGATACAGTATAACCTGTACTTTGTTTCTCCCTTCATGCAGTAATTGGTGTGGTTTTTTGTATGTAGATCTGAGGGGGACATGCAAGGAAAATAAAAAAACAGCACTTTAGCTTGCACATGATTGGATGATAAAAGACTGCAGAGCTTCCCCTCATTTCAGATCTACTGTACCCCTCAGATCCACAGCGACTGCACTTCCAAGTGCACTTTCTGTGGAATTTTAAGTGCACTTTGCACTTGTAGTGCAAAGTGGATTTGCCTTTTGTACATAACGTGTCCTCTAAAATCTAATGTTTTTAGAATGTTGTACAGTAATTGTGGTTTGTGAGAAATAGAAACATACAGTTTTAGAAATGAAGAAAGCATTATTACTACTGTACTAAAGACATTATTACAACTAAAGAACTGACCGCAATACTGTATTTATAATCAACAGTTTCAGAAGAGGGACTGGCTCTCGCAGAACGGCTGAGGAAGGGAGAGGAGCTAACATTTTGCCCAACACCTAAATTCCATGGACTCCATGCTGCACCTGAAATCTATGCACTGTTGGCTCCATCAGAAGCGCTTGCATGTAATATAACCCCTGCACAGCCAGCAACACTTGAAGTGGATGACCTGCCTGGGCTTTCTGCAGCATCTGCATCCATAGTGCCTGTGCGCACTGTAACCCCAGCACAGCCAGCAACACCTGAAGTTGACAAACTCCCTGCATCTGAAGTAAAAAGGGTTCATGGACTTCAAAAGAGAAAGCATTTTTTGAAGCAGGCAGTTGACAGACAGCATAATAGTGAACCCCTTATGCATCTCAAGCGGCTGGAACGCCAGGTGCGCTTACTGCGTAAAACACTAGTGGGAGCAGTGGAGTACATACTGCAGATTCACACTGGACATGAAGAACTTAAGTCTGGACAGGAAGAACTCAAGGCTGGGCAAGAGAGGCTGGAGCAGGAGTTTGCGAACACTTGGTTGCACAGAATTAGCCAGATGAATTTGCAAGGGGATTACATGGCACCACAAGAGATGGGTGGCGATTCACAGATTCCTCTTTCTCCTATTTTGCAAATACCTCTGACACCACCAATGTATGACAAAGTTACTGCTGTGGCACCCTTGGATTCTATGACGACCCCAGTCAGAAGCAATCCAAATCCAGTGTCCTTCACATCTGTCACACCCATGGATTCTATGACCACCCCAGTCAGAAGCAATCCAAGCCCAGTGTCCTTCACTTCTGCCACACCCTTGGATTCTATGACCACCCCAGTCAGAAGCAATCCAAGCCCAGTGTCCTTCACTTCTGCCACACCCTTGAATTCTATGACCACCCCAGTCAGAAGCAATCCAAGCCTAGTGTCCTTGACATACCCAACGACAAGCGCTACAGGCAGCAGGGTATCGTCGGTGTCAAGGATGAAAAAGACCATGTCTCCATTACCAGACTGTGCCCTCCCAGTCATAACTGAAGAGGATACAGCCCTTATAGTCCTGCATTCGGTCAACAAACCAGGCAATATGGCCCGGCTTGTTTTTAAACATTTAATATCATGGGAGCAATACCAGCAGTGGACCAAGAGGGTTAATTTTGATGGTGATAATCGCAAACCAGGAATCCCCGCAAATCTGAAAGCAACCATTCTTGACTTTGTCCACAAAAGATTCCATGGGGACAATGTGCAAGCTTGTAGGGACAAAGTTAACGAATTCCTCAGGATGTCACGAGAATGCCCTTGGTCAAAGTTGTAATAAAGACACTAAAGTTATAGTGTTAAATTATATCATGTACAGTAGTTACAGTAATGTGCTTTAGACACTGCAGAAACTGTACTGTACCATTTTGCTGTGCTGTTGATTGGTTTTGTGGGTGGGAGGAGGGACACCTTTCAGTGCTAGACAACCTTGTGTTCTACAAACAGTAACAGACTGCCTAAGGCTGAAACTTTTTATCTTTTTTCTCACAGCTCTGGCTTAGCAAGCTTAAATTACCGCTCCCCCCCCCCCCCCGCTTTGTTCACATTGCAACCTTGAGAGCCGAGGAAGAGAATGAGTGCCATGGGCGGTGCCTACTGTACTGTACTGTATGTCTATGGTACTTTTAATTTAGTCTTTCTACCATACTGTACAGTACATTATGTACAGTATCTATTCCTGGCACTGCTTAGACGGCAGAACCTCCTGGCAGGAGCAAAAAATAACTACTGTTATTAAACAATTTGTACAGTTTATTTTTGCTGGACTCCATTAAATAAAAATAGTTTATGAACAGTATGAGAGACCATGTTTATTTATACAGTATATAAAATGTAATATTTATTCACTTTGCCAACCTTACTACTGTAGTTGAAATTGGCTAACCTTCAGCTTATAGTACTGTACACTGTACAGTACAGTACTGTACAGTATGTCATGAGCCAGACCTTGGGGCACAAGCAAACCTTTTGAGTGGCAGAGTACTGTAGAGAGTAGAGATGCTTGTACAGTATATCCCACGTCAGCAGCCATGACTGGATCTGTTTCATGCTATGCCCGGCAAGACGCCTCTCCCGCCTTCGTCTGCTTACAGTATGTCCTGGGAAATCATTTTGGATTCACTACTAAAAGCAGTACAGCACCTACAAATCTGGGCAGATAGACAAGATACAGTACTGTACTGTACTTTACTGTACAGCAATGTGAACCATTACAGTAGAATGCTGAGCCAGGGCAGTACAGGTACTGTATTTGAATGGAAACGTTGTCATGGTGCCAGACATGATGTCGCCAGGACTTGGTTTTGAAGATTGATGAACAATGGCTGTTGGGACTCTGCTAGAGAAAAAGGTTCACACTTTTTCTGAATTGATGATTGCAACTGTACTGTAGTGTACTGTACAGTACTGTACAGTATGTGCACCTCCCAGACATCGGTCTCCCAACACGCCATGATTCTTTTAAAAGCCAGAAGGTTTCCGATTGACAGTAGATTCAAACTCTTGCTTACTGTACTGTATCTGCCAGTTGTACTGTACTGTACATCACGTGTACTGTACAGTGTATTGGAATGCAAGTTGCAAATTTCTACGGGAAAATAGATACAGTTATGGGGCGGAGATGTATCGTGCCTTCAGCTGTTGATCGGCCTGTCTTGGGCAACTTCCAGTTAAACGCAACAGGAAGGTGTCACAGAAAAACAAAGGAAAATGTAGTTAAAATTGGCTAACCTTCTGCTACTGTAGTACTGTACTGTACAAGGTCTGTGCCCCCAGACCTTGGGGCACAAGCAAACCTTTCGAGTGGCAGAGTACTGTACTGAACCCATTGTCAGGTGGAAAACCTTACACCAAATTACCGTACACATTAAACATACAGTAAATAAAAAAAACACAAATACTCTAAAGTACAGGTACAGGTACAGGTACAGTATCTTTAAAATGTAATAATAATAATAATCTAAAACCTTTTTACCCTTAATGCAAACAACATGAACTGTTACAGATAAAGCTTTCCACAAGCTGTAAATTTTTATACTGTACAGTAATTGGTGAATGGAAACATCTCCACTGCTCCCTGTGGAGAGCATGCGGGGGATCTGAGAAACGCATTACGAGTCTGGAGTGAAGCAGTGTACTGTATACTGTACAGTACTATACTGTACTGTACTGTCCAGTACTGCAGATTAAGGTGGATTTGTATAACAAAACGGAGTATGGAGGTCCAGTAAAAGCCCTGTCAGATTTGTTCTATGCCTGTGACGAAGAAAAAAAAAGCATCCAAGAGGCACTGGGACGTACAGTACTGTACTCTTAGTTTATACAGTATAAGGTTTTGAGAAGAAAAAAAAAAATATTCAGTTTTCTCGCTGGCTTAGGCTGCTTTTACAAGACAGTGATAACTTCCAGTGGGTGCCCATAAGGTTACCAGAAAAATAATATGTACAGTACCAATAGGAGTGCCAGACCAATGATAAGAGTCCGAATTGATTTATTGGCTTGCATTAAAGACATTCAACACGTTTGAGAGACCTGAAGACCCCCCCAACTTTATCAGGGCATAAGGAAGTTACAGTACTTGCTGGACCAAGAGAGTTACTGTACAGTACTAGCCACCAACTTGGTGAACAGCGGTAAAGATCTTTTTGGGATGTTTTTTTTTTTTTTGCATACAGTACAGTATATATACAGTATATTTATTTCATTTTCATTTCATTTTCAAACAATGGAAAATCACTCCCGATTCTGCTACAGGTGAGCACAGAAACAGTGTTTAGTACTGAATACTGTAGCAAATACAGTATTGTACAGGGTAACTGCCCCTTCCACCACAAAGACCATGAACACGTCACTGCATGGCAGAACTACAAAGACCATACGGTAATTTATAGTGTTGCCGAATGGCGTCCCACGCCGGCTGAAGGGTGCATGAGCGCGGAGCGGCACACATGTACTGTACAGTACTGTACAGTGAACGGGCTGGGCAGCAGTTGTGTAAGAGCACGGAGCAGACACACTTTAATTGGTCCGTGCAGAGTCCCCCCCCGGCCAGGGTGCAATGTGTGCTGTACCGTGGCCCACTGACTTTTTACCCTTAATGCAAACAGCATGGAAAGGACTGTTTGGCAACACTACAGGCAGCGGTGGACAAAAAAAAAAGTACATACAGTACAGTAGGAGTACAGGTACTCTACTATACAGTACAGTAGGGGAACAATCCTGTACTGTACAGTACGTCATTTCCCCACCATCTGCAGGCCGGGATCATGGGGGTTCTGTGCTGTAATACAGCCCATGCTGAAATGCTTGGTGCATGTACAGTACTGTATGAAAGGACCCTGAAACTGCATTGAGATATTTGATAAGATACTGTACAGTAAAAACATCTGTGCAGACATGATTTGCATACAATTGCATTTACAATACTCTATTTAATAAGCATATATTATTAGACATTTAAAACATACAGTAACACATATCAAATACTGTACATACAGTACTGTACTCGAATATACTCTATTAAAAAAAGACAATTAAAAAAAAAATTAACTGGGGAATCGAACTCTGGACACTGGGCATTAAAGGCTGACATGCAGCCGCTGGTCCACCTTCACATGACCTTCTTTTGCCACAGTAGTAGTGTGATGACCCATGAGATGCATCATCATGAGACAAAAAAGATTGGCCATGGCTGGGATCGAACCGGGGTCTCAGAGAAAGACTGAACAAAAGCTGACATGCGCACAAAGGTTTTTGTCCAGCGCCACCCCGCGGTTACGTGTAGCAACAACAGTTTGAGAATGTATTAATTAACAGCGCGAGATGGTCTCGGGGCAGCGAGCGCGAGAAGCACAGCCTCGCAGCGGTGATTTCCAGCGCAATCCCATCGCGCTGGAAACACAATGTCGGCGGCACCTACTGTAGAAAGGTAGAGGGTGAAAAGGGATTCAGGTACCTTGGATGTTGCGGTTGGAGATAATTTCTATATCCAGTGAAAAACACTGACCTAGCAGGCGATGCAATGCTTGAACACGGTCTCTGCCACAGACCCTACGATTCTGGGTGAACAAATTGTGGTGATCTAAATGGTCTCTGCCACAGACCGTACAGTCTTGAAAGAACTGACTGTGGTACTAATCCAAGATGCGTCTCCGACTGAGTTCCCAGGCTCTTCTCAAGATACCAGCCTTATGCTCGGTCCTCTCCCGAAGAGTCCTCCCCTGGTCACTGCAGTCTCTTGCTTCTTCCCGCAGGCTTGACAGCAAAGAGACCATCATGCTGACCCATAGGCTACCAAGACTCTGATCCTTCCTTTAGAAGCTAGGCCTTAGGTCTGCCAATCTCAAGGCAGAACTTTAAGGATTCGTAGTCTCCCAGGCCAGGAGGGCCACGAGGTGGGAAGCGCCAACCCACCCCCCGAGCCCGGGGGGTCAGGAAGCGCAGACCAACCAATAGCCAAAAAAAATATAACTCTTAATCCTGAGAGTCAAATACCTGAATCCCAACATTTAAGTGGAAAGAAAGGAGAGAGAGCAAATCAATTAGACAATAGATGATTAACAATATCACAACTGAATAGGAAGTACAACAAACTTTCCCATGACCTATCTATCTGTACCACCCACTCTCTAATGGTTTGCTAGAAGATCCAGACGAATCTGAAATAAAATGCACAAAAACAAACAATACAATAAAAGTCAGTACCTTTCTTGCAAGAAGCAAAACCCCACTTCCTGAGAAACGAAATTTTCTTTCCTGCCATGAACTATATTTACTGTCATAGATAATTTCTCTTTTTTTTCTTTAAAGTTCGACCTTATCGAGAAACTGCTACCACCTGGTGGCAGAAGTCATTGTAATACAAATCTTCTTAGGTTAGTGTTGGGAGAGATGCAAGAAGAAAAAAAAAATCTTGACAAGTAGTCTCTCTAACAACTGACACTAATTAACTATTCCCCATAGTCCTTGCATTGAAGAAAGGAGAAGAAGATAGAAGTTTCCTTCTTAGGTTGTCACCAACAGAATGGTTATCATAATCGATCACCAATAAAACCAGGGATCTGGTAAAGTCACAGCTTTCCCTTGTGCATCTACTGTGGTGATGAAGTTTATGATGTTATCTTTTCCCGGCCAACAGATAACAACCTTATCCGCATATATGTGCCTCCCATAGCTCCAATGTAACAGGCATCCGGCAAACTGATCATCCATCACAGAAGAATATCCTGGCTTCCTAAAGGGCTTAGACACTTTCAAATAGTCCCAAACGTCTTCACTATACCAGCCTTCTCTGTTCTCCTTCAATCTCTTGCATGATATCTCTAGGAACGTATGGGAATTCAAGTCCATATTCTGTGGCCGCTCGCTTGTTTAACAGCCGTTGAGATCGAGCGAGCCTTGGCAAGGAACGGAAACTTCCCAAACCAGAAGGCACACATGAAACTGGGGATTTGTGTACCATATCAAAGAGAGATGATTTGTTTGTTCTGGACGGACCGGTATTTTTAGACAAAGTCCCGCTAGCAATTGTAGGGGTTTCCACCCGAGGTGATGTGTTCCCCGAATTCACAGCTGCCCAGTCAGACAAATTATATGTTGAAGCAGCATCATCACTATTCGCCCACAGCATCTCCTGAGACAAAGATTCAAAAAGATCATCATCTCCTGAAAGATCAGAGAGAGAGTCTATTTCTGAGTCCCGCAACTCCTCTGCAGCCGTATATTGGCAAACAGTCCCCCCATGCACAATGTCCCCTGAGATCTCCCCCGTTCCTGACGTGGACTCCTTCTGTGGATCCGGTTCAGGAAATCTCTGAGGTAGGCCTCGACTGCGGCCGCGGGAGGCTTTCACGTACCCAACCTTCTTTTGAGTGGGAACAGCAAGGTCGGTAATGGTAGAGGTGATGGCAGTAGCAGTATTTACTGTCAGCTCCTCAATGGCAGTCACAGGTCCATCCCTCTCTGGAACACTCAGCGTGGCAGACTTTTAGAGTGTAGGCCTGACTACAGGATTGAATGCAACAGTCTCTTCAGTGGCGATGCCTGTGGCCCAATCCATCCGGTAGGTCTGGGGTGACATGGTGGGTTGCTCCATGGTGAACAGATATTCCCCACAATGTAAGCATCGGACAAATGGTCAAGGACTTGCGACCAGTCCCTCTCATCCATTACACAGCATGCCCAAAGCCTCTGAGTCTCCCATTGTATACAGGATGAAACGCCCATGCGGTTTCAGGTGAATCCCTGTGTCTGTCAGCAGTGCTCCAGGCAGTCTGATACTCGCAGTGGTTCCTCCAAAGCAATTGCTAATTATTTTCTTTCGAGTTTACCATTACCTTCTTCCCAGTGTCCATCCTAGGGGTACTCATCACTCGTTCAACTGAAACACTGGCTCCAACACTTAGTCCTTTTTTTCTTCCCAAGTTTTATTTAGTAACAACATACGCAATAGAAAGGTAGAGGGTGAAAAGGGATTCAGGTACCTTGGACGTTGCGGTTGGAAATAATTTCTATATCCAGCGAATAACACTTCCACAGCTGGATTCAGCAATCACCGGATAGGCCACTCTCACTGACCTAGCAGCGGATGCAATACTCGAACACGGTCTCTGCCACAGACCCTACGATTCTGGGTGAACAAATTGTTGTGATCTAAACGGTCTCTGCCACAGACCATACAGTCTTGAAAGAACTGACTGTGGTACTAATCCAAGATGTGTCTCCGACTGAGTTCCCAGGCTCTTCTCAAGATACCAGCCTTATGCTCGGTCCTCTCCCGAAGAGTCCTCCCCTGGTCACTGCAATCCCTTGCTTCTTCCCACAGGCTTGACAGCAAAGAGACCATCATGCTGACCCATAGGCCACCAAGACTCTGATCCTTACTTTAGTAGCTAGGCCTTAGGTCTGCCAACCTCAAGGCAGAACTTTAAGGATTCATAGTCTCCCAGGCCAGGAGGGCCATGAGGTGGGGAGCACCAACCCACTCCCCAAGCCCAGGAGGTCAGGAAGCGCGGACCAACCAATAGCCAAAAGCCCCAAAAGATGGTGTCTGTGTCTTAAATACCCCTAACCACAAATGTCCAGTGTGTGTGAACCACTCCCACCGAAAAGCCTCTGAGCAATGAGTAGTCAATGTGTTTGACCAGACTGTATTTCCCGATCCACCAATGATGACAGCACCACCCATGGTTGGATGGAAATCTGCACAGTCCAGCCAATCTGGCAAATAAACCATTAAATTTAGGCAATAATAAGTTGAGTCTAAACTGTAGCTTCAACTAATTTATATTTTTTTAAAAACATAGCGTCTGCTCATTAGGAGCAGGGCGCTACACTTTTATTATTAAACAAGTGTAATTTAACTGTATTTATGTCTTGGCCTGATTCATGGTTTCTGACAGATAAACATTTGCGCAAATATCATGGGACCTTAAAAATCAGCAGCACCTTTTTTTTATTCTAATGGTCATGTGCTTTCAGAAAATATATTGTTTGGGGGGTCTTTTACAAACTCTGAAAGCTATAAGTGAAAAATAAAAAAGCAAAGGAAATATTGCAAAAATGGTCTGGCCACCTGAGTGTACAAAATGGAGCACAGGGCCTGGCAGTGAAAGGGGTTAACCACTTCAATACCAGGCACTTTCCCCCCTTCTTGCCCAGAACAATTTTCAGCTTTCAGTGCTGTCGCAATTTGAATGACAATTGCGCGGTCATGCAACATTATACCCAATCAAAATTTTTATCATTTTCTTAACACCAATAGAGCTTTCTTTTCGTGGTATTCAATCACCTCTGGGGTTTTTATTTTTTGCTAAACAAACTAAAAAAGTCCAACATTTTTGAAAAATATTTTTTTTCTTTGTTTCTGTTATAAAATGTAGTTTTCTCCTTCACTGACGGGCACTGATGAGGCTGCACTAATGGGCACTGATGAGGTGGCACTGATAAGGTTTCACTGATGGGCACTGATGAGGAGGCACTGATATGTAGAAATGATGGGCACTGATAGGTGGCACTGATGGGCACTGATATGCAGCACTGATGGGCACTGATAGGCGGCACTAATGGGCACTGATAGGCGGCACTGATGTGCAGCTTTTATGGGCACTGATAGGTGGCACTGATGGGCACTGATAGGTGGCACTGATGGGCACTCATAGATGGCACTGGATAAGCAGCACTGATGAGCAACTGACAGGCATTACTGATTGGCATCTACAGGGCATTGACATACATTACTGATGGGGCACTGATTGGCAGATTTATGGGCACTGATTGGTACATTTATGGGCACTGATTGTCACTTTGATGGGCACTGACAAGCGTTACTGATGAGGCACAGACAGGCAGCTGATGGGCACCGATTGGAAGCTGATGGGTACCTCTCATGGGGGCTGCACTGATAATCAATGTGCTGATTATCAGCGCAGACCCCCCCTCTGACAGGTAGAGACGCTGATCGGCTCTCCCTGTCAGCACAAACCAAGGAAAGCTGTCTACTGCCACTTCCTGATTCACGCTGTGATCAGCTGTGATTGGTCACAGCTGGTCACGTAGTAAGGAACCTCCGTTCGAGGCTCCTTACCACGATCAGAGATGCGGTGTGTCATTGTGACACACAGCACTGCAGATTGCCGCCCTGCATGCCGGCATTTTATCCTGAAATATGTCATATGAGGTTCAGTCAGGATAACAGAACCACCGCCCGGCCGTCATTCTGCTATAGGCCGGGTGGGAAGTGGTTAAGCATATATCACATATGGTCTTTAACATTAAGCTGACCTCTTTCATGTGCACATCTAAAAAGAAGAAAAAAACTATAGCTCCTCTTTAATACTTGATTGAAACAATCCCAAACCCCAATTTAAATGACTAAGCTAGGGGCCAGAAAACAGCACTGTGCATCCAGGAAAAGACCATCTGAGGGCATGATAAAGTTGTAGAATTCATATGAACTGTTTTTCCATGATTCCCAATCAAGTGAACCCACCCTCATGGTAGTCAGGGGGCAGAAATCCCTATATGCGTGGACAGGTTCTCCTAAGACTCTCATCTTGCACTACTCTTCTCAATATGAACGTGTCAGAGCAGGAAAGATGACCACGGCTCGTCTTCATGAACCGATGTGGAGTTCATGAACCAAAGCAAATTTTGTGAATTTTTTTGAAAAATACCAATTTTATTTGTATATATATAAATTTCTAGATGTTTAATCTATATACAAATAAAATTGGTATTTTTTTTTTAAATATACAGTGCCTTGAAAAAGTATTCATACCCCTTGAAATTTTCCACGTGTTGTCATGTTACAACCAAAAACGTAAATGTATTTTATTGGGATTTTATGTGATAGACCAACACAAAGTGGCACATAATTGTGAAGTGGAATGAAAATGATAAATGGTTTTCAAAGTTTTTTTACAAATAAATATGTGAAAAGTGTGGCGTGCATTTGTATTCAGCCCCCCTGAGTCAATACTTTGTAGAACCACCTTTCACAGCAATTACAGCTGCAAGTCTTTTTGGGGATGTCTATATCAGCATTGCACATCTAGACAGACATTTTTGCCCATGTTTCTTTACAAAATAGCTCAAGCTCTGTCAGATTGGATGGAGACCATCTGTGAGCAGCAAATTTCAAGTCTTGTCACAGATTCTCAATTGGATTCAGGTCTGGACTTTGACTGGGCCATTCTAACACATGAATATGCTTTGATCTAAACCATTCAATTGTAGCTCTGGCTGTATGGTTAGGGTCGTTGTCCTACTGGAAGGTGAACCTCCGCCCCAGTCTCAAGTCTTTTGCGGACTCTAACAGGTTTTCTTCTAAGATTGCCCTGTATTTGGCTTCATCCATCTTCCCATCAACTCTGACCAACTTCCCTGTCCCTGCTGAAGAAAAGCAAAAGGTTGGTGTGTTCAGGGTGATATGCAGTGTTAATTTTCCACCACACATAGCATTTTGCTTTTAGGCCAAAAAGTTCAATTTTAGTCTTATCTGACCAGAACACCTTCCTGCACATATTTGCTGTGTCCCCCACATGGATTCTCACAAACTGCAAACGGGACTTCTTATGGCTTTCTTTTAACAATGGCTTTCTTCTTGCCACTCTTCCATAAAGGCCAGATTTGTGGAGTGCACGACTAATAGTTGTCCTTTGGACAGATTCTCCCACCTGAGCTGTGGATCTCTGCAGCTCCTCCAGAGTTACCATGGGCCTCTTAGCTGCTTCTCTGATTAATGCTCTCCTTGCCCGGCCTATCAGTTTAGGTGGAGGGCCATGTCTTAATAGATTTAGTTGTGCCATACTCTTTCCATTTTTGGATGATGGATTGAACAGTGCTCCAGAAAGATATGTTCAAAGATTGAGATATATTTTTATAACCTAACCCTCCTTTAAACTTCTCCCCAACTTTATCTCTGACCTGTCTGGTGTGTTCCTTGGCCTTCATGATGCTGTTTGTTCACTAAGGTTCTCTAACAAACCTCTGGGGTATTCACAGAACAGCTGCATTTATACTGAGATTAAATTACACACAGGTGGACTCTATTTACTAATTAGGTGGCTTCTGAAGGCAATTGGTTCCACTAGATTTTAGTTAAGGGTATCAGAGTATAGGGGGGTTGAATACAAATGCACACCACACTTTTTACATATTTATTTGTAAAACATTTTGAAAACCATATATCATTTTCCTTCCACCTTACAATTATGTGCCACTTTGTGTTGGTCTATCATATAAAATCCAAATAAAATACATTTATGTTTTTGGTTGTAACATGACAAAATGTGGAAAACTTCAAGGGGTATGAGTACTTTTTCAAGGCACTGAATGTTGGATTTTTTTGTTAAGTGTGGTCATCAGAGGTATATTTAAAGTCCCACTAAGCTTGGCTAATAAAAATTATACTATTCTGTAACACAACAGCTTAAAGGAATCTCCCAAGCATTCAACTTGAAGTTAGGGTTAGGATTACTGTTATGCCCCGTACACATGGTCGGATTTTCCAACGTAGGCTCCATCGGAATTTCCGTCACACAAAATTTGAGAGCTGGTTCTCAAATTTTCCAAAAACAAAATCTGTTGTCGTAAATTCCGATCGTGTGTACACAATTCCGACGCACAAAGTTCCATGCATGCTCGGAATCAAGCAGAAGAGCCGCACTGGCTATTGAACTTCATTTTTCTTGGCTCGTCATACGTGTTGTATGTCACCGCATTCTTGACGTTTGGAATTTCCAACAAGATTTGTGTGACTGTGTGTATGCAAGACAAGTTTGAGCCACCATCCGTCAGAAAAAATCCATGGGTTTTGTTGTCGGAATGTCCGATCGTGTGTATGGGGCATTAGAGTTAAAGAAGAATTATCACAATTTTTTTATATTACTCAGTTCCCCATGGGACAAAGTGCACGTACGTAGTACTTTATACCATCTACCTGGGTGCACTGTTATGCCCCGTACACACGGTAGGACATTGATCGGACATTCCGACAACAAAATCCATGGATTTTTTCCGACAGATGTTGGCTCAAACTTGTTTTGTCTATACAAGGTCGCACAAAGTTGTTGGAATTTCCGATCGCCAAGAACGCGGTCACATACACCACGTAAAACAAGACCTTTGGGCTCCTTTTGCTAATCTCGTGTTAGTAAAAGTTTGGTGAGAGACGATTCGCGCTTTTTCAGACTCGTGGTTTTCAGATCGTATTTCTGCTGTTCAGTTTGTGCTTGTGGGTTTGTATCTGGTCTTCAGTGCGTGCAGCGAGTTACCCTTGACTTGTCATTGTGTTCTTGTTCGTTCGTTACTGATTTTCAGGTCGCTCTTCACAGGGCTTGCTGTTCTTCAGTGTGTTCTGTTACTTCGTTCTGAGCAGCCGACCATTTTCTAGCCATGTTGCGTATACGTACTCATCATAGAGTTCGTGCTGTGCGGGGGTTTGGTGTTGGGGTTCTTACCTTGACACAAGCCCAGTCCATGAACAGGGTGGGGAGGAGTTCATGGACCATAAATTGGTTGCTCCAGCATGACAGAACAAAACTTCCTGCCTTTGCTCCGTGAGATCCGTGAGAATAATCCTGACGATTTCAGGAACTCTCTCCTGATGACGGACCCCGTTTTTCACCGTTTGTTGGCTTTGCTGACCCCCTATATCAGCAGGCAGGATACCTGCATGAGGCAAGCCATCACTCCGGAGCAGAGGCTAGTCGCCAAGCCTGCAGGACCTCAAGTTCTCGACAGGCATCTCCCCCCAGGCTCTGGGGATCATTATCCCAGAGACCTGTTCTGCCATCATTCAGGTCCTGCAGAAGGAGTATATTAAGGTAAGATTTTTATCCTTTAACATCACATTTTATTGTATTTAATGTTTGATAATGTATTGTATTTCTTTCCTCATTCCCTAATTACCATGATTGTAATATGCTGTGAATGTCCCCTTTGTCCTCATGCATGCTGGATTTTTATGTAATTTTTTTTTGTCCTTCTTACATATTTGCCTTCACTTACCTCCCCAGCATGCTCTTCTGGCCCTATATTCACCTCGTGTAGTCACTTAACAATGTATTTTGTCAGCTCCATAGTAGTGCTTTACCCTAAATACCCCATAAAATGTGTAAAATTGTGATGTGTGTTTTAAATTCAGGCAGAGTGCCAGAGGCTTTTTTTTTGGGTCACAAAATCATTTGGAACCCTCCCTCCCCCCAACTGCTAACTCAGCTGACACCAATCCTCTATCTGCTGACTTTGCCAAACCCATACACACTATACCCATCTCTTTTGTTGTCATATTTATGGATGAATTCCCCAAAGCATGTAGTGCAAGGGCCTGCCTGAATACTTTTAAATGGTACTGGTTTAAGTTTTTGTATCCTATTATTATCATCTTGATAGGTAATAGCAGAATGTAAAAATGTGCTAAAATGTGTACAGTGTGTATTTATATCTTTGTATTATGACACTTCTTACCTGTCCAGTGGGCTGCCATTACTGTAAAGTAAGGAGGGGCTGGCCAAAGTAATCCACATTATTTAGGCATTCATCTCTCAATGAAATGGGGAGGGTTACCTGGTCCAAACACCCCCCCCCCATAAAGTTAAAAAAAATGGCCCATGAGAGGGGGGGAATCTGATAGGTGGACCTTTGTCTTTAAATAGTCCCTAAAAAAAAAAGTTATACTGATGTTGGCCAAGAATGTTTGTGTCTAATCTGCTTTCCATGTTTATGTGCAAAATGATTAATTTTTTTATTCTTGTTTGACTCCACAGTTTCCTTCCAACCCACAGGAATGGCAGACTGTGGCCTCCCACTTTACCCAGCGGTGGGCCTTTCCTAACTGCTGAGGGGCAATTGATGGGAAACACGTCCACATCATCCAACCACCCAACTCGTGGTCATACTATTACAACTACAAGGGGTTCAATAGTATTGTGATGTTGGCGGTGGTGTCGGCTACTTACGAGTTCCTGTATGTAGACGTGAGGAAGAATGGCCGGATGTCAGATGGTGGAGTCATTGCCCAGATGATTTTCTACAGGCATCTCCAGAATGGCAGCTTGGACTTGCCACCTCCAGAAGACAATACGGAAGGACTCCCATTCCTCTTCATTGTGGATGAAGCGTTTGCGCTGGGGGACCATCTTATGCGGCCATTCCTCATGAGGACCCTCACCCCGGACCAGAGGGTTTTTAATTACTGGCTGGCCAGAGCCAGAAGAGTGGTGGAGAACACGTTTGGAATAATGGCCAGCCGGTTCCACCTATTTCTTACACCCATACACATGGCAGAGTATAAACTCAATCATATCATCCTGGCTTGCTGTGTTCTCCACAACTTTTTTAGGAGAAATTCTTGGAACTATGCTGACTCAGTTGGGCCTGAATCCAGAATTAATGTAAATGAACCAATCCTGACGGCGCTTGAAGCTGGCCGTCCTGGCTTGCCCCCCTGAGTGCCCGCGAGGTCCGTCTAAGATACATGGAATACTTTGCGGGTAGGGGGGCCATCAATATGCCAGACAATTTCTGAGACATTGTTTAAATAAAAAACAAATTTTAACTACTAAAATATTTGCTGACATTTACTGCTTCTGTTTCTTTTAGCTGACCCTGAGTGAAATTTGGGGAGTCCTGAAAATGGCGTGATTGTGTAACATTAGAAAGCACTGTTGGGTGTTATTTACTAAAGGCAAAGACACTTTGCACTACAAGTGCACTTGAGACTGCACTGAAACGGCACTTGTAGTGCAAAGTGGATTTGCCCTTAGGAAATAACCCCCATTGTCACAGAAAACACCAATTTTACCACACCAAAAGTTTCAGAGCATTGAAAGAAGAAGCCACACATTCTTGATTATCAATCATCAATCTTTTTAATACAAGCACAATCACATGTGCATTTATAAAAGGTTTTTAAAACAAACCAACATGTTTGTTGTACAACAATTTTTTTTGTCACATTAAGAAAAGTAGAAATGTCCATTTAAGGTAAAACAGGCATGTTTAAAACCAACAAGAAATACACAAATCTGGAACTTACAAAGTTCAACTTTTATAGAAATTGAAGGCAATATCAGACATGAGTATTTATAAATTGTGTTTGATATTGCGTTCAGATGGGGTGAAGTCACCCCTGGAAAAGCCAAATTTTGAAGATGCACACAAATTGCCGCATGTCAACATGTGCTACCTGCCATCATGGGGGATCAAGGGACATGTTTTGGGGGTGCAACCCCTTCCTCTCAGCTACTTTATTATTATGGAAGGGGTTGCACCCCCAAAACGCATACATTGATCTCCCGTGATGGCAGATAGCACATGTTGACACACTGTGTGCATCTTCAAAATTTGGCTTTTCGAGAATATGTCAAAAAATGAAAAAAAAAATTCTGTAAAAAAAACACAGCTAAGTAAGGGATTTGGAGGGGTTTTAAACTCTCCCTAAAACATTAATGATGTTCTTCATTTTGTTTTGAACATCATTGATGTTTTTCTTGATGTTTTCCAAGTCCCTTTTACACCCCATGATCTCCCCGATCAGGATCTGGGCACTTTCACTGGTGAAATGACCTTCATCCACAACATCACGATCACCTAAAAATATAGAAACAAAAACACACCATGTATTATAAATATGCAGGCATCCATCTCTTACCTGAGCATGTGGTCGCAGACACTCACCTGTTGTGGTGACAATTTCCACCACGTCTCCTTCCTCCTCCTTCTGTTGGCTTTGGGGGATTTTCACTTCCTCATGAGGTGGGGGGTCTGTTGTCTCCTCGGATGAGTGGTTTCCTCCGAGTCTTTTCTCCCCTATGTAAAAAAAATAGGTATACTTAGCACACAGATATTTTATGGCAGAAATACCAATATGAAACATTGCTTGGAAGTGGGGTACAATTGTCTATTTTGGCAGAGTTCCAAGATGAAGAAATATTTATTTACTTTGTCAAGCTTGAATACTTACCTGTTTTGTACAAGCTTCACAGATGGAGTCACCCAGTGGTGTATTTAAGTTTTATGCTGCCCTAGGCCTGACTAAGCTCACGCACCCCCTAATTTAAATATGACCCACCCCTTCCTGTCAAGGCCACACCTCTTCCTTTTTAAGATCTGCCCTGTCATCTTCATGGGAAGAGGACAGAGGGACACCACAGGAGGAGGACAGAGAGGGATGCCGCAGTTTTTCATTTGGGGGGTAAGGGGATATGTGCTGGGTGCTTTGGGAGGGGAGGATCAGACCCCCCCACTAGCACATATCCTCTCCCCTCTCAAAGCACCCAGCACATATCCCATTACCCCCCCTTCCCTCATCCATGTGTGCATCTGTTATCTGCCCCCCTTCCCGGTTACTGTGTCCCCCTCCACTGTAAACTATACACAGACCTCAGACCGGCAGCGTGGCTTTTGCACTGAAGTCATGTCCCTCCTCTGTGGCTCCTCCTCCTCCTGACTGTGTACACTAGAACATTAGAGCCGAGAAGGAGGAGGAGCCGATGAGTGTGTGTGGCTGACAGTGGGGAGGTGGTGGCTGCTACAAAAAGCTGATCGGCGCTTGTGGGACCCCAGGTGGCAGATGTCCTGGGTGCCCACGCTAGTGCACCCTGTATGGCCAGTTACCGAAGCTCAGTGCCGGAACTTGTTGGGGGCTCCGGGACAGTGGCATCACTAGGTTTGGTGTCACCTGGTGCGGTAAAAATTGTGTCCCCCCCTTAATTTTTGGACTGGAGGCTCAGCGTTGGAGCTCATTTTGGCGGTCAATAAGGCCTAGAGGATATCAGGTTAGGCACTTCCTAATAGCTCAGTCCCTGGGAACAGTAATGGATAATGGCCAACAGGCTCTCTTACCAGACCCGGTGAAACTGCAACAGTGATCCCTCCGGCTGGACGTTCGCTCACTCTGGGTTGCCCAGGCTGACTCTAATCAGTAGTGTAGCATGTCTGTACCCCGGCAGTGGCTTCATCTTTCTCCCCCTCTGGTGGTGCAGATACAGCGTGGCTCTCTCTTTGGTGGTGCGGGAAAAGCGTGATTCTCTCTGGTGGCGTGGCTCCCTGTCTGGTGGTGCAGGTACAGCGTGACTCTCTCTTTGGTGGTGCGGGAAAAGCGTGTCTCTCTCTGGTGGCGTGGCTCCCTGTCTGGTGGTGCAGGTACAGCGTGGCTCTCTCTATGGTGGTGCGGGTACAGCGTGGCTCTCTCTCTGGTGGTGTGAGTACAGCGTGGCTCTCTGGTGGTGCAGGTACAGTGTGGCTCCCTCTCTGGTGGTGCGGGAACAATGTGGCTTTCTTTCTGGTGGTGTGGGTACAGCGTGGCTCTCTGGTGGTGCGGGTACAGCGTGGCTCTCTCTGGTGGTGCGGGTACAGCGTGGCTCTCTGGTGGTGCGGGTACAGCGTGGCTCTCTCTGGTGGTGCAGGTACGGTGTGGTTCTCTCTGGTGGTGTGGGTACAGCGTGGCTCTGGTGGTGCGGGTACAGTGTGGTTCTCTCTGGTGGTGCATGTACAGCGTGGCTCTGGTGGTGCGGGTACAGTGTGGCTCTCTGGTGGTGCGGGTACAGCGTGGCTCTGGTGGTGCGGGTACAGCGTGGCTCTCTGGTGGTGCGGGTACAGTGTGGCTCTGGTGGTGCGGGTACAGCATGGCTCTGGTGGTGCGGGTACAGCGTGGCTCTCTGGTAGTGTGGGTACAGCGTGGCTCCTTCTCTGGCTTTCCCCAGCACAGTACTCTTTTTCTCCTCCTGTAACACCCCCCAGCAGAGTGCATGCATGCTGGGGGCTGTAGCATGTTTGTGGACACACAGGGGCCGCCACTCTTCAGGGACTACTTTTCCCATGATGCCCCAAGAGTCTTCTGATTGGCCCTCTGCTGTGGCCAATTATGAGGAGGGAAACAGTGGTCAGGAAGCTGGGCGGCGGCACGGCAAAACCAATTAGAGCCGCTCTCTCTCTCTTCTCTCTTCGGCTGACAGAAAGAGGAGGGGGGCGAGCGGGGGAGATACACAGACAGCCCGCATCTCTCCTCTCCCTGTCACAACGCTGCTGCTCAATTTACCAGAGAACTCCCCCGCTCGCCCCCCCTCCCCTTTCTGTCAGCCGAAGAGAGAAGAGAGAGGGGCTCTAATTGGTTTCCCTGCGCCACCGTCCAGCTTCCTCCCCGCTGTTTCCCTCCCCATAATTGGCCACAGCAGAGGGCCATTCAGAGAGAGAAGCAAGGCTTCACAGGGGCGGCTTGATGGCTTTCTGGCTCCCTCCGCACACGCGACGCCACTCCTAAGCTGTACTCCTGGTGGCCCTGTTGTGCAGGAAGAGGGCGCAGGTGCCGTTCTCGGGGGGGGGTGGCCTTTTGCCGCCCCCCCGCAATGTGCCGCCCTAGGCCTAGGCCAAAACACAGCACTGGAGTCACCCCTATAGTATAAACTGGAGCACCAGTGTGGGCCCCCTAATAAAAACAGTGTTCTTTTGTCCCACACTAGTGCTCTAGCGTCCAGATGTGTAAACAGCTGCTGAGTGTCCTCTCCTTACACAGAATCTAGTTTGCATTACATTCTAATGCCAAACCCATCTAGACACCAAAATTTATTTAACAGAAGTATGCCTGAAAAAATGTATTGAACTGCATCCGGACAAAACATGGTGTTTTCTAGGCCGAACGAACAATGTTTCATACGAACGAATAATGTGCCCATGAACATGAAACTTGCAATTTTAAACTGTACAACAGTTAAGAAAAGCACATAGAGCAGCACGAACGTAATAAAAATAAAGAATAGGAACACAGCACAACTACTTAATTTTTTGAAGCACTCTCCTGATCCTTCTATACTGATTGTGCTCCCTTAATTTGAGGTCCGACCACCACTTTCTCAGTTGATCCTTGGATGGTCGTACCCCAAAATTCCGGTGCAGACTCTTGACTACTTTTGCCATTATCTTGGCCTTTCTGATATTGGGGTTGGGGTAAGATCCATACTTCCCGTCATAGTCGGCCCTCTTTAGTATGTCAACCATCTCCAACATCTCCCCTAAAGGACATATTTGAGGCCTTAAATCATCTCCTCCGGGATCGGGACGTTTCTGGCTCCGGGCTTTCCTCCTCCTCCTCCACGTTGCTGTAATTAGCACGCACCTGCTCTGTCTCCGCCATGTGCTCTTCCCCACTGCGCCGAATGAGAAGGGGCGGGGAATAGACTGTCTGTGGCAGGTGAAACACCCGCAATATAATAATAAACAAAAGAGGCAGGCAGAGCTGGAGAAACTGCTGGAGTTGGTGAAGCCAGTGGTCCCTACAGCAACCATCCCCTATTTAAAAGCCAAAATTCGTGGCCTGAGGAGCACTTATCCTAGGGAGTGCAAGAAGGTCCAGGATCAGGAGCTGCAGCAGGTGACGTTTATGTCTCCAGGCAGTGGTACTATGAGAGATTTTGTTTTCTGTCAGACCAGACTGAAGTCAGGGAGTCCCTCTCAACCCTTCCTTCCACTCTTCCTTCCACCCTATCTTCCACCCCAGCTGAGGCTTCCGATGTCCAACCTGGGACTTCCAGCCAGGAAGAAATGGAGGAGCCCAGCTGGAGCCAGGTATAGCATTGTTCTACATATTTCTTGGCAAAACATAAATGACGTTTCCTAGATGTTATTATTGATCACTAATTGCTGATTTAATAAAGTGTTTTACATATCAATAGACAGTAGTGGGCAAAAATAATTGGGACAAGAATGAAAAATGCTGGGCTCAGAATGATAGTCTGTTATATTTGTTAACATTCAATTTGCAACAATCATGAGGTGAAAATTATGTGTGATTGATGAAGAAAAAATGTGGCAGCCAGGAGGCGGGGGTTAGTGGCAGCCAGGAGGAGGCGGGGCTAAGTAGCAGCTAGGAGAAGACCGGGCCCAGTAGGAGCCTCACAGAATCGCAGGTTCCTCCCCTCTGCCTTCCAAACAAAAGACCCAGGAAGGGGAGTAACATGCAGGATTCAGCACTCAGGCTGATTCAGGAGGCTTCTACGTCCCTCAGAGCCTTCCCCACTCATGAAGAGGCCTTTGCCTGCATGGCTGCCACAAATCTGAAGGACATACAGGAGGGCCAATGCCTCATGTGTGAGGACATTCTTTATAAACACTAACTAAGGGGGTGAGGGGCGAAATCACACCCAATACCCACCTGTGTGAGTTGGACTATCCTCCTCCTCCTCCTCCTGCCACAATTCCACCACCACAGACACAGTGTGGAAGGAAGACCAGAGAGTGATGGCCCTGGGTTCAGTCTGGTCTCACAAAAGATGCAGGCTCTTGTATGACCACAGCCTTGGGACACAGATGTCATCTGCTGCTGTTCATCATCTCTTGGACTTCTGGACCAGATTGAACTCCCTTAGATAAGGACTCCTCAGGCCACCAATTTTGCCTGGAAATAATTGATGTGTGCCCTGGGGGCCAATTTCTGCTGTTTCTCCAACGTTGCCTCCCTCTTTCTTTGGTTGTGAGCCCTTAATAAATTTTTGGTTTGATTTATTATACTCGCCTATTTGTGTTTCCCTTCAAAAAGGACAGTTTGTTTGTGAGTAGGCAGGTACATTTCAAAAATGCAATGTGAAATTAACAAGAGACACCAACACCAAGCAACCTCCTTGAGATTAAATAATACAAGATAATAATGGTGTTGTGGTAACTTAACACACAAAACACACACAAAACTATTCTGGAGTAAACAAAACTAAAAAAAATAAGAATAAAACACAAGATCAGGATTTTAAAAAGTAACAAAAAAAAAAAATAACGCTAAAAACATCACAAAAATATTATTTTTTTGGTAGATGTGACAAATAAAAATATTATATTCATGAAATCATGAAAAATAATAAAGAAAGAAGTTTGTGAGAAGTCTGTGTGAACATGAGCAGCAAAACAACTTAATTCTTCTAGCATTATAAAGAAGAAGAGAGTGCGCTGCATTAAACCATTTAAAACATTGCAACGTGATGAAAGTGCTATATCCATTCCGAACGTTAATTTTACCAGACCGAGCAGTTCCGTCTCGGAATTTATTCTGAGCATTTTGTGTGTCGGAATTGTCCACACACGGTCAGAATTGACGCGATCGGATTTTGTTGCTGTAAAATTTTATAGCCTGCTCTCAAACTTTGTGTGTCAGAAATTCCGATGGAAAATGTCCGATGGAGCCCACACACGGTCGGAATTTCTGACAACAAGCTCCGATCGCACATTTTCCGTCAGAAAATCCGACTGTGTGTACAGGGCATAACACTGAGTGCCATGTTAGAAAATGCACCCTCTCATTGGCACATAGCCGCCCAAAACTTCACCTAAATGTAGATGGCTGCTTTGATAGCAAGTGACTGTCTCTGGTTATCAACTCTTGCCTGCGGAAAATATTGGCAGAGCAAATGCAGAGGAATGCGAAGTTGATGTGTCTCACCTTCCTCTGCGTTCCTCTTGCCAGTGCTTGGTTGGGGCTAATGCATGGAGCCAGGGACAGGTGCTTGCTATCAAAGCAGCTATCTGCTTGCTAGTTGTGGTGTCAGTCGGCCATGCACCAAGGAGGAGTACCCTGTCTGACATTGCAGATAGTTTTATAGGGTACCTAGGAAGATGGGATAAAGTAATACATGTAGTCAGTGACATGGGAAACTGAATATGGTAAAATAAATAGTTCAATTTTTAAGGGTAGGGTTAGGATTAATGTTATAGTAAGCTCTAGGATTATATTTTCCATTGGAGTTAGCATATTTTTGCACAAAAACAGGTACCGGCAAGTTTAAAAGAGTCACATTTCAATTATGTGTAGGAAATTCTTTATAGAACACACACCAGTCATTTCCCATCTACTGGCCTACCATTTTTTGTTTGCAGCTCTAGTTAAAGGCAACAGTGCTCAGAATGTTAATGTCAGAAACAGCAAGGGAAACTCACGTGCAATACAAAACAAAATCTGTGTAATAAGTTTACAAAATGTCAAGTAAAAGATTACAATTTAGAATAAATTAAATCATGTTATGGCTACTGTTGCCCAGATTTCCTCTATATAAACATTTGTAATACATTTTGTTTTGTTGTGGATTAACCTATTCAACAGAGCATAGCTTCTACTTGTGGAATCTATACACTGTTACATCAAATAATGCTTACATTTCACATTTAAATGTACCAATTTTTAAATGTGATGGCTGCATTCATTTTCTTTTTTAGGTGTTCTTTCTTCTATTCTATCTGGTGATCTGTGGTGATCTGTACCAGTTACTGAGATGAGACAAACAATTTAACACTGATATGGATGTTTATAATAAAGAACTTTTATTTATGTAAATAAAACCTTTATCCAAAAAAAATAAAAAATAAAAAGTTTGCTGTAACTGCTTATAAAGTATTAGTTGCTGTTTGGCTTCAATCTGTTCACATATCTAAATCCGCTAGTACATCTAACACTCCAGTTCCCCCAGACTGACAATGCTGCTGTCCAAAGGTGCCCCCTGTTCTCCTTCATCTAGAGTGGGGTGTGTTACTGGCCAGATCACCAAACAGATGGAAAATCCTAAGAAAAGAAAACTGATGCAGCCACCACACCTGGTAAGCTGCAATATATTAAATTTTTGGTTTTGGTGTTATTACTGCTTTAATACTATTCATCATTTTGCTGCGGCAGCAGTGCCATTACACCAATCTATTCCAAGGTAATAAAAATATCTAATTATAACCACTGCTCTAGTGAAGTCCTGTTATATTAATATAACTGGCAAAGACATTTAGGGTACTTGCCTCAGGGTGTTTGTACAGCTTGTTTTTGCAGAAAGTAACCATTTCATGTAGGGTGTTTCCAAATTACTTCAGGGCTAAGCTGTATAAATGACTGTTATTTCTTGCTACCGAGAGATTCAACCACTTGCTGGCAGTCTTTTTATTATTCTGGAGCTACACAGGGAAATTTCAGTTGCTCAATCATGTTATTAAAATCTCTAAGATCAAAGCATACGCTAAGGCAAAAAATATGAAGTATATTCCTGCAATGCATGCACATTTCCAGATGTCTCATTCCTCAACCCTCCTGGCGGTATTCCCGGGTATGGCTCGGGGTTAAATTTCAGTACCATTAGCAGTAACCCAAGACACACTCAGGATTGCATTGCAGAATCCTGGTACAGCGTACTTACCTTGTCACCAGGATCCTGCGATGTCCCCCGCTGTGTCCTCCGCCGGATAATCCACCTGATGCTCTGTGTTCCGGGCTCCGTTCCCTGCGAGCGTCGCTACTCATGGGGGCAGAGCCCAGCGGCAAATTCAAACCGTACAAAAAACATAACATATACAGTACACTGTAATCTTACAGATTACATTACTGTATCAAATCATTTCACATCCCTTTTGTCCCTAGTGGTTTGTCCAGTGCCCTGCCTGCAGTTTTATATTATAAATACTGTTCTTTCTGCCTGGAAACTTGAGATTGTCTATAGCAACCAAAAAGTGTCCCTTTACATTAAAAGTGGTCTTAGACCAGCTAGAAAACAGCAATAGTACATTAGAACATTTGCGGAATTGAGCGATAGTGATTCGTGGGGAAGTTAATTTTATTATTATTATATTATTATCTTTTATAATTATTTATAGTTATTTATTATATTATAATTTATGATTTTGTGTTTCAAACTTTATCATACCTGGGATGTCTACTAGACTCTTGTTTGGACAGATTTAAGTGTGTTATTACTAAGCATTCCAGGCCTACAATATTAAATGCCAAATTTTTATGCAAAACAATTCAAAAGTCTGACATAATCAGACTACCAGGGAGGTTACAAGAGTAAAAGTGCAGGAATGATCTGCCAGAAATGCACTTAGATCTTTAGTCTGTTGTGGGATGATAACACACAACTTTTTTATGGACCGAGTGGTGATGGCATCCCAGTGTGTTTTGCTTAACTACTGAACCACTCTTATTCTCAGATCTCTTCAACATAAAGGCTAATCATTTTGTGGTCTGAGATAAAAAAATAGGAGGTCTCTTTGAGATAATAGAGGAAAGGTGCAGAGGTCACTGGACCACCTGAATTTCTGACAAGATCAACACTTATCAAAAAGATATAACAACATGCTTCCAATAGTATATTAGGTCTCCATTACACAGGCGCTTACACCCATAGTCCTGAAATGGGCTTTTTAAGCAGCAGGAACCATCAGGTGCTGCATGTAGACATCTGATTCATGTCTATGAAAACTCAGTGACTTGACATTCACAGCCACTCATCCTAACCTGACAGCTACGCGGGTTCAGGTGAGTAGCCCTGAATGTAGAAAGTGTGCATTCAGAGCCACACATCTACATTCACGCAGTGTTCCTATAGAAATGAATGGCCTGGTTGCATGCAGCACCTGAAGACTCCAGCTACTTAAAGACATGGCCTATTCACTGACTAAACACCCATCTGAATGAGGCCTAACAGACAAAAAATGAGCAAATAAAAGAAGTTCATTGTTAAGGTTTATGTATACTTCAGTTGCTATAGGTAGTAATTGATCACTAAACAATTAAATAATTGGCTCCGTATGGCATTAGCTACACACGTAGCATGAAGTAGCATATATTATGTTTCAAACTTGCATGATCGTACAATGCTTCAATAAGGTGCTTTTGATCTCTACAAGATAATAACCTCGTAATTCCTTACATTCTCATTCATACCTGACTTATTCAATTTTTTCATCTTTTTATATAGATTTAAATGCATTGTTTACCTCCTTTGGCCTTTGATATTTCACTAGGAAATGATCACATCATATCTGCTTTTTGAGATAAAAAAAGTTCCAACAAAGTTTGCTTCACTTTTCTTTACAAAACATTTACAGCCCACACACTAACTTTTGCTTTCTTTTCATAGTCATTTGTGAAAGATTATATGATCTCTATTACAAGACTGCTGCTGGGACTGGACACCACGCCGGGGTCTGGATTTCTTTGTTCTGTAAGTTCAAAATTACATAGCTAAAAGGCTATTATAAGATTATCTTCTGTGACTTGGAAAGAAAGAAACAACAGGTTGTCTTTTGTGAGCTCTAAATCCTCAGACGTCTCTATGATATAGTGTGGCTGAAAGAAAATGCAGAGGAGAGAATGTTTTTTAAACTGTATACTTACTAAATTTATAAAAATCAGTATATAGAAATCAGTATGGAAAAAAAAGGTTTCTTACCCTGAAGGAGAAACTAAATGTATTGTTGCAGATAAGCTTTGGCAAATATATTCTGGGATAATTAATTTTTTTCATGAATTTAAAGTAACTAAAGATGAATTTCAGGTATGGATATTTCTACATATTGGTCCAGCTTGGATCAATGTAACTATGCATATGCCATACCTTTGGGAAACCTCTAGAAGCTGGAAATCACTATTTAAGACACCGTTACTCCAGTGCTCTCCACTTGTTTCCAGGTCCCATGCTGAGCGGCTGTCCTGCTGCATTGTGAACATAGATGTTTATGAACCAATAGGGAACATTCTACGAGTTCATGCATGGCGCGCTAAGCATTCCATAAAGCCCACTGCTATATACAGTATATCTTCCACTGGATAGGGGAGTGTTGGATTTATAGTACTTTGTGCTGAAAAGGTATAAACTTAATTGTTATTTCTTTTTGATACTTCCCTTTATCCCAATACATGGGGCACACCATGGGGGCATATGTGTGTTCTCATTCCTAAGCCAGCTCTGTGTGTCCATTGACACACTGAGTGCGTCTTGGTCCCACCCTGCACTCCCTTATCACTGGCTGTGATGGATGGCAGCAGGAGGTAATGGCTCCCACTGCTGCCTCTCTGTCCAATAAGGAACACATCACTGGATCAAGATTGGGCTCAGGTAGGTACAAGGGGGGGCTGAAGGGGGAGCTACCTGCAGATTTTTTCTTACCTCAATGCATAGAATGCATTAATGTAAAAAAAACCTTGTGCTTTTAGAACCACTTTAAGCTTTAAAATTACAAGATTAATAGTATGTGATGGAAGTGTAATTTATACCTGTCCCTGGTGTTAGCGTTGCTGAGGTTTCTAGTTAGTTGAGGCTTTTTTCTAAAAAAGCAGTTCCTGTAGTAATATGTTGGCAGCACAGTATTTGGATGGAGTTTTATTACACCCCCTTCCTCTTTTTCAAGTATATCTATATCCAAAAAGAAAGATGACGTAATCCAGAAGTTGTGTTCACCTGGTGACCTGGCCAGTAACACACTCCTTATGTTGGAGTGGCTCCTTTAGCTTGGGAGGATCAACAGAGACACTCATAGGCAGAAGTATTGTCTCAAGAGGGTAGTATTAGATGGACTATTAGATTTGGATTGACTTTACATAAGTGACTAACACATTAAAGCATAACTCCAGCTCACTTATTTTAAGCAGTTAGCAACAGTGTTTTTTCCTTTTAGTATAGCATGGTCTGGCATGGAAGTAATGCTGTAGTTGTAACTTGGAGTAGGTAACGTTTACTTATGTGGGACATGGATAAACAGCAAAGAGAGAAAGTAGAAGAAAGAAGAGAAGAAAAAAGAAGAAGGGGATGCCAAGAAAAACTCTAGTGTGAGACGCGCACATGTGGGGGAGAAACCAGGGGTGTCATAATCAGGACCTGTTCAATTCATGGGGAAGTGTTTTCAATCTTTCATGTCTTGTAATTCAGTACCACAGCCATGTTTTCTTGAGACAGTATACCACATAATTTTTGGTTTTACCTGGGCAGTTGTTGGCAAGGAAGACCATCATGCTTTCGCCAATGTTTGTTTGGCTGCTATAAATAAGAATGCCAAGAGGTGAAACTGCTTAGCAATGCAGTAGGGGGGTTGTAGAATCACTAAGGCATCCTTTGGTGATTTGCAAATTCTTTAGCCTCGTAGGGTAAACCAGATGGAAGACTCCTGTCCAAAAGCACTTCATTTTGGGGCAGGTCCACCAAATATGTAATAGGGTTTCTGTTCATTGACAGCTCCAAAAACTGTTGGCAGACAATGTGGGAGCAAATTTAGCTGATCTTTGGGGGACCATGTACCACCACATTAGTAGTTTGCAGTTGGATTCCACGGCTGTGGTGTTAATTAAACAAAGTGCATTGGTTTCCCATATGTGGTACCAATCTTCCATTTCTAGGTCCTCTCTCAAGTCCTTTTCCCATTTGACCATATATTTATGAGGGTTTGTCAGTTTAGTATGAAGGCATAAATAGCAGAGATAAAGTAATAAAAAGTGATAGCACTGTTGGTAAACCAAATAAATAAACTAAATCAACATATAAATAACAATAAAGTTCATGAAGTGCACAAAGTTCAATTGGAGTCCATTTGTGACATATATGTGGTAAATCTTCCTATAAAGTTGCAAAAAAGGACTTTTCTAATCCAACGTGCTTCACTGAGATTCCACACCACTCTATAAAGTGCTCCCGTCACCGAATGTAATGCACTCTCACCTCCTTGTTAGACCCTGCAAGGGGTCAAACACACCTTGCACACAGTGCAATTCTCCTTTAGGGATGGCTCCACAACGGTCATCAGTGATTCCTGATATGCCCTTTGAGAGTCAGACATGCTTTGCACAAAGTGCAGTATCCTTCCAATATGGCTACTTCAAAATTGGCTCCACATTACTCTCCGACAGTTCCAAAGTGACATAAAAAACAAAAGTGCCTCTAATAGTTCAGTACCCAAGGTGTTAAATTGACAGAACCTTACCACCCCAGCTCAAAATACACTCACATTTATTAAAATAATTAATACATATATACAAATTCCATTGGGATCTCACTTGTTGCAAAAGGATTCCACCGCCAGGCTCCACCTCTACTAGTTATGCCACCAACCTTGTGGCTTACTTCACGAGGTTGGTATATATGCTTTAATTCTTTCAATAAATGTGAATGTATCTTAAGCTGGGGTGGTGAAGTTCTGTCAATTTAACACCTTGGGTACTGCACTGTTAATTTAGTTTATTTATTTGGTTTACCAGCAGCGCTATCACTTCATCGCTATTACTTCATTCAGTTTTTTTGTGAGAACACATAGGTGATAGCAGCAGCAAATTTATATCTAAGTTTTTTTCACTATCAGGTGGCAACGCGCAGCTATATTGATTAAATAGTAGAGATAGTATCCTTAGGTGAGGGGTCCCTTAAGCAAATACTGTATCTACGTATGTCAGGGTACAGAGTGAGGACTTGGCCTTAATTACTTGGGAAACAAGTAATTAATTAAGTAATTAATTAAGTAAGTAATTAATTTTTGTTTTAAAGGTATCTAAAGATTTGCTGTGGAAGCACAGTGTGTAATTTCTTTTTTTTTTTTAATTGAATTTTTTATTTAAGGATTTCAAAGGAAATACAACAAAGAGTTAACGTCAAACAATTGACAGTACAAAATGAGTACAATCATTCAAAAAGTATAAAACTGAATTTTTTTCAGAGCAAGATTACAGTAATACCAGTGTCACAGGTTAACAAAATGACAAGTATATAAATCATAGGAGAAAAGTGTAAATAGGAATCAAGGTGGGAGGGGACCCAGGGAGGGGTCGTTCTGGATATATTAGCAGTTCACATCATAAGAATTGTCCCTCCCTGGATCGGGGATTAGCGGGTTGCCAGGAGCACCTATACCAGACAGAGGCGCTCCATGGGGTTCCCACAAAGGAAAAAAAGGGGGCGAATAGGGATGCACCATGGAATCTCCAAGGGAATTGGTAAATGGGTCAGGAAGAACAGGCATTTACCCTATGTTGTTCAAGAAAGTTTATTGCTATTAGATGGTGGAGGAATAGTCTCGGGGTTGAGTGCTGTGTGGTCCCATAGGTCCCAAATCTTTGTAAATTGAGGGAGTGTATCATGAATAATGGCAGTGAGGTGTTCCACTCTGCGTATTTGTTCCAATATTTGTAGGACTTGTGGGAGGGTGGGTGGAGATGAGGATAACCATCTCAAGGGTATGGCTCGTTTAGCTGCTAGAAGGATAAAGCCAGCTAATTTTTGAGCATACTTGGGGAGTTCTGGGAATGGCAAACCTAGGAGGAAATTAGTTGGATTTAAGGGAAGATTGACTTCAAAAAGGTTTTGTAAGTATGTATGAATAGAGGACCAGAAAGTTCGGATACTGGGGCATTCCCAAAAAATATGGAAATGGGAGCCGGTATCGCCATGACATCTCCAACACACCCGAGGAACCCCTGGGTCATATTTATGCAAGACCTCCGAGGTTCTATACCAAAAAAGTAATATTTTATAGGATGTCTCCCTTTGTTCCACACATCGTGAAGATTTGGACGTAGCTTCCCATATTTTCTGCCACTGGGGAACGAGGATGGGTTGTTTGATAATTTGGGACCATTTCCTCATATATATATGATGTGTGTGGGAGAGCGGGAGGACCTCATGTAGATATTTATAAATTTCTGAAATAAGACGGGTTTGGTATGGGCCTTGGGCGCATAAAAGTTCAAATGGGGTGGGTTTGCCCAGGGTGAGGGCAGAAGATTTGGTGCTGAAGTAATGTTTAATTTGAAGATAAGAATAGGATAAGTGTTTAGGGATTTGATGCTTTTGTTGAATTTCATCAAAGGGTAAAAGTGTGTGAGTGAGTGGGTGCACAAGACTTCGAAGTTGGAAAATACCAGCTTGGGTCCATGGAAGCATACGGGTATATGATAAACTATCCGGGATGTCAGGGTTAAATAGCACATTTAATAGGGGTGGACATGGGGAAGAAAGGGAGAATTGACAGGAGCATTTTTTCCATATAGAGAGAGTGAAAATCATCAGGTGTAAGCATAAATTTCTAAGTTGGGTTATAGAGGACTCTAGGTTTGTCCAAATCATGGAACAGGGGTGAACAGGGCAAGTGATGTTCATTTCAATGTCCGACCAGATACTGGATGCCATTCTATGAGATCAGACTATGACCGGTTTCAGATGTGTAGCAAAGTAATATTTAAGGAGATCCGGGGCTCCCAACCCACCTCTGGATCTGGGGGCGAGTACAACCGAGCTGGCAATACGGTGAGCTTTAAAGTGCCATATAAAGTTAAGGAATAACCGCTGAATGGCTTTGAGTTGTGACATTGGGACGGGGATCGGTAGGGTCTCAAATAGATCGAGGAGTCTCGGTAGGATAGACATCTTCAGAACATTGATGCGGCCCAAGAGCGAGATGGGATATGTGTCCCATGGTCGCAAAAGTCGGTCAATGTCTCGGAAGAGAGGGGGGAAGTTGGCTTGGTAAAGGCTGGAATATGAGAGAGTTAGATTAATTCCCAAGTATTTAAGGGATTTTGTGCACCAATTGCATGAATAGTTTTGTTGCAGTGTGATAAGATCTGAGGGTGAGATGAGTATGGGTAAGGCTTCTGTCTTGCTTGTATTAATCTTATAGCCTGAGAGGGAACTGAATTCTTTAAGCAGAGCATGTAGGTTTGGGAGAGAAATGTGAGGTCTAGTCAGGGTTAGCAGAATGTCATCTGCAAATAGGGATACTTTGTATTCATTTTGACGTAATGAGACTCCACGAATGTCAAGATGAATGCGGATGACTGCGGCTAGAGGTTCCAGGCAGAGGATGAAAAGCAAGGGGGACAGTGGACACCCCTGCCTAGTACCATTACTGAGAGAAAAGGATGGTGATATGAAGGACGATAATTGGACTTGGGACAAGGGGCAGGAGTATAGAGCATGTAGTGCGGCAATGAAGGGACCTTCAAAATCATAATTGGAAAGCGTAGCAAACATAAAGGGCCAACTGAGCCTATCAAAGGCTTTCTGAGCGTCAAGGCTTAAAATTAGAGCTGGGCGTGTTTTATTCAATAGATCAATAAGGTCTATAGTGCGTCTTGTATTGTCTCCCGCGTGCCTGGCTGTTACAAAACCTACTTGATCTTTATGTATGAGCCTGGGGATCAGGTGGTATAGTCGATTAGCTAGAATTTTTGTAAATATTTTATAATCTGAGTTAAGTAATGCAATGGGTCTGTAATTATCCGGGAAGGAGGGATCTTTACTGGGTTTTGGGATTACGGAGATATCAGCATGAAGGAATTGGGGGTGGGGTAAGGTGCCTTTAAATAGGGAGGAAAATAGGGAGATTAGATGTGGGCTAAGGATTGGTAGAAATGTTTTATAATAGGAGTATGGCAAGCCGTCATGACCAGGGGATTTTTGGGTAGGGAAATTAACTACATCCGCTAATTCCTCAGGGGTAACCGTCAAGTTTAGAGATAAAAGGTGATCAGGAGAGAGTTTGGGTAAGTGTAGGGAGTCAAAGAAAGAGTCAAATTTTTCTTGTGTAAAGTTGTAGTGGGGGTCTGATTGCAGACAGTTGTACAATTTGCGATAGAAGTCTCCAAATACTTTAGACGTTATAGACTGGCAGTATGTGGGGGTGCCATCAGGTTGTTTAAGAAAATCTGGGGATGAGTGAAAAGGACAAGGTTTCAATTTATTCACCAACATCCTGTGGGGTTTATTCGAGTACTCATAAAATTTCTGTTTAGACCAAAGGAGAGATTTGTCAATTTTTTTCATGTCTAATGATCTGAGTTGATTGCATAAGGAAATAACAGCTCGGAGCCTAGCCACCATGGGGAAGGATAGTAAAAGTTTTTCAGCTTTGTGGAGCTTGGAGATAGCAGAGGAGCGTTGAAGGGCTGCGTCTCTTTTCAGACGAGAGCCTGTGGGAATACAGTGCCCTCTAAAGACGGCTTTGTGAGCTTCCCATAGGGTGGAAGGCTCCGAGACCGTATTAACATTAAACTGGAAATATTCAACTAAGCTATTGGATAGGTGTTCCCTGGTTTCAGGGATTCGGAGAAGGGTTTCATTGAGTCGCCAATGTAAAGTTTGTGAGGGTATGAGTAAAATGTGTATTGTTTGTGTGTTAGGTGTTTGATCCTCCAGATGTCCAAGAGGCCCCTAGCCCTGATGAGCCTCCGAAATGATTTGGAAAGGCGATCAGAGCTAGATGGAGTCCTAGACGGGAACAGTACAAGTCTGTCTTTACAGGGGGACATGGTCAAATGAAAGTCCCCACCGATTACTGTGAAGGGTTGAGAATATTTATCGAGGACGTCAAATATAGTAGAGAGGAAATGAACCTGTCCGGAATTGGGAGCATATACATTGACTATTGTAAGGGATTGGGAAAAGAACATGCAGTCCAGGATAATAAATCTGCCATGGGGGTCCAAATAGGAGGATTTAATTTGTAATGGACATAAGCGATTAACAAGGATCACCACGCCTGCTTTACCAGACAGGTCAGATGCCATAAAAGATAACGGAAAATGTTTACTAGCAAATTTGAGAGAACCCCCAGGACGGAAATGGGTCTCCTGGACTAGGATTACATCAGCTTTAGAAGCCTAAGCCCGGGTTCACACCTATGCGAATTAGATGCGGCTTACACCGCATCTAATTCGCAGGACATTTTAAAATACATTCATATGAATGCATCTGGTTCACATATGTGCGTTGCATTCGCACTGCGCATTGCACAAAAAACGTGTGCGTTTTTTGGGCATTGCGGTGCGAACTACAAGCCTATTATCTCCTATGGGAACGCATCTGATTCGCAGATGCATTGCGTTCTGAACAAGGATTTTCTCTTTCTCCTCACTACACCTCCCCCTCTCCCCCCCCCCCTCCCTCCCCCTCTCCCTGCTCTCTAATCCTGAGCAAAAACGCAATGAATCCGTTGAACAGGAGATTGTTATCTCCCCAGTGAAACCTGAGCTTCAATTCGCACCGCACATGTGTGAAACCAGGCTTAAACTCTTTCAGAGCTAGCCATCTCTTCTGAACAGAGTTTAAACCTTTGACATTACAAGTAAAAAATTTTAGTGCCATAACTGTTTAACCTGGTGAGCATGCATTCGATAGTTGACATAGCATGTGTCGGATAAGGGATTCCATGGTGCAAGGGTTATAGGGAGGGTGTAAAGTAACCTGTCAAAACATAAAACATCATCAAAACTGTAACCTTGACAATTCCAATTTAGGAGATGTAACCACCTCTGGTCAAGAAAAAAGGCCAGAGGATAAGCAGTGGAGAAGACATTATAAAAATGAAAAAGTAAATGAGATCAGAAATATCTATAAAAAAGAAAAGCAGCAAAAAGAAAAAAAAAAGAAAAAGAAAAAGAGAGTCAAAAAGTCATCCGAAGAGAAACCTGGAAGGGTGGGGCCTTCCAGGAAGCCCAGGTCTGAGCCTTGGGCCGGGAAGGGGAAATGAAGGCCATCAAAAAAAAAAAAAGAGGCCAGGGGGTTCCCCTCCGATATCCGGAGCAAAAGACCTAGGTATTAAAGGTAATTAAAACTTGAAAAAAAATACGAACCGGTTAACCTAAGTGTCATAGAGAACAGCAACAGTTAAGTTAGTACACCCCATGGGTAGAATGATGGCTATGTAAGCCTACCAGAGGGGTAGGCAATCTCCTAGGAACATCAGGAGGCTGGAACAAAAAATACCATATAGGGCTGTAGCCATGTGTAAAGTTCCTCAGGTTGGGAATCTGGAAGATGGACGCCTCTGAGGAGTGAGATTGGTTTTGTGTGGTTTCTGCCTCACTGGGGTCCAGATGCAGCCTGGGATTGCAGGAGGTTTGGGAGTGACGGGAAGCGGCACAGGATCTTCATCTGGAAGAGGCGGCAGGCCTGGGTTGCGTAAAAAGGTATCACTTTCCTGGAGATCACGTAGGGAGAATTGTACGCCATCACAAGAGGCAGAGAGGCGGAAGGGAAAGCCCCAGCGATACAAGACTTTGTGGGTTTGGAGATGTAGAGTCAATGGACGGAGATTCCTTCGTCTTGCCAGTGTGATAGGTGAAAGATCGCTGAAAATCTGGATCCTAGTTCCCCTGAAATCAAGTCTGGATTGATTACGGGTGGCGATGGTTAAGGCTTCTTTGCTGTCATAGTAATGAAACCTGACAATTACATCTCTCGGGTTAGCTCCAGCCGGAGGTTTGGGGGCTAGGGGCCCTGTCCAAGTGCCAGTCAATATCAGGTATATTGGGGGCCACTACATTAAACAAACTCAAAAGATAAGGGCGAAGGTCTCTATCTTCTACCTTTTTCAGGAATGCCTCTGATCCGTAAGTTCTGCCTACGCTCTCTATTTTCAAGGTCCTCTTGTTGGGCCTGGAGTTGGGTGACTGAGTGTTTGACGGCTGCGTTGTCTTCTTCTAAAACTTGAACATATTGTATGAGTTCGTCAAACTTTGTCTCAAGCGTATCTGTGCGGCCGCCTAACTGATCTATCTCGCCTCTCAGTTCTTTAGCAAGTTTCCCTACTTCCTGGGCAATATTATGAGTGATGGCTTGGAGCAGGAATTGCAGTTTAGAGTCCAAAACGTCTGCCGTCAGCGGGGCAAATGATCCCTGTGGTGCATTGGGTGCAATGTCAAATAAAGTACCTGTCTCAGGTTCAATTTGTTCTCGTGGATCTTGTGTGGTGCCTCCGCCGTTTGAAGCCGTAGAGGCGGGTCTGTGTAGGAAGCGGTCCATGGTGGTAGAAGACTGGGAGATGAACACTGAGGTGTAATTCTTCCTTTGGTCACCGATTTTTCCCATGGGGTGCACGGTTACTGTAGGAGGCTGAGGATGTGACTCCTGTGGTGCTGCAGAATGGTTAACAGGAGTCCTGGATATACAGAGGGGAGCATGGTATTAGGCTTACACGCCTGTCACATTGAGAGGTTGCAAATGTAGCAGATAAACCATGTTTTAGGGAAGGAGCAGGTCCGGGGTGGGTTTATTCGTAATGTGTCCTGTATTGGGGTAGGGCTGTATGCCTGAAGAGGGGTAGCAGACAGGCTATGAGCCCTGGAGAAACAGGCCTGAGAGTGCAGTGGTGCCACCCTATCAGTGCAGGAGACAGGGCGTGATTACTGTATGGGTTGGGGTTTTAGGGGAGAAAGCACAGTTTGGCTAGGGTACAGTACCTTAGTGTGTGGTTCCGTCCTAGAAGCTAGGCCGTAAGATGGATGGTGTGTCCCAGAAACAGCATCTCCCTGGTCCTTTTCTGTCTATGAGGGGATTGTGTGGGATATGCACCTGCCCGCAGTGTCCAGGGGAAGTCTGCTGTAGATGAGGGTAGACTGCTTATCACCCCTACCGCCAATCACGGCACTGGAGCCCGGGGACGCTGGAGGCTTCACAGGCCTCAGAACGGCTGCAGGCCGCGGGTGCTCAGGGCCTACTTCCACGGGTTTTCCGTCCGTTTCCGGGTCCCCTCACAGTCCAGTCTACTGTGGGGATAGCACTCCCAACTTCAGGCAGGTCGATCGCCATCTGTATTGCCGATCACAGCACTAGGCCACAAGATGGCGTCTGGCGTCTGTAATGTGGAGTCGGCCGCGGCCTAAGAACAGAGCGATCTGCCAGCCAGACTCTTCAATTTTCCCCCAGATTGATGCAGTCAGTATCCAGCAGTTGTAGGGGAGAGTTTGGAGAAACCTCACAGTTTTTTGTGTGCTGAATGGCGATACCTCCGGGGTTCTATACCAAAAAAGTAATATTTTATAGGAGGTCTCCCTTTGTTCCACACATCGTGAAGATTTGGACGTAGCTTCCCATATTTTCTGCCACTGGGGAATGAGGATGGGTTGTTTGATAATTTGGGACCATTTCCTCATATATATATGATGTGTGTGGGAGAGCGGGAGGACCTCATGTAGATATTTATACATTTCTGAAATAAGACGGGTTTGGTATGGGCCTTGGGCGCATAAAAGTTCAAATGGGGTGGGTTTGTCCAGGGTGAGGGCAGAAGATTTAGTGCTGAAGTAATGTTTAATTTGAAGATAAGAATAGGATAAGTGTTTAGGGATTTGATGCTTTTGTTGAATTTCATCAAAGGGTAAAAGTGTGTGAGTGAGTGGGTGCACAAGACTTTGAAGTTGGAAAATACCAGCTTGGGTCCATGGAAGCATACGAGTATATGATAAACTATCCGGGATGTCAGGGTTAAATAGCACGTTTAATAGGGGTGGACATGGGGAAGAAAGGGAGAATTGACAGGAGCATTTTTTCCATATAGAGAGGTGTAAGCATAAATTTCTAAGTTGGGTTATAGAGGACTCTAGGTTTGTCCAAATCATGGAACAGGGGTGAACAGGGCAAGTAATGTTCATTTCAATGTCCGACCAGATACTGGATGCCATTCTATGAGATCAGACTATGACCGGTTTCAGATGTGTAGCAAAGTAATATTTAAGGAGATCCGGGGCTCCCAACCCACCTCTGGATCTGGGGGCAAGTACAACTGAGCTGGCAATACGGTGAGCTTTAAAGTGCCATATAAAGTTAAGGAATAACTGCTGAGTGGCTTTAAGTTGTGACATTGGGACGGGGATCGGTAGGGTCTCAAATAGATAGAGGAGTCTCAGTAGGATAGACATCTTCAGAACATTGATGCGGCCCAAGAGCGAGATGGGATATGTGTCCCATTGTCGCAAAAGTCGGTCAATGTCTCGGAAGAGAGGGGGGAAGTTGGCTTGGTAAAGGCTGGAATATGAGGGAGTTAGATTAATTCCCAAGTATTTAAGGGATTTTGTGCACCAATTGCATGAATAGTTTTGTTGCAGTGTGATAAGATCTGAGGGTGAGATGAGTATGGGTAAGGCTTCTGTCTTGCTTGTATTAATCTTATAGCCTGAGAGGGAACTGAATTCTTTAAGCAGAGCATGTAGGTTTGGGAGAGAAATGTGAGGTCTAGTCAGGGTTAGCAGAATGTCATCCGCAAATAGGGATAATTTGTATTCATTTTGACGTAATGAGACTCCACGAATGTCAGGATGAATGCGGATGGCTGCGGCTAGAGGTTCCAGGCAGAGGATGAAAAGCAAGGGGGACAGTGGACACCCCTGCCTAGTACCATTACTGAGAGAAAAGGATGGTGATATGAAGGACGATAATTGGACTTGGGACAAGGAGCGGGAGTATAGAGCATGTAGTGCGGCAATGAAGGGACCTTTCAAAACCATAATTGGAAAGTGTAGCAAACATAAAGGGCCAACTGAGCCTATCAAAGGCTTTCTGAGTGTCAAGGCTTAAAATTAGAGCTGGGCGTGTTGTTTTATTCAATAGATCAATAAGGTCTATAGTGCATCTTGTATTGTCTCCCGCGTGCCTGGCTGTTACAAAACCTACTTGATCTTTATGTATGAGCCTGGGGATCAGGTGGTATAGTCGATTAGCTAGAATTTTTGTAAATATTTTATAATCTGAGTTAAGTAATGCAATGGGTCTGTAATTATCCGGGAAGGAGGGATCTTTACCGGGTTTTGGAATTACGGAGATATGAGCATGAAGGAATTGGGGGTGGGGTAAGGTGCCTTTAAATAGGGAGGAAAATAGGGAGATTAGATGTGGGCTAAGGATTAGTAGAAATGTTTTATAATAGGAGTATGGCAAGCCATCATGACCAGGGGATTGATTGCAGACAGTTGTACAATTTGCGATAGAAGTCTCCAAATACTTTAGACGTTGTAGACTGGCAGTATGTGGGGGTGCCATCAGGTTGTTTAAGAAAATCTGGGGATGAGTGAAAAGGACAAGGTTTCAATTTATTCACCAACATCCTGTGGGATTTATTCGAGTACTCATAAAATTTCTGTTTAGACCAAAGGAGAGATTTGTCAATTTTTTTTCATGTCTAATGATCTGAGTTGATTGCGTAAGGAAATAAGAGCTTGGAGCCTAGCCACCATGGGGAAGGATAGTAAACGTTTTTCAGCTTTGTGGAGCTTGGAGATAGCAGAGGAGCGTTGAAGGGCTGCGTCTCTTTTCAGACGAGAGCCTGTGGGAATACAGTGCCCTCTAAAGACGGCTTTGTGAGCTTCCCATAGGGTGGGAGGCTCCGAGACCGTATTAACATTAAGCTGGAAATATTCAACTAAGCTATTGGATAGGTGTTCCCTGGTTTCAGGGATTCGGAGAAGGGTTTCATTGAGTCGCCAATGTAAAGTTTGTGAGGGTATGAGTAAAATGTGTATTGTTTGTGTGTTGGGTGTTTGATCCTCCAGATGTCCAAGAGGCCCCTAGCCCTGATGAGCCTCCGAAATGATTTGGAAAGGCGATCAGAGCTAGATGGAGTCCTAGATGGGAACAGTACAAGTCTGCCTTTACAGGGGAACATGGTCAAATTAAAGTCCCCACCGATTACTGTGAAGGGTTGAGAATATTTATCGAGGACGTCAAACATAGTAGAGAGGAAATGAACCTGTCCGGAATTGGGAGCATATACATTGACTATCGTAAGGGATTGGGAAAAGAACATGCAGTCCAGGATAATAAATCTGCCATGGGGGTCCAAATAGGAGGATTTAATTTGTAATGGACATAAGCGATTAACAAGGATCGCCACGCCTGCTTTACCAGACGGGTCAGATGCCATAAAAGATAACGGAAAATGTTTACTAGCAAATTTGAGAGAACCCCCAGGACGGAAATGGGTCTCCTGGACTAGGATTACATCAGCTTTAGAAGCCTTAAACTCTTTCAGAGCTAGCCATCTCTTCTGAACAGAGTTTAAACCTTTGACATTACAAGTAAAAAATTTTAGTGCCATAACAGTTTAACCTGGTGAGCATGCGTTTGATAGTTGACATAGCATGTGTCGGATAAGGGATTCCATGGTGCAAGGGTTATAGGGAGGGTGTAAAGTAACCTGTCAAAACATACAACATCATCAAAACTGTAACCTTGACAATTCCAATTTAGGAGATGTAACCACCTCTGATCAAGAAAAAAGGCCAGAGGATAAGCAGTGGAGAAGACATTATAAAAATGAAAAAGTAAATGAGATCAGAAATATCTATAAAAAAGAAAAGCAGCAAAAAGAAAAAAAAAAGAAAAAGAGAGCCAAAAAGTCATCTGAAGAGAAACCTGGAAGGGTGGGGCCTTCCAGGAAGCCCAGGTCTGAGCCTTGGGCCGGGAAGGGGAACATGAAGGCCATCAAAAAAAAAAAAAGAGGCCAGGGGGTCCCCCTCCGATATCCGGAGCAAAAGACCTAGGTATTAAAGGTAATTAAAACTTTTAAAAAAATACAAACCGGTTAACCTAGGTGTCATAGAGAACAGCAACAGTTAAGTTAGTACACCCCATGGGTAGAATGATGGCTATGTAAGCCTACCAGAGGGGTAGGCAATCTCCTAGGAACATCAGGAGGCTGGAGCAAAAAATACCATATAGGGCTGTAGCCATGTGTAAAGTTCCTCAGGTTGGGAATCTGGAAGATGGACGCCTCTGAGAAGTGAGATTGGTTTTGTGTGGTTTCTGCCTCACTGGGGTCCAGATGCGGCCTGGGATTGCAGGAGGTTTGGGAGTGACGGGAAGCGGCACAGGATCTTCATCTGGAAGAGGCGGCAGGCCTAGGTTGCGTAAAAAGGTATCACTTTCCTGGAGATCACGTAGGGAGAATTGTACGCCATCACGAGAGGCAGAGAGGCGGAAGGGAAAGCCCCAGCGATACAAGACTTTGTGGGTTTGGAGATGTAGAGTCAATGGACGGAGATTCCTTCGTCTTGCCAGTGTGATGGGTGAAAGATCGCTGAAAATCTGGATCCTAGTTCCCCTGAAATCAAGTCTGGATTGATTACGGGTGGCGATGGTTAAGGCTTCTTTGCTGTCATAGTAATGAAACCTGACAATTACATCTCTCGGGTTAGCTCCAGCCGGAGGTTTGGGGGCTAGGGGCCCTGTCCAAGTGCCAGTCAATATCAGGTATATTGGGGGCCACTACATTAAACAAATTAAAAAGATAAGGGCGAAGGTCTCTATCTTCTACCTTTTCAGGAATGCCTCTGATCCGTAAGTTCTGCCTACGCTCTCTATTTTCAAGGTCCTCTTGTTGGGCCTGGAGTTGGGTGACTGAGTGTTTGACGGCAGCGCTGTCTTCTTCTAAAACTTGAACATATTGTATGAGTTTGTCAAACTTTGTCTCAAGCGTATCTGTGCGGCCACCTAACTGATCTATCTCGCCTCTCAGTTCTTTAGCAAGTTTCCCTACTTCCTGGGCAATATTATGAGTGATGGCTTGGAGCAAGGATTGCAGTTTAGAGACCAGAACGTCTGCCGTCAGCGGGGCAAATGATCCCTGTGGTGCATTGGGTGCAATGTCAAATAAAGTACCTGTCTCAGGTTCAATTTGTTCTCGTGGATCTTGTGTGGTGTCTCCGCCGTTTGAAGCCGTAGAGGCGGGTCTGTGTAGGAAGCGGTCCATGGTGGTAGAAGACTGGAAGATGAACACTGAGGTGTAATTCTTCCTTTGGTCACCGATTTTTCCCATGGGGTGCACGGTTACTGTAGGAGGCTGAGGATGTGACTCCTGTGGCTAGTGGTCCTGCAGAATGGTTAACAGGAGTCCTGGATATATGGAGGGGAGCATGGTATTAGGCTTACATGCCTGTCACATTGAGAGGTTGCAAATGTAGCAGATAAACCATGTTTTAGGGAAGGAGCAGGTCCGGGGTGGGTTTATTCGTAATGTATCCCGTATTGGGATAGGGCTGTATGCCTGAAGAGGGGTAGCAGACAGGCTATGAGCCCTGGAGAAACAGGCCTGAGAGTGCAGTGGTGCCACCCTATCAGTGCAGGAGACAGGGCGTGATTACTGTATGGGTTGGGGTTCAGGGGAGAAAGCACAGTTTGGCTAGGGTACAGTACCTTAGTGTGTGGTTCCGTCCTAGAAGCTAGGCCGTAAGATGGATGGTGTGTCCCAGAAACAGCATCTCCCTGGTCCTCTTCTGTCTATGAGGGGATTGTGTGGGATGTGCACCTGCCCGCAGTGTCCAGGGGGAGTCTGCTGTAGATGAGGGTAGACTGCTTATCACCCCTACCGCCAATCACGGCACTGGAGCCCGGGGACGCTGGAGGCTTCACAGGCCTCAGAACGGCTGCAGGCCGCGGGTGCTCAGGGCCTACTTCCACGGGTTTTCCGTCCATTTCCGGGTCCCCTCACAGTCCAGTCTACTGTGGGGATAGCACTCCCAACTTCAGGCAGGTTGATCGCCGTCTGTATTGCCGATCACAGCACTAGGCCACAAGATGGCGTCTGTAATGTGGAGTCGGCCGCGGCCTAAGAACAGAGCGATCTGCCGGCCAGACTCTTCAATTTTCCCCCAGATTGATGCAGTCAGTATCCAGCAGTTGTAGGGGAGAGTTTGGAGAAACCTCCCGTTTTTTTGTGTGCTGGATGGCGATAGATTACAGAGGGCTCAGCTGAGCTCCTCTGTAACACGTCTAGTCGCGTCGACGTCCAGACACGCCCCCCAGTGTGTAATTTCTTGAGAGACTGAAATCTTACGACATCAGATAAGGACACCAGATTAAATATCCTTATATATCCTTAAATTTAAGTGGTTCTAAATAGCCTGGAGGAAACATTGGGGTATAATTGTGAACAGTGAAGAATAGCCAGGATATTTGATACTATCTCAAACCCAGAGGGAGTGCCAAATGATAGGGTTATGAATACCTTTCCGAGCCCATTTATTTTTAAAAGGGATATGAAAAGTCCCCACTACAGTACCCCACATCCACTGGCCCAGGGATGTGGGAATGAGGGCCTTGTTCTCATCAACATTTGAATAAGGTGCATTGCCAGGAGCAAAAAAGGATTTGTATATTTTTAAAGTTGTCCTCTAAAAAAAATTGTTTGCATTTGAACATGCCTCCCATTTCCTATGGCATTGCCCGGCAACCTATGCCTGTTTTTTTTTTTCAAAACTTGCAAACTGATCATAAAAAAAGGGAATAAAAGTGTTATGCCCAGGTAAGATGTCAAAATAGTTTTTTTTTCCACCCAGGGTTCTCATCCAGACATGTTGATTTGCTCCAGGGTGCTTGTCTCATTTGCTTTTTTTCATTTTCACAGTGGTCGGTAAAACCTGATTTTGGACTTAAAGCCCGGAGGCTTTGTAGAGATTTGGGAAGAATGAAGTCCCCAATCCTAGGTTCAGGTTTTGTGAACAACTAGCACACTAATTGGGTAGGTAGTGTGCTGGACTTTTATTAGAGACATGACTGTGGTTCAGGGCTCCACCCTGGCAGACAGAGGAGGTCCCTGTCCAGGAGTCAGGAAGGTTCCACCTAGGAGACAGATGGGAACCAGTGCAGCAGGGAGCTGCTAGATATATTCACATAAAGTAGCTTGTGTGAGAAGACTGTCTGGGGTTTACAGACAAGGGCCTAATGTGTGAGCAGCAGTGCTTCAAGTGTAAGCCAGAAAGCTGATGAATAGTTGTTTTGTGGCTGAGAAATGCTGAAAAACCTCTGTAAAAGAAACCCATGGAGCTTCTTGAACTTTGTCTAAAAAAAAAAAAAAAAAAAAAAAAAAAAAAAAAAAACAGGCAAGAAATACCCTTAAAAAGAAGATTTACGCAAGTGGCTGATTTCTCAATGTACTACTGGTTGAAGCTGGTTCCCACAATATATATTCCAATACACAATGTTTTTGAATTTTCAAGAAGTTCCTGACAAGAATTGCATTGAGATGCTGAGATGTGATTTGACACATTGTTTTTCCTTTAGAGTGGCATGCTTACAAGTAACATTTTTATCAAGAAACCACTTGTTCTGAAAGTAAGGTAATGAATTTGGTATTATGGGCCCCTTACTTGAATTGAATTGTTTCTGTTTGTTTCTTGCTGTCTTGTAGTGAAGACTGTAAGATCCCAGCAGCTCTGGTGTTTTTTTCCTTTCTTTTTCTTTATGTCCACAAGTGTAATAATGTGTGAAAACCGCTCGTTCATTATTGGTTTTCAATATAATGCAGTTTTTGATTTGTATTGATTCTAATTCCAGATGAGAATGACTGAGGATGATTTGTGGATCAGGACATATGGAAGACTATATCAAAAGCTCTGTTCATCAACAGGGGATATTCCAATTGGAGTCTACAGGACTGAGTGCCAGAAACTTACCACATCAGAGGTAATTTCATCAGACTCCTACACATACAAAATATAAATTAGATTCATTAGACAGATTAGACAGATTTAATCAGCACGTTTCCGCCTGGCCTATAGCAGATTGACAGCCAGAGGGGGGCCTCAGCACGGTGATTGGTGGTGAGCTGTGACCTTCGGACACAGCGCATCACCGATCAGGGTAAAGAGCCCATGACATAGGCTCTTTACCATGTGATTAGCTGTGTCCAATCAAAGCTAATCACATGTAAACAAATGCCAGTTATCTGCATTTTCTTTCCTTAGCGCTATCAGTGTCTGAGGGAAGGAAAGCCCATAACTGACTTTCCAGTTACAGGGGACATTTACAATGACAATCAGGGCACTGATCATCAGTGCCCTGATAATCAGTGCAGCCCCATCAGTGCAGCATATCGGTGTCCATTGTGCAACATAGTGCCCATCAGTGCCGCCTATCAGTGTCTGCCAGTGCCCATCAGTGCCATCCTATCAGTTCAACATCATCAGTGCCCGTCATTGCCACCTTATCAGTGTCCACCAGTGCAGCCTCATCAATGCCCATCAATGCAGCCTAATCAGCGCCCATCAATTCAGTCTATCAGTGCCCATCAGCGCAGCCTGATCAGCACACATCAGTGAAGAAGAAAAATTACTTATTTGCAAAATTGTATATTGGGAACGAAGAAAACTTTTTTTTTCAAAATGTTCTGTCTTTTTTTCATTTGTTTAGCAGAAAAAAAAAAACAGTGGTGATTAAATGCCACTAAAAGAAAGAGCTATCTGTCTTAAAAAAATGATAACAATTGCATATGGGTACAGTTTTGCATGATCACACAATTGTCATTTAAAGTGCAACAGCTCTGAAAGCTGAAAATTGACGTGGGCAGGAAGGGGGTGAAAGTGACCTGTATTGAAGTGGTTAAATTTCAAATTATAATACATAATGGCTGATTTACTAAAATCTGGTACAGCTCTGCAAATGAAACCAATCAGTTTCCAGGTTTTTTTTCTGTCAAAGCTTAATTGAACAAGCTGAAGTTAGAATCTGATTGGCTACCATGCGCAACTGCACCCGATTTTGCCGTCTCCAGTTTTAGTAAAGTAACCCCATCGTTTTTGGATAACACACACACACACACTCATCCTTAGAAATTTTGTATCATAAATAAATATATATTAAAACAGCATACATTGATTCCCAATTTTCTAAATATTTGGTTAAAGATATTTTATGATTTATTTTGAGGATTAGAACATTAGCACATACAGTATGTCAAAGTCTGCTGCTGGGAGTACCTAAAGGAAGATTTTAAGAAAGAAGGCAGAGAAAGAATGACTGACACAAAGACGTATGTAGGCTCTTGTACAGTATGTGCAACTGAAATTGTAATTTGTATCCAGAGTGTGGGTAAGGTAAGTGTTTAAGGCACTTTAAGGTCCATGCACAGTTCAGGCATGTTTTCAGATGCAGTGCTAAGCCTTTAGAAAGAAATATTATCTCCCTTAATAAACAGAGTGTCACATTACAGAGTAGAGAACTATAGACCATGAGAAACACCAATAGAATGAAGAGCTGGCTGCAATAAATGAAAACAAAAGGATTTTTTACAAAAGATGGAGTTCCTCTTCTGTGTGTCATTGAAGATTTTTTTCTATCACATTACCAATGCCCTAATTTCCTTTTGTATACTCTAGTGCAGGTGTCTCCAAACTTTCTAAACAAAGGGCCAGTTTACTGTCCTTCGGACTTTAGGTACTTCGGTACTGTTGCCATCAGGAGTAGAAAATGCATCAGTTAAAGTAAGCAATGACCCATCGTTTGTGTCATTGGGAGGAATTGTGCCCCATTGTTTTATTCATAGGAATTGTGCCCCACCATTGATGTCACTGGGCCCCATTGTTGGTGTCATGTGGAGGAACTGTGCCCCTTCACCGGTTGTCAGTGAATAAAATAGTGCCCCAGGGGCCAAATAAAAGCAAGCAAAGGGCCGCAGTTTGGAGACCACTGTTCTAGTGTATCTGTCCTTTACTATTGTTATATGGTTGGAACATTGTGTGACACCCAAATTTCATTTTCCATCTCATACCAATATTTGTTTTCTATAAATTAGCCTGTGTTCTGTCAAAGTAACCAACTCCTCAAAAACTCCAACCACCTCACTTCCGGTTTCTGTAAACCATCAGTAATTGGAGATTTAAACAAATTGCTGTTTGGACACAACCGTTTACAGTCTACTGCATGATATTATGAGCAGAGATTGTTACTCACTCTGATACTAACCAGCAAAATGGCCGCCTCCGAGGCAGCGGCAACTTTGTCCTCGTTAGCCACTGTGGTGTCAAAACAGCAAAATCTTCCTGTACCAGACTGTATTCAGTTGCCGGTGTTGTGTCCAAACAGCAATTCATTGAAATCTCCAATTACTGATGGTGTAAAGAAACTGGAAGTGAGGTGGTTGGAGTTTCTGACGAGTTGGCTAATTTTACAGAAAACAGCTATGTCTGTTGACTGAATGGAAAGAAGGTAGAAAAAGAAACAAATATCTATACACCAAGACACATTTATTTATTGTTATGCAATGTATTTATTATTTAATATTGCCTACAACATTCTCCTATCTATCTGCACATACATGATGACTTCTCCATCTGAAGATACTGTTTGGTTGGTTCGCATTAGTGATGAGTTTTGGGTTGACCACAAGTTCAATCTGGGCCCAGCTTGTTCATAGTTCACCTAATAGGCAAACTGAATGGCAACATTTGACTAGTTTGCCCACTGCCTGAATCTTCGGGTACTGCAGCCAGGTATCATTCGTTTAGTGGTGGTATTACTATTGTTACTAAATAACAGCTACCTGCCGGTTTGTTTCATTCCGCAAACAAGACAGTGAGCATCCTGGTTGACATCATTGACCAAATGTACCAGCTGTGATTTCACAAGGAAGTAGCACAGTAGATGATCACCATGTCAAATAAAGTCCTGTTGCTAGGTCATCAGAGTGTTGTTTATTGTGATTAACATTGGATCTACATTCCTCTATGGTTTGATTAATCACTCTCTGCCCACCCTAGGTAGTTTTACTTGTGGTGGTAGCCGCAGGCCAGGCAACGTACCTGTACATACTGTTGTGCCCCCTGGGGCTTGCTGCGTGCCACTTTTGGGGCTGCTGTGTGATTGCGGCTCCCGGTACCCAGCCACTTCAAGTGGCCAGAAGATCAGGTGATCACTATGCGATCACATTTTCAATGTAAACACAACTGTTATAAATGTGTTTCATGCGTAACAGCTGTGCTTAGTATGGTAATGCTGTGATTGGCCCACAGTTATCACATGGTACCTGGACCAATCACAGAACCCTATACCAGATGGTTGCTGTGGTACCTGTAGCCAATCACAGATCACTAGTAACCACAGCTGTTATGAATTAAACCCATAATGAGGGATGGGGCAGAGCATCAGTACGTAGTCAGTACGTACGCTCCGAGGACACCCTGGAGCCTCTGCCCTCCCCGCACACTCGCTCGGCTCGCAGCTGAAAGGAAGAGACGCCGGAACACTGGCATCGAGAGTTGGAGCCTGTACTGCCCGGTGAGGGGTGAGCAGCTGCTTGTCCCCTGCTGGCTTAGGGGGTTCATGTGCGCCCCCTCCGCAGGCCTCAGGAGCCCGGAGAGTAACGGACCGTGCTGGATCGAGCTGTCAGCCTGTGTGTAGTGCCCTGGAGCGGTAGTGTGGGAGATGGCGATGACCCCCTACGAGTAGGATGGTGAAGCAGGACAGAGCTGATCCTCTTTGAGCAGGTTGGTGAAGTGGGACAAAGTAAAGCAGCAGCAGGAATGGGGTGCCTCATCATAAGACCCCACTGACGTATGAAGGAGGAGGAGGTGAGAGTGTCTATGTACCCCTGTGTGTCCCCCTGAAACGTGATCAGTAGAGTAAGGGATTAGGACGGCATTACATCCCTGCACATCCCTGCACCTGATAAAAACAGACTGTTGGCAAGAAAATCCTTCTTGTACTCTTTGTACCCTAATCTCAGGTGGAAATACTGTGAGGAGGAGAAGCAGGGGAAGTGGAGGAGGATATGAATGTTAATGTTGGCTCAGATAAAAACTGCCTAGATGCATTTTTCTTTTTGTTTGTATATATGAACTGTTAACATTTGGACTCATAAAAGCTCACCCACCGAACACTTAGATACTCAATGCTCAAAGACCCATTATCCTAGGACTGCATAATTAAGTCATCTTATCGGGGTAGAGCGGTGGAGATGTAGCTGAGAGGCAAGTTAATGAAGAGTCGTGTATGCCAACTCTGGGTTCTCTCCCTTCCCCTAAACTGAGTGGATAGGGGTCTGGGAAGATAGAGGGAATTGAGGGTGGGGACACCCCCCCTTTTGTCGAACTGTACATATAGGGACTGATATTGGGTAAACCCCTGTGTATGCTTCCCCCACAGACCATCCCAGGTTTTGAAGAGACTTTTTGGGATTGATGCCTGGGCTCACGCCTAAGTTGAACTAAGCTGGTCAATTAATTGTGTATGATCAAAAGGAGGTGGCCCTGCAGGTGTCTGAGTTTGCTCCCCTTGTGTATAATCACTTTAAGGAATCGCAGGAAATCGCAGGAAAGTACGCAGAAGCTGGACACTCCCCCGGGTCTAAATTAATACACCTCGCCAGGCTAGATGGGTTGTGAGCTAGAGAAATGAGGGGGAAATCAACCAAAGGTAATAAAGTCGCCACGGCTGTGTCAAGCCCGGGTGGGATCCAACGCTATATGTCTGCGGAGTCCAGCATATTAGAAGAAGCACAGGGAAGCCCTAGATTAGGGGCCTCCACACACCCAGGAATTAATAGACAGAAGGGGGCAGTAGAAGAGAACAAAGGAGGGAAAATACAGGAGAGTAAAACTGCAAGACCAAGAAGCAGTGGGAGCCACCAGCAGAGCAGTTTTGAGGCCCAGGAGGGATCACAGGGGAGGAATGGTGGTGAAGAGCAATTAGCAGGAAAAAGATCTTCACAGCAGTTAACACAGGAGGAAGCCCCACAAATCAAAGAAGTGCTTGCTGAGATGCTGTTAAAAATGGAGACCTCATTGAAAGTAGACATTGCGGCTGTAAGATCAGATATTGGGCAAGTGCTTAGAAGGGTGGAGGAGTCGGAGGACAGATTAGAAGTTCATGAGCAAAGATTAGAGGGTATTAGTAGGCAACTAAGAGATCTACAAAAGGCAAATAGAAGTCTCCTATATAAATTAGAAGACCAGGAGAATCGCAGCCGACGTAAAAACTTGCGAATCAAAGGTCTCGCAGAAAAATATGGGAAAGAAGACCTGACGTCAGTACTACAGCAGCTGTTCAACCCCTTATTGGATAAAGAAACAACAGACCCTTTGAAGCTAGATAGAGCCCACAGGATCGCACAATATCCCCGAAATAGATCAGAGAGCCCGAGAGATGTGATAATAAGGTTCCATTATGTGGAAGAAAATGATAAAATTTTGGGAAAATTGCGACAGTGACCAGGCTTAGGCTTTGAAGGGGTAGAGCTACAAGTCTACTCAGACCTGTCGGCGGAGACTCTCACAAGAAGGAGACTGTTAAAACCTCTGACAGGCCTACTGAAATCAACAGAGATATCTTAACAAATGGGGGTTCCCAGCCTGTTTAATTGGGAAAAAAGATGGGCGAACGGCAGTGCTGAGATTCCCAGAGGATCTGGAGGACTTTTGTAGCAAGCTGGATATTGTCCCCCCTCATTCCTGGTTGAAGAGAGGAAGAGAGAGCATTATCAACACGAAGTATAACGGGCTGGAGAGACAGAGGGGGCCCAGTAGACAATTCAAGCTAGCAGTAATGAAATATAGCCGGGGGGGTGTGGGAAAGCTCCAGTACGGGCTGAATGAGGTGGGGGGGTACCAGGGTGGACCAGGGGGCACCTGTGACATGAGCCCAATAGGGAATATGGGGGCAGGGTGGCATCAGATAGATGAAGACCATCCGACCCATATAACGAACAGAGGGGTCTGCCCAGCCAGCATAGGCGATTTGTTCCAGACTAGGGGGGAGGGGGGTGGGGAGCAGGAAGGGAGGGACCGAGGGTTGGGTTTGGGGGGGTGAGCTACTTTTTTTTTTGTGTTTTTCTTTCTTCCTCTCTCTCTCTCTCTCCTGGACGTGCCCCACTGGATTGGCCAGACGCTCTTACTTGAGTTGAAGTATGGGAGTGGTAAATTTTGTTACGTATAATGTAAGGGGACTTAATACAGCAAAAAAAGGTATAAAATTAACCAGGAGTTGCAGTTTTTGGGAGCAAATGTGGTGTTCCTGCAGGAAACTTATATTACGCACTCAGGAGGGGACTGGCATTGCATCAGTTCCCTAAGTGGTTCTATGGGGACGCAGGATCAACACATTCAAGGGGAGTGGCTATTGGGTTTGACAGGACAATGAAGCTCATAGAGGAGGAGTGACTGGCCGACCCAGGGGGCAGGTTACTTTTTGTGAAAGGGAAGCTGTTTGATATGTGGGTCACAGTGGCGAATATTTATTCCCCTAATAGGAACCTGGATACATTTTTAAGGAAAGTTTTGAGGAAACTTGAGACCTTTAAAAAAGGCAAACTAATAATTGCAGGGGACTTAAATTGGAGCATGGACCCCGGGATGGATACCTCAAGGGGTGTGATAAAGCCCGGTATACAAGGTGAGGCACCGAAAAAAATGCTAATGCGTCTCCAGCTAATGGACGCGGATGGAGGATATGTCATCCAAAGGAACGGGATTACACCTTTTATTCTTTGGTACATAAATCATTTTCAAGGATAGACTATATCTTAATAGAACACCAGTTGGTCCCTTACCTGAAGGCAGCAGAAATCAAAGCAATCACCTTGTCTGGCCATGCGCCGGTGAAATTCCAGTTAGAGATCGCCGGTGCGGTTCAGACTAGGATGAATTGGAAGTTGAATGACTCTCTTATCCAGGATCTGGATTCAGCCGGGGAAATAGAGCAGGAATTGAAGAGCTACTTTGAGATAAACGACACAGAGGACATATCTAGGGCTACCTTTTGGGAGGTGCATAAAACGTATATAAGAGGGATTCTGATTGGTGTTGGAGCGGAAAAAAAAAAGAAAGGGGGGAAAAGATGGCACGCCTATACAGGGAGATCCAGGAATTAGAAGAGAGTACAAGACCCAGGGGGATCCCTGAAAAGCAAGAGCTAATAGGGAAAAGAAGAGAACTGGACAAGGAAAGGAAGTGTGCTTTTTACACTATTAATAGGGATATGTACCAGGAGGGTAATAAATCAGGAAAGTGGATGGCATGAAAGATCAAGGAAAAAAAGAATAGGACTTTTATACCTAAAATGAGGGATGGGGGGGGGGAGCTTGGAATTCTCTTCCCCAAAGATTGCTAAAATATTCCACTCCTACTATAGTGCCCTATATAAGGTAGGCTGGAAAGAGGAGACGAGTGAAAGCAAGAAGGAGACGATAAGGGAATACCTGCAGGGACTAGACCTTCCCAGGGCAGATAGGGAGGAGGTTAAGGGTCTTGAGATACCCATATCGCAGGAGGAAGTAGAAAGAGCAATAAGTAACACTGCCCTGGGAAAGAGCCTGGGCCCTGACGGATACTCCATAGCATACTATAAAAAATTCTCTAAAATTTTGGTACCCAAACTGTGCAATTATCTGAATGCCCTGGGTGAGAGTGAGGTGTCCCGAGAAGAGTCCCTGCTAGCTCATATCACCCTTATCTTCAAAGAAGGCAAGGACCCAGCATCCCCTGGAAGCTACAGGCCAATTTCGTTATTAAACGTAGACACAAAAATCTTCACTAAAATACTTGCAGATAGGTTGAAAGCTGGGTTGAAGCAGTGGATACATAACGATCAGGTGGGATTCGTACCTGGAAGGGAGGGGCGGGATAATTCCCTGAAAACAATTTTTTTAATGCAGGAAGTGGTCAGGAGTGACACCCCAGCGGCCCTATAGTCCATCGATGCCGAAAAGACCTTCGACAGAGTGAATTGGGGATTTATGGTTGAAACTTTGAAACATCTAGGAATCGGGGAGAGGATGATGAAATGGATTTTGTTCCTATATAGACATCCAAAGGTCAGAATTAGAGTAAATGGAACCCTGTCTTCTCCCCTTGAGTTATTTAATGGGACAAGACAGGGTTTCCCCCTGTCCCCGATCCTGTTTGTTATAACCCTGGAACCACTTTTAGCGGCGCTCCGCAAGAATGTAGATATTAAAGGAATCCGGGTGGGAGGAAGGGAATATAAAGTAACGGCATTTGCCAACGACTTACTTTGTTATATCACTTACCCTAGAACAACAATCCCCATGGCGCTCAAGGAGTTTGAGCGCTATGGAAGAGTGACAAACTTTAAAATAAATATGGGTAAGTCAGAGCTTTTAAATATATCGATTTCTATGCGTGAGCAGAAAGCAATCCAACCTATATTCCCTTTTGCATGGTGTGAGAGGGAGCTAAGGTACCTAGACATAAAATTAACACCGACTCCGAAGGATTTGTTTGCCGCTAACTATATTCCCTTACTCAATAAGATCAAGGACCTATTAGGCAGGATAAGGTACAGAGCTCTGTCGTGGATCGGTAGGATAAACGCGGTAAAAATGTTTGTCTTGCCCATGTTAATCTACACCTTCCAAATGATCCCAATAGCTCTCCCTTCTACTTTTTTTGATAAATTACAGTCTATAACTCTAAGGTTTATCTGGGCATGTAGGTGTCCTAGGATAGCATACGATACTTAGGTGAAGGATAAAAAAAAGGGAGGGTTGGGAGCCCCGGATTTTAAAAAGTATTATCAAGCTATTGTTATCTCTAGGGTTGCTAATTGGTTATATAGTAAACAAGAGAAAAGTTTGGTGAATATAGAAATTGCACAGAGTGGGGCTGATATAGAAAAATTTATATGGATTCCTCCACAATTTTGGGAGTTAGGACACGGTGTTAATTTTCTGACTAGGAACACATTTAAAATTTGGGATGGGTTAAGTAAGAGATTCCATTGGGATTATAATTCGCCATTGATATCATTATTGAATACTAATTATTTTCTACCGGGGAAGGAGGAGCACTTATATTTCACGAGGTGGGCGAAAAAAGATGTGATACAATTACAGGACGTGATGAGGGGAAACAGTTTGTACACTTACACAGAAATTACATGAGTATGGGGGAATAAACCACTAGACAAATGGAAGTATGCTCAGAAACAGCACTTTGCACAGTCACTACCACAACCATTGAGAGGAAGAGACCAACTAAGAGCAATAGAAAAATTATTAAGCACCCCCACTAGTGTGAAAGGTAGCATATCTAAATTCTACAGAGTACTAAGGGGGGAAGCGAGTAAAGGGCACCCTACTTTCCTGGGAGAAGTGGGAAAGAGAAATAGGGTACCTAAAAGACGAGGAACATAGATGTAAAATATTAAAGATGGTATACTCAACTGCAAGAGACTCCCAGACGCATGAAATGGCATATAAGGTGATAGCGAGGTGGTACAGGATGCTCCAGTGGGTGCACGAGTATGGTTCTGAGACCCCCCCCAACCTGTTGGAGGGGATGTGGGGCAGTCGGAACCTTTGCGCACCTTTGGTGGGAGTGCCCCAAAATGCAGTTGTATTGGGAGGAAATCTTGGGAGAAATCCGTCAAATAACGGGGGAGCAGGTTAACAAAAACCCATGGAAGTGTCTGTTCCACGATACGGAGAAAGAGATACCCCAATATAGCAAGTCAGTAGTCCCGTACCTCCTAAACGCAGCTAAAGCGCTGATCCCATGCTGCTGGAAGGGTCTGGAAGCCCCAAGGTTAAGGAAGTGGATAATAAGGGTGGAATGGGTAAGAGGTATGGAAGAATAATTCACCTGACGGAGGGCCTACAGGAAAAATACTATAGGACTTGGAAAGAGAGGGAGGGGGATAGGGAGGGGGGGTTCCCTTTTTTTTTGGGGGGGGGGGAGATATAAATATATATTTATATGTTTGGCAGACAAAAAATAATAAAAAAAAAAATTTAAGTTGAATTAATAAGAAGAAATGAAAATGTGAAAACAAAATACTCTTTGCCACAATGATGCAAAAACGAGAGGGGACATAGATGAATGACTCGGCTGAGTTAAATCTCTCTAAAGTGCTGCTGATGTGGTAAAAAAAAAAGTGTAACAAAATAAAATCCCTGATCACCCCCCCAGAGTAGTACAGTGTCATTATGGTGACACTGAACTGCTCTGATAAAAGTATGTAAAAAATATACAAAAACAAAATTTTAAAAAATGTTTAAAAAGTGGAATAAAAAAATATTTAATAATGTATTTATTTACCATACTGTCACCAGTCAGTATCCCTGATCATCACCACACCAGTCATATGTCAAAGCTGTACTGCACTGGTGACAATATATATATATATATATATATATATATATATATATATATATATATAAATAAATATTTAAATTCTTAATTTTCCAAAAATTTGGACAAAAAAGTACAACTTCAAAAAACACACCATGCCTCTTAGTAAACACCTCAAACTGTCTACTTTCCAAAAAGGGGGCTATTTGTACTATTCTACCATTTTAAGGGCCTCGAGAAATTAAATAGGCAGTCAGTACATCAGGACTGATCAGTTTTCAAATATATATACCAGACTGATCAATTTTCAAATATACAGGTGCATCTCAAAAAATTAGAATATCATCAAAAAGTTCATTTATTTCAGTAATTCAATTCAAAAAGTGAAACTCATATATTTTATATAGATGCGTTATACACAGAGTAATACATTTGAATGCATTTTTTTTTTTTATTTTGATGATTATGGCTTACAGATAGCGAAAAACCCAAAATTTGGTATCCCAGAAAATTGAAATATTGCATTAGACCAATAAAAAAAGTATTTTTAATACAGAAATGTTGGCTTACTGAAAGGTATGTCTATGTACCGTATAGTATATATGCACTTTATCAAAACCTGTTTATAAAGGAAGAATTGCGCTAGGTGCGTGATAAATAAAAGACATGTAAAAAAATTATTGAAATAAACCATGAAGGATATCCTGCAGCTAGGCACTATAACCCCGATATAGGGCACAAAGAGATAAATGTATAAATAAAAGTGCAGCGCCGGATAATAAACCAGTATTACAAGTGTATGTAATGTGTATGTTTACAATAATGTAAAATGTATTTATAATTGATTATGATCAGATAAAAAAACATCCAGTGAAAAAATAGTCCATACGTGATTATTGTGTTAGAAAAAATATGTGCATATTAAAATACAAAATGTGACAGCAAAAAATTAATAAGTGAAGGTGTCCCAACAAAAAAATACAGTACAGGACCCTGGGTCTGTGTTCTCCACCACTTGTGCCTGCCCTCACCTTTCAATAAACAATGGAGGCTTACCAGAAAGCCTGCGACCACCCTTCTCAGGGGGGTCAAATCAGGCTTTAGTAGAAACGGCAGGGACACTGTTAAGGACTCACTTCCCTCACGAGTGACCTGCTGGCATCAATAAGGAGTACCTTCCATAGCACACTCACAGGAGACAAGTGCTGCACAGCAGTGAATAACCACGGGGACAGGAGCTGCACACCGATGAATAGCCACTCCATACTCCTCAGCTTGCGCCTCGCTCCCCAACCAAGCCAGACACGCCTCCCCGTTGCTGGACGCTCCCACTCATCTGACAGACAAAACTAGGCAGACACTCCCCCTAGTTTTGTCTACCGCGCCAGTTTGTGATCTGCAGGATCTTCTAACCCAGGATATTTTTACTTTTGTTGGATTTGTGGACTCATTCAATAAATACCACAGTTTTACACTATGTGGCGATCTCCCTCTTCCTTTATATCACTTGCATGAGAGAACAAGGAAAAACCAGCAAGGCTGATTTCAATGCGATCTTCGTCTGCTTTCCATGGATGGATCCTCAATGGGGTGTGTGAATCCATGCTCTGCTAGGCTCCTGTAATGTGGAGTCTATCAATCCGGTAAGGGCACATCTTTTATACTTCACGGTGGAAGGTGCACTTTGGGTGTCTCTGCTATCCTTCATTCTAGGAATCAACGAGGAGTGTTTGGACACTTATATGGACACTTTTCTGGATTTATTATTCAGTTTTATTCATTAGACACTAGTGCGGCAATCTTTTGTTGTTTACTGTTGCATGATTGCCACCTGCTTCTTTTTTTGATTCATGATTATTTTTCACCTGCGCAGTTACTACATTTTCTTTTCTATTAATGGCTGTGTGTTGAGTTATTTTGAGGGGACAGCAAATTGACACTGTTATACAAGCTGTACACTCACTACTTTATATTGTAGCAAAGTGTCATTTCTTCAATGTTGTCACATGAAAAGATATAATAAAATATTTACAAAAATGTGAGGGGTGTACTCACTTTTGTGAGATGCTGTATATAGGAAAAAATGAAAAAACCCAGTGGTGATCAAATACCACCAAAAGAAGGCTCTATATGTGTGGAAAAAATTATCTAAATTTAATTTGCATACAGTGTTGCATGACCGTGCTATAGCCAGTTAACCACTTAAGCCCTGGACCATTTGGCTGCCCAAAGACCAGAGCACTTTTTGCGATTCGGCACTGTTTCGCTTTAATTGACAATTGCACGGTCGTACGACGTGGCTCCCAAACAAAATTGACGTCCTTTTTTCCTCACAAATAGAGCTTTCTTTTGGTAGTATTTGATCACCTATGAGGTTTTTATTTTTTGTGTTATAAAAAAAAAATAGCGACAATTTTGAAAAAAACGCATTATTTTTTACTTTTTGCTATAATAAATATCCCCCAAAAATATATAAAAAAACATTTTTTTTCCCTCTGTTTAGGCCAATACGTATTTTTCTATATATTTTTGGTAAAAAAAAAAAATCGCAATAAGAGTTTATTAATTGGTTTGCGCAAAAGTTATAGCATCTACAAAATAGGAGATAGTTTTATGGCATTTTTATTAATAATTTTTTCTTTTATTAGTAATGGCGGCGATCAGTGATTTTTATCGTGACTGCAACATTATGGCGGACAGATCGGACACTTTTGGCACAATTTTGGGACCATTCACAGTTATACATCGATCAGTACGATTAAAAATGCATTGATTACTGTGTAAATGTTACTGGCAGTGAAGGGGTTAACCACTAGGTGGCGCTGTAGGGGTTAAGTGTGTCCTAGGGAGTGATTCTAACTGTTGGGGGGAGGGGCTATGTGTGATACAACACTGATCACCGCTCCCGATTACAGGGAGCTGTGATCAGTGTCAGTGTCACTAGGTAGAACGGGGAAATGCTGGTTTACATCAGCATTTCCCCATTCTTCCTCTCTGTGAGACGATCGCGGGTATCCCCATGGGCATGGAGTCCACGGGACCCACAATTACACTTACGGAGGTCACTGCGCGTGCGCGCCCGCAAACCGCTTCTTAAAGGGCAGCGTACAGGTACGTTAATCTGCCTGTACGTGCCCTTCTGCCGACGTATATTGGCGTGAGCCGGTCAGCAAGCAGTTAAAGTAGAACAGTGCTGAATAGCAAAATATGGCCTGGTCATGAAGGGGGTAAAACCTTTTAGAGGTCAAATAGTTAACATTGAATTTACATGAGGTGACAATGTTTGTTTGTTTTTTTTAATTGGTGTCATGATGGCTGTAGTTTTATTTCGTATTCAATTTTTTTTTCTGTATCTGCCTCTGTATTTTAAGGGGAGTATTCAGATTCTGATAAGTACCACCCAGATGTCCACAACCACCAAACCAGGGAAGTAGGGATGAGGCTATTTTCCCCCATCAACATGGGGAGCCATGTATCTTGCAGAGGTCGAGGCTTTGTGTAGGTCTGGTATGGTTCAGAAGTGGGGAGGGAGGCACAAGCTGGTAAGGGATCCCTGGTTTCATTATTGAAAATTATTGCAAATTATCTGTAAATGTCCAGCCCACCTACCTTTGCTTGGCTCCCTCATCCCTAGTTGGCATGTTGATCAAATGACTTAAATCATTGTAAACTCAGTGATTTAGAGCAAGTATGCAAATCAGGAAATGTAATTGTTGTATGCTTGATCCAGATCAATAACTCAAAAGGTATTGAGGCTATTGCACAAGCAGGACAACCAAGCAACTATCATTTTCAGTAGGAAACCAACAGTGACAGCCTATATATTTATGCTCTGGGTATCCTTCAGGTAGAGTTACTATACTTTAGCGGGATTAAATGTCAACAGCAGGAAGAATACTGAATTTTAATTGGGCCATCGACTAAGTTTTATTCTTTAAATCCTAATGAAGCTTTATAAATAAATAATTTTAAAAAATGTAATTGTTTTATGAAAATGATCCACAATATATGGCATGTGGCTTTCTGAACCTGTTCATTCTCACATTTGTTTAGTAGATGATGGCAAGAATTACTGGAAAGGAAACCTAGGACGCAATTCCCTGGGTGCCATGGAATAGCAACTTCCTGCTACATGAAAAAGTTTGACGTGAATGTATAAGTGCCCGTTCACACTTGCCTGCACACTAAACCAGATCAGTTTAGCATGCAGGTAGTGGTTCATTTTGAAATGCAGAGCCGTGCGGCAAGGGGCAGTATGCCGTGCGTTTTTCCTCTTCATGTGGTCGCTTTTTTTTAACTTTATGTGAAGTGTACAAAGTGACATTCATGTCACTGTACAGCAGCATGGTACACTGTGCTTGCTATCTGGTATCATGCAGAGCCATCCAGAACGGTGAAATATTATGCAAACATGCTGCATAATATTTAACGGCTCTGGAACAATGTGAAAACAAAGTGTTCTGGTGTGAACATGACACACAGAAAACGACTATTTTCTGAGTGTAATTGCAGTAACCTGCGTTTATGCATGGGGAAAAAATGCAGGTAAAGGCACATAAGGTGAATGGGCCCAAAATGACAACAGTAATGTCAAATCAGTAGTTAATACTTGTAAATCCTCCCAGCAGATCTATTTTTTCATTTCCTATAAAAGGGTGAAAATAATTTGAACGTTTTGAAGTTGAATGGCACAGCAGCATTTTCATGTGTAGAGGGTAATCTTTGAAAGATATGTAGTTTTAAATTAGTTTTATGTAAGCAACAAACACATTAAAGTGAGAGTAAACTCCCTTGTATGATTTTTAGCTATAGGTAAGCCTATATTAACCCCCCTGGCGGTATTCCCGAGCCTGGCTCGGGGTGAGATTTTAGTACCAGAAGCGGTAACCCCGAGCCAGACTCGGGATCGCATCGCTGGATCCTGGAAGACGTGACTTACCTTGTCTCCAGGATCCCACGATGTTCTCCCACTGTGTTTGGCGGCCGGATCTTCGGCCCGATGCACTGTTTGCTCTGTGTGCCCTGGCTTCCGTTCCCTGCGAGTGTAGCGACGCAGGGGGTGGAACCGGCGACAAATTCAAAATGTATAAAGCACAAACACACTGACACATTGTAATCCTATTGGATTACATTACTAAATAAAATAAAATAAAGTTGACCTCAGATTGCCCCCCAGTGCTTTGTCCAGTGCCCCTGCCTGCAGTTTTACTGTACTTTGTGTCTGGAAACTGCAGAGCGACCATGGCATCAAAAAAGCGTGCTTCAACCTCAAAAGCGGCATATGACCTGCTGGAAAACAGCGACAGCGAGACAGAATCGCTTGCAGAAGTGAGTGATAGCGATTCATGGGGAAGTTCGTCATCAGGCACGGAAAGCGATTTCAGTGATGATCCTGCGACTGTGCCCAGCGATGTGCGGACTTGGTGCTCGATTGATTGCGGTACGGAGCACACAGCGCCCCCAATGTTCCCGTTTACCGGAGCGCCTGGTATCAAAGTGGAGGTTGAAGATGACAGCCCCTTGGGATACCTCCAACTCTTTTTGACTGATGAAGTCATAGAAAGAATTGTTACGGAGACAAACCGATACCAGGAGCAACAAGCTGCTATACCTTAGAGGTTTTCAAGGAGCAGAAAATGGGAACCAGTGACCAAGGAGGACATCTGGAAGTTTCTGGGCCTAATTATTCTCCAGGGAGTGGTGGGGAAACCCCTGCAAAAATGGTACTGGACAACCAACAAAATATTAGCCACTCCTTTTTTTGGCACCATCATGCCGGAATACAAATTTTCTCTCACAATGAAATATCTGCATTTTCAAAATAATGAAGAATTTGATGAGACTTCTCATCCAGCTCCAAAACTGAAAAAGATTTGGGACCTATTCAAATTATTCTGAAAAATTTCCAGCAGACCTATGTACCAGACAGAGACGTCAGTGTCGACGAAAGTCTAATGGCCTACAAAAGGAAGACTTAGCTGGATACAGTACATCGCATCTAAGAGAGCACGATTCGGCATAAAATTATTCATGCTCTGTGAAGCCAGCACTGGTTACATATGGAATTCGGTCCTTTACACTGGAAAAGGGACCAAATTCAATGACAGATTCAGTCAATATGGAATGGCAACCGCTTCTGTTCTCACTTTGATTGAGCCATTGCTGAATCAGGGGTACTGTGTAACCACAGATAATTTTTATACTTCTCCAGAACTCTATGAGTTCCTTCTACAACACAAGACGGATGCATACGGGACTGTTAGAGCTAACCGGCGTGACATGCCGCCAACCTTTGGCAATAAAAAGCTCAAGGCAGGAGAAATAGTTGCCTGGCAAAAAGGCAAAATGATGGCACTAAGATGGCGTGATAAAAAAGATGTGTGCCTAATGAGTACCATTCACAACACCTCTACTCTCATGGTACATACAAAACGTGGAAAAGACGTAATGAAACCTCAAGTCATGATGGACTACAACAACACTATGGGAGGTCTTGACAGAGCTGACCAGGCCATGACTTTTTATCCTGCTATGAGAAAGCAACAAAAAAAATATTACAAAAAAATCTTCAGGCATCTTCTTGAACAGTGCCTGTGGAATGCGTTCATTCTTCTAAAAAAAAAGAGTGACAGGCCTGTGGTTCATGCAGACTTAGTTTGGAAAGTTGCCGAACTCATTTTTCTCAAGTACCAAACACCAACCACTGTAAATCGATCTGGACATCATGCTGCTGGTGTTGTGAACCCGGAACGCCTGACAGGTCGACACTTTATGGACCACATTCCACCAACGGAAAAGAAGACAGCACCCACAAGGATGTGTGTGGTTTGCTGCTCTAAACGTGACGACACAGGAAGGAAAATCAGAAAAGAAACCTGGTTCTACTGTCCTGACTGTGATGTCGGACTTTGTGTTGTACCCTGTTTTAAAATTTTCCATACCCGAAATGTTTACTAAAGCAATATGACTACTAATATTGCACTCTTGGTTTGGGCAAAAAAAAGTCAGTGTTTTTGATTTATATTATTTACTAAATTTTATTGAATAAAAAGTATTATTACTATTATATTATTATTTGTTATTATTTATAGCTATTTATTATATTATAATTTATGATTTTGTGTTTCAAACTTTATCATACCCAGGATGTCTACTAGACTCTTGTTTGGACAGATTTCAGTGAGTTATTCCTAAGAATTACAGGCCTACAATATAAAACGCCACATTTCCATGCAAAAATAATGGTACCGCTTTCAGCACCTAAAATCCAAAATAATCATACCGCCAGGGAGGTTAAGGCTTGCCTATAGGTACAGTAAATATCTCCTAAACGTGCACCGTTTAGGAGATATTTACTTTTGATGCAGCTGGTGAATTCACCAGTGAATGCGCTCTCAAGGAGCATACCTGTGCCATTCCTTCAAAGCCGTGCCGTAAACAGTGACTCCCATGCGCATGCGTGCGAGTGACGCCATCGCCGGCTCGGCCATTCATATCGCTGAAGCGCGCAAACATGGAAGGCAGATCAGGTGAAGATGGAAGCACCTTTAATGGTGACAGGTTGCCGCTGGAAGACTTCGTTTTCAAGTAAGTATGCATTGCATATTAACACATTATGACTTTGCTACAATGTAAAGTAGTGAGTGTACAGCTTGCTGTCCCCTCAAAATAACTCAACACACAGCCATTAATGTCTAAACTGCTGGCAACAAAAGTGAGTACACCCCTAAGTGAAAATGTCCAAATTGTCAATATTTTGTGGGGCCATCATTATTTTCCAGCACTGCCTTAACCCTCTTGGGCATGGAATTCACCAGAGCTTCACAGGTTGCCACTGGAGTCCTCTTCCACTCCTCCATGATGACATCACAGAGCTGGTGGATGTTAGAGACCTTGCGCTCCTCCACCTTACGTTTGAGGATGCCCCACAGATGTTCAATAGGGTTTAGGTCTGGAGACATGCTTGGCCAGACCATCACCTTTACCCTCAGCTTCTTTAGCAAGGCAGTGGTCATTTTGGAGGTGTGTTTGGGGTTGTTATCATGTTAGAATACTGCCCTGCGGCCCAGTCTGCTTCAGTATGTCACAGTACATGTTGGCATTCATGGTTCCCTCAATGAACTGTAGCTCCCCAGTGCCGGCAGCACTCATGCAGCCCCAGACCATGACACTCCCACCAGCATGCTTGACTGTAGGCAAGACACACTTTTCTTTGTACTCCTTACCTGGTTGCCACCACACACACTTGAAAGCATATGAACCAAATAAGTTTATATTGGTCTCATCAGACACAAGACATGGTTCCGGTAATCTATGTCCTTAGTCTGCTTGTCTCAGCAAACTGTTTGCGGGCTTTCTTGTGCATCATCTTTAGAGGAGGCTTCCTTCTGGGATGACAGCTATGCAGATCAATTTGATGCAGTGTGCGGCGTATGGTCTGAGCACTGACAGGCTGACCCCCACCCCCCCACCTCTTCAACCACTGCAGCAATGCTGGCAGCACTTAGACGTCTATTTCCCAAAGACAACCTCTGGATATGACGCTGAGCACGTGCACTCAATTTCTTTGGTCGGCCATGGCGAGACCTGTTATGAGTGGAACCTGTCCTGTTAAACTGCACTATGATCTTGACCACCGTGCTTTAGCTCAGTTTCAGGGTCTTGGCAATCTTCTTATAGCCTAGGCCATCTTTTTGTAGAGCAACAACTCTTTTTTCAGATTCTCAGAGAGTTCTTTGCCATGAGGTGCCATTTTGTACTTCCAGTGACCAGTATGAGAGAGTGAGAGTGATAACACCAAATTTAACACACCTGCTCTCCATTCACACATGAGACCTTGTAACACTAACGAGTCACATGACACCGGCGAGGGAAAATGGCTAATTGGGACCAATTTGGACATTTTCACTTAGGGGTGTACTCACTTTTGTTGCCAGTGGTTTAGACATTAATGGCTGTGTGTTGAGTTATTTTGAGGGGACAGCAAATTTACACTGTTATACAAGCTGTACACTCACTACTTTACATTGTAGCAAAGTGTAATTTCTTCAGTGTTGTCACATAAAAAGATAGAATAAAATATTTTTAAAAATGTGAGAGGTATACTCACTTTTGTGAGAAACTGTGTGTATTATATATATATATATATATATATATATATATATATATACACATATACATATACATACATATACATACATACATACATACACAAAATAATTCTCCAAAAATGAGTAAAACAGTCACATTTTTAAGATATGTGAATAACCCACCTTATCCAAGCGCTGCACATAACTGAGCTGCTTGGAAAGTTGGGTATTCCTTTTTTTTACTTTTTTTTTTGTCTTGTTATCTACGTTGTCATAACAACGGGTGGGACCTTCCTCCGTCACTGCCCGTTGTTATGGCAACATTACAAACAATTGGTGCTACGGCCGCAGTTGAACCCCAGCATGCACCTCTCCATGCAAATTCAAGGAAGCGAACACGATTGGGCTTCACATGCCCACAATAATAATGAGGATTGCAATATTACAGTAAGGATTATATATCTTTGAATAATCTATTAAGAACATTGTGTACTCTTATTTAAATTATGTTAAAAATAATACTAGGATAAAAAAAAAAAAATAATCGCCAGAACGCCGCTTTAAACTGCCTGGTGCCTATTTTTTTTTTTAAAATGCAGTTGACTACAGCTTTAAAGCTCAGCTTCAGTTAACACCTTTTAAACAGCAACAGTTTTTGTTTCTGTAGCGCCCACCTACTTAGGTGTGTGCTAAAAGGTTAGAGAGGTTTAGAGTTAAGTGTAAATTTCAGGCATTACCCTCTTTGGTTTAAGCCTGGCTGGGCTTGATTTATTGGGGAGGAATGATAGTGTAGGATGGGGGGGTGACCACCTGCATTCTGCTAAAGTGACGCCTAGTCTGACCAGTGAGAGGTGCTGGAGCACAGGTCGATTTGATGCAGGATGTAGTTAGTGATATAGGTCACTCTTAGCCTATCGTTAATTTGTATGGGCAGGGGCTAACAGGCCTATATAACTGTGGGTCACATGCTTCCTGGCGTGCTTGCTGATGGAAGAGGACAGCAAAGGAGTACAGAATGTTTGAAGCTGGTGCAGGGTGTTGAGGATAACCTGTGGGAATTCCTAACAGCCGGTCCGGGAACTCTATTCTGTGCGGTTGGGAAGTAGTGGTGAACAGGAGGGAGAAGATTTGCAGTCCATTACAGGAACCAAGTGATTAAGGCAGCTCATATTTCTAGAAGATTTGTTTCATATTCTTTCTGCAACGTGCTATGGGAAGGAATAAAGTTCTTGTTCTTTATTTAAGACTTGTTGTGGTGTGTTCAATGCATGGAAGTGGGGGGGAACAAACTATTAGCAGCTCCTACAGGAGTAGTGCGCTTCATGGAGGTCCCACCGAGATTTTACCTTTTTCAGCCAGTCTGTTACCTTTAGCAAACGTGCATACAGTAACCGGCATCGCCATTGTTTATTAAAAATTTTCCTGCAATACAGATGGAAATGTGGAGAGAGTTGTGGGTGTCGCTGTTGCCCTTGGAAACATGGACATTGGGTGGTGTGGCGCCGGAGAGTATACAGGGACTATTTCTTCTACAGTAGGGACATCGCAAGGAAGCATTTTCACTGTAAAATCAGTTGTTGTAAAAGCTGCAGTTCTATTGTGCCTGCTGACAGGGGTCGCTGGTTCGCACAATGGAAATTAAGAGTTACAGAGAGGAGGGGGTGGAGTTACGCCCCAGAGGAAAGTTCTCCAGCGTCACACACGGTGTGCGCTCAGCAGTGAAAGATGGCACGGAGCTTTAACCGCTCGCCAGCCATGTAACAAAACACTGAACAGCAGGAACGTATTCTCGTTGACACTGGCATCCGCCTGGAAGTTACCGGTGGGCTAGCGCTAGGAGTAGTGAATGTAGTGGAGAGACTATGCTTGATTTGTCCTGGTTGCCAGAAACCCACCATGGGAGTCACCGCCTGGGCCCGCTGTGGCCGCTGCAGCATGCAGCTTACGCGGCTGGGATCTGATCAGCAGGAGGTGAGCTATTACTACGTGGACAGCACCAACGGACTCTGCACACCGCAAGCCTCAAACCTCCGGAGGGCCAGAGAGGGCCGAGATACTAGAGGGAGTGCAGCGGAGAAACTCCGTCCAGAGTCCTTCATAACGGAAACGCCGGAGGTCCAGGTAGGATCCAAAGGGGAGGCCTGTGGTCTGGTTGGGGCTCCAGGGGTTGCTAGAGTAATTGACCAAGCCCCAAGATGTTCCCTTGAAATGCCGACCGTTACAAGTAAGCTCCTTGTTGAACCTGTCCAGAGGGAGCCATTGGATGGAGAAGGCGATATTTCAGGTGAGCTGGGCAGGGGAAGCAAGGACCGGGCCATAGATTGGGGTTCTCCAGAAGTTCTGGAAAGGTATGGATCTCTTGAACATTTGTTCGTTTGGTCTTCTCCAGAAGAAGGTGGTTCCAGTGATGAGGAATGGTATGTGGAGAGCTCCACATCTCTAAGTGCTACCTCCAGGGCTCCGGAAAGTATTGCCACCTTCCCAGTTCCCCCAACACCCCAAAATAAGACGTCCATGGGCGCATTGCTTACCGAAAAGTGTACCTTTCCACAAAAGGCTGACAGGGCCTCTCACTCTGTTGTTCTGCCAGAGCGGGGAAGGCCCAAGGAACTACCGAGACTGTCCCGTTTCCAAAGGGACATACAGAAAAGAGTTGCTCACAATTGGGGACTTGAATATCCTTATGTGCCAGACAAAGTCATGGACATTATTGAAGCTTCTTGGGAAGGATGGGAGCAGGACCTTGTCTAGGATTACCTACATGTCCCAATTTCACAAAGAACCCCTGACCATAACTTATGGGTGAGATTTCAGGATATTTCTAGGGAATGGAGGCAAGGAAGAGCTATATACAAAGACAGAGTGATGGTGCAGAAACCTGGACAACACACGAAATCATTTACATAAATGTATGACTCAGAGGGTTGGCCGTGTCATTGCCAGCATCCCTTGTAATTTTTAGAACTAGATGTGTACCTCAAAATGGGATTTTAAGGGCAATGCAGAAATTGGCAGTGTTGAATTATAGTTAAAAAGAAGTTTATTGATACAAAAACGAATAAGATATACATGAACATACACATTGATCTAGTTAAGAATAATTATAAAAACATCAGATATATGGAAACATATGATGCATCCTACTGCTAGTTACAAGTACCACCCCCGATAGGTGTGATGGCGTCCTGATAGCAGATTTCCAACGCGTTTCAACTTATTGTAAGGATAAAGTCTTCCTCAGGGAGGGACTGCATCACATTCTAAAATTTTAAGTAACAGCATGATTATTGGTATATACTTAAATATTTGTTTGTTACCTATATCTACAGAAATCGCATTGCAACAGAAAAGTATTATATGCGACTTACATTTGCGACTACAGAAATCGCATTACAACAGAAAAGTATTATATGCAACTTACATTTGCATTTAACTGTGAAAAATCGCTTTCCCAGTGCTGGCAGGGGTCCTAACACGTGATTGTCAATGCTGCTCAAATATCCTCTACGGGATGGCCTGGTATATTGTGAAGAAACCAGTATTTGGCAGTCGTGATAATTAAACAACTGAAAAACATGAAGGTATAAGGGAAATGCTAAGAAATTGAACATCAAAAAGGTCAAAGAATGGAAATAATGGTGATTCGTAGGGGAAATAAGGTTCCCCAGGGCCATCATAGAGTAAAAGAGATCAAATACCTTAAATTGATTGTGTCAGGTGTATTGTTCCAAGTGGCAGGGAGCTCTGGTCCTGGAGTACCTCTCTGTAACAAAGCCAGTTGTGGAATGCTGCCTGTGGCCATCCCTGGCGTCCTAATATATGGGGTGTGGGCGTGGCTAAGTGATGGGCGTAGCCCTATTCTAGGTAGAGTCTCACATTCATTGGTGGTGCAGTGGAGGGGGTGCGACTTCAATTGGCTGCTGTCACTGTTTAGAGGAAGCACCTTTGTACAATGTATTGAGGGGAAGCGTCCAGAAGCTTCCCTGTTGTCTAGGTAGCAGACGCTTGGACCTCCTCCAAAAAAAAAAAAAAAGTATCAGACTATGCACAGCGGTGTATGGGGTACTGTTCTATGCTGATGTCATAGATGTCACCAAGATATACAGTGACAAGTATGACAAAAAGTAGCAGGGGGGGAGACTGGAACAAGGTCCTCCTCCAGCGTGAAATGCGCTGGATAAGGTACCTTAGGGCCACTACCCCCCCAGGCCTAAATGAAACCGAAAGTTAAGGTATTTGATCTCTTTTACTCTATGATGGCCCTGGGGAACCTTATTTCCCCTACGAATCACCATTATTTCCATTCTTTGACCTTTTTGATGTTCAATTTCTTAGCATTTCCCTTATACCTTCATGTTTTTCAGTTGTTTAATTATCACGACTGCCAAATACTGGTTTCTTCACAATATACCAGGCCATCCCGTAGAGGATATTTGAGCAGCATTGACAATCACGTGTTAGGACCCCTGCCAGCACTGGGAAAGCGATTTTTCACAGTTAAATGCAAATGTAAGTCGCATATAATACTTTTCTGTTGTAATGCGATTTCTGTAGTCGCAAATGTAAGTCGCATATAATACTTTTCTGTTGCAATGCGATTTCTGTAGATATAGGTAACAAACAAATATTTAAGTATATACCAATAATCATGCTGTTACTTAAAATTTTAGAATGTGATGCAGTCCCTCCCTGAGGAAGACTTTATCCTTACAATAAGTTGAAATGCGTTGGAAATCTGCTATCAGGACGCCATCACACCTATCGGGGGTGGTACTTGTAACTAGCAGTAGGATGCATCATATGTTTCCATATATCTGATGTTTTTATAATTATTCTTAACTAGATCAATGTGTATGTTCATGTATATCTTATTCGTTTTTGTATCAATAAACTTCTTTTTAACTATAATTCAACACTGCCAATTTCTGCATTGCCCTTAAAATCCCATTTTGAGGTACACATCTAGTTTCAAAAAACACACCAAATCATATTCTGTTTCGGTCAGAGGGGAAGGGGACATACGTCGAAGGTTACCGGACCCTCGGTATTACCTGTAGGGTGTTTGTCACAGGTATGTCGGACAAATCCTTTAACTGCAAGTGAGCAGACGGGTTAGGGTGGGCTATCCCATGAACTTCCTTTGCAGAGCAACAGTACCAGTGCCTGCTTGGCCAGCATGGACACTATCCCTCTGTTGTCTCTGTCGTTCCCTTTGTTTGTTTCTACAGTTAAAGTTATGAACTCTCAGTTGGAGTCACTTAGAAAGTATGTGGCTCATGGACTAGAATGCACTTGACCTGGCGTGGCTACTCAGGGACTGTCCTGCAGGAGTCCTCAGACTCCTTTTGAGGGGACAGTTGTCCTAGTAGGTTCACACATGCCAAAAACATATTTGTATAGTTAGCATAAAGGATAGGATGCTTTTGTTTTTTTTTTACAGGTATCATGGAGATGATCGCTAGAAGAATACAGAAGAAGTTGGAGAAATCAAAGCATTACTCTTTCGGGAGTAGTGGCTTGATTTTTTTTGTATGAGACCTAGTGGTAGGGAATGTTAGTTTAGATAATTTATTATGGAAACTGTAAATAAGGTAATGTGTTTTCTTTTGTAACGTTTTGCAACACGTGCACTACACCTCTCACCTGGACATATGAGATGCCTTGTGTCAGGTAGGGAAACTGTTCTCCAGATGTGGAATCCTTTCTACAACTGGGGACAGTTGTGGTTTTAGGAGGGGGTGTACGTAGCGCCCACCTACTTAGGTGTGTGCTAAAAGGTTAGAGAGGTTTAGAGTTAAGTGTAAATTTCAGGTATTACCCTCTTTGGTTTAAGCCTGGCTGGGTTTGATTTATTGGGGAGGAATGATAGTGTAGGATGGGGGGGTGACCACCTGCATTCTGCTAAAGTGACGCCTAGTCTGACCAGTGAGAGGTGCTGGAGGACAGGTCGATTTGATACAGGATGTAGTTGGTGATATAGGTCACTCTTAGCCTATCGTTAATTTGTATGGGCAGGGGCTAACAGGCCTATATAACTGTGGGTCACATGCTTCCTGGCGTGCTTGCTGATGGGAAGAGGACAGCAAAGGAGTACAGAATGTAGAAGCTGGTGCAGCTTAAGAACTCTCCCCTCCGGGGAGAGGAACCTGCCTTAACAGGAGTAGAGCTGGAGGAAACAACTGTGGGAATCTGCAATATCTAAAAGGAGAGGCTGCTACCCCCAACAGAGGAAAAGAATTGGGAGAGGACCTTCTTTTGGCAAACATGGATGGTCGCGCAAATGTACACGTGAGTGCATACCCAGAGAAGCAGTTCTCTTCATAGGCTGAGGGTGTTGAGGATCACCTGTGGGAATTCCTAACAGCTGGCCCGGGAACTCTATTCGGAGTATTGTTCTTGGGACTTAAACTGAAAATGCTGTGCGGTTGGGAAGTAGTGGTGAACAGGAGGGAGAAGATTTGCAGTCCATTACAGGAACCAAGTGATTAAGGCAGCTCATACTTCTAGAAGATTTGTTCCATATTCTTTCTGCAACGTGCTATGGGAAGGAATAAAGTTCTTGATCTTTGTTTAAGACTGGTTGCGGTGTGTTCAATGCATGGAAGTGGGGGGTAATGGAACCAATTGGTGGAAAGGAACAAACTATTAGCAGCTAACATGGGAATAGTGCGCTTCATTTCTTTCGGAAAAAAAAGGTTAAAACCATGTTAGTAAAAGTGGACCATTGCAAGCACCTTTATCAGTGTTTATAAGTAAAGAGATATGCAGCTTGACCTCTCAGTGTGCTCCACATCCAAAATTCAGTGTATGGAATAACTTTTTTCTAGGGCATGTTGTAGATGAGGTTTGCTGGTGCTCACCAATAATCCCTTATTACAAAAGCACATAATACAAACAGTATAAAAGCTAATGCATTTCTGCCTTCACCACCTTAGCTGTAGCTCACAAAGTCTGTGAAGATAGAAACACATCAGTGGTTATGCTGTCTGTATTAAGTGTTTTTTTAATGAAGGATTATTGATGGAGAGGTCTGAGTGCCTGTAAATGCTCCCCGTTCTGCATACCAATACGCATAGGTGGCATACAGGGTTTGGAGACCAGCAAAAATCAATGTAAACATATTGTGTACAAAAAACAAAAGTACTCAACCCAAGAGCATTCAAGGAAGTATGTGTGCCTTCCCTGCCTGGAAGTTGCAGAGAGCACTGATACTGAAGAGGAAAGATGAGGATGAAAGGGGGAGTATGCATATGGCTATCAGAATATTTAGATACAATAAATAACAAGAAAACATTTTTAGATAGAGTTAATAAAAATGTAACCAATGTTTAATAAATGATCAAGGTTTGAATACTACTTGAAGTCATAGGGGTGTATTTACAAAAAACTTCACTTAGCAATTGCAGCAGCAGTGAAAGTGAATACACACCGAATGGGGGCAAAGACAAATGTCATTAGGCTATTTCCTTTGCTGGACTAGATAGCACTAATTTCATTGGCCAAATATAAGTATTTCCATTTTAAAGCAATGAAAAACATTCGTCCAGCATAGGAAGTATCCTCATAACATCTTTGGCCCCATTCACACAGAGAACATGTACATGCACTTTTATGGGGCAAATTGCTATGAAATGTTTTTATAAATATTCCACGAGTGTCTTTATTTTTGCTTTACTATGTTTCTGCTGGCAACTCTGTTTAGCTGGCTGTCTGGGTTGCAAGGCAAAAGCTGAAGGAGGAAAATATCACTGCAGTGACACAGCTGAAGGAAAGCTGAAACAGAAAATTGGATTTATTCTTCATACTTACCTGTAAAATCCATTTCTTTGAGTACATCACGGGACACAGAGCAGCCATGTACATTACTACCTGGGTTATGCGCCACCTATAGGTGAGTGGACACTGGTAGAATAACCAAAAACAGGAAGTGATCCCCTATAAAACCCCTCACATACAGGAAGTAATCCAGTTTTGTAGCAAGCAATGAACTCCCAAAAAGAGAGGGGGAGGGGCCTCTGTGTCCTGTGATGTACTCAAAGAAATGGATTTTACAGGTAAATATGAAGAAAAAATCAAATTTTCTTTCTCGCACATCACGGGACACAGAGCAGCCATATATATTACTACCTGGGATGTCCCAGAGCAATAGCTTTGAGGGGAGGGAGACACACTGTATAAAAGCAGCTTTAGATGTATACAGCAGCCCGCAAGACACTACGGCCAAAAGCCGAGTCCTCTGCTGCCTTAACATCCACCTGATAAAATCTTGTGAACATATGTACCGAAGACCAAGTAGCGGCCTTGCATATCTGCGCCACTGACGCCTTGTGGCGAAAAGTCCAGGAGGTTCCAACACCCCTGGTAGAATGAGCTCCAACCTCAAAGGGAGGAGCTTTTCCTTTCAGGCCATAGGCCTGAGTGATTAATTGGTGAATCCAAAGTGAAATAGATGCCTTAAAAGCTGCCTGACCCCTCTTGGGGCCTTCCGGCAAAACAAAAAATGCATCAGAACTTCTGATGCTTGCCGACCTTTCCAGGTAGACTCTGACCGCCCACACCACATCCAAAAGATGCAACTGCTTCTCTTCTGGCAAGCCAGGCTGAGAGAAAAAAGAAGGTAGAACAATGTCCTGATTTAAATGAAATTCAGAAACTACCTTAGGCAAAAAGGATGGAACAGGATGTAGCACTACTTTATCATGGTGCAAAATCAAATACGGCTCCTTACAGGAAAGGGCCGCCAATTCGGAAACTCTTCTAGCTGAGGTAATTGCAAAAAGAACAGCCAACTTCCATGTCAAAAGAACAAAATTTCATTGATTGGTTTCAAAAGGCTGCTCTTGTAGCACCGACAAAACCAAATTTAAATCCCAAGGGCAAAGAGGTGATTTAACAGGAGACAATAAGTGAGTAACTCCCTGAAGAAAAATCCGGACCGGGGAATGTGAAGCCAAAGGCTTCTGGAAGTACACTGATAAGGCTGAAACATGTCCTTTAATTGTTGTCAAGGCTAATCTTTTATCTAAGCCTGACTGAAGAAAAAGAGAAAATTCTCTCCACCAAATATCTGCAAAGATGCCAAATTCTGGCATCACACCACGCAATGTAAGCCTTCCAAACCCTGTGATAAACCTTCCTGGTGACCGCCTTCCTGGCATTCACCAATGTAGTTACCACTGGTCCTGAGATACAATGATCTCCTAGCACCCTGGCTTCAAAAGCCACGCCATCAAATTCAGCAAGCGTAAATTCGGGTGGAATATAGGCCCCTGTGACAGTAGATCGAGCCTGAGCAGAAGTGTCCAAGGCTTGTCTACTGCTAATCTCACTACCTCCGGATACCAAGCCCTCCTGGTCCAGGCCGGAGCTACCAGAATGACTGTTGTCATCTCTTCTCAGATCCTGCGCAAGAGATGTGACAGAAGAGGAATCGGGGGAATGCATAAATCAAAGACTACTAAATCCAGGGAACTACCAGAGCATCTATACCGATCGCAAGTGGGTCTCTTACTCTGGATACAAACTGCTGAATCTTGCAGATGAACCTGGATGCCAGCAGGTCTACATCCGGTGTACCCCACCACTGGCAAATCTGCATAAACACCTGTGGGTGCAGAGACCATTCTCCTGGATGTATCTGTTGGCGGATGAGATCCGCTTTTCAGTTTTCTACCCCCGGAATGTGGACAACAGACAGCACTGGCATATGCCTTTCTGCCCATAATAACACATGACTGACCTCCATGTGGGCCAGGTGACTCTTGGTGCCACCCCGATAGTTGACATAGACCACAGCCGTGGCATTGTCAATTTGCACCCTTACCGGGTGACCCTGTAACTTTGACGTCCAATAATTCAGCGCAAGGCGTATTGCCCGCAGCTCTAGTAGATTGATGGGCAATCCCTGTTCCTTCAGAGTCCATTTCTCCTGGACTGTGGAACTTTCTATGACTGCGCCCCAGCCGGAAAGACTGCCATCTGTGATCACTCCCTTCCACGACAGTGGAAGAAAAGATCTTCCTTGTACCAGATTCGGGTCTACTAACCACCAGACGAGACTTCCTCGAGCCTTGGGGGTTATGATCATGCAGACAGAATGTTCTGCTGCAATGCCCTGGAATGGAACTGGGCATACAGAATTGCCTCGAATGAGGAAACCATCCTTCCCAGAAGACTCCTACAGAGTCGGACAGACAGGAGTCTCTTTCGGCTTACCTGCCAAACCTGATCCTTTAGGGCCTTGACCCTTCATGTTTCTTATCAAAACTTGCAGTGATTGATCTCTGAGCAGGAGATTTTCTAAGTAGCCTGCAATCAAGATCCCTCGAGATCTTAGAATACTCAGTACGGGTGCCAGGATCTTTGTGAAGACCCGGGGTGCGGTTGCGAGCCCAAAGGGCAGAGCCACAAACTGAAAATGTTGTTCCTCTTTGACAAAGCGCAAAAGCATTTGATGAGGTTGAAATACTGGCACATGCAGGTATGCATCCCTGATGTCTATGGATGCCAGAAAATCTCCTTCTTGGAGAGAGGTCATGACAGAGCGAACTGATTCCATTCGAAAGGGCCGCACTGAGAGATAATAGTTTAGTGTTCTTAGATCCAGAATTGGTCTTATGTCGCCATTTGGCTTTGGAACCGTGAACAGATTCAAATAAAACCCTGCTCCCCTTTCGGGAACTGGGACCTCCATGATCACCCTCTGCTGCCTTAAATGGTCTAGTGCTTGGAGTAATAAGCCCTTTCTTGAAAGGTCCATGGGAACGCTGGACCTCACAAATCTTTGAGGAGGGTAACAGTGTAATTCCAGTCTGTACCCCTGAGACACTGTGGAGATGACCCACCTGTCCTGAATTAGTGTTTCCCACAATCCCGCAAACTGTGGTAACCTTCCCCCCACCCGCAGGAGAGGGGGCGTCCCTTCACAAGGAAGGTTTGGTGCCAGCATTAGCTGATTTTTAGACCCGTGGCCTCTTTTGGCTCTGGCCTTGCTGTTTATCTTTGGCAGCAGCTCCCTGGTGCTGTCGGAGCTGCCTAGGGCCTGAAAACCTGATGAATTAGTGTTTGGCACCTTAAAAAAGTCCTTTTAACCACTTCCCGCCCGGCCAAAAGCAGAATGACGTCCGGGAAGTGGTTCTGTTATCCTGACTGGGCGTCATATGACATCCAGCAGGATAACATGCCGGTGCGCGCCTGTGGGGGCATGCAGCGTGGCGATCCTGTGTGCAGCGTGTCAGTCTGACACCCCGCATCTCCGATCGTGATAAGAAGCCTCTGTCAGAGGCTTCTTACCACGTGATCAGCTGTGCCAAATCATAGCTGATCACAGCGTGAACCAGGAAGTGCCGGTAAACGGCATTCCTTAGTTTGCACTAACAGGGAGAGCCGATCAGAGGCTCTCCCTGTCAGAGTGGGTGGTCTTTGCTGATAATCAGCACATTGATTATCAGCACAGCCCCCTCAGATGTGCGAAAAACACTACCAATCAGTTCCCAGCATTGCCCCAATAAAAAACCCTTTAAGTGCCCACCACAGTGCCAATCTGAGCCCACCACAGTGCCAATCTGAGCCCACCACAGTGCCAATCAGTGCCCACCACAGTGCCAATCAGTGCCCAGCAGTAACACCTGTCAGTAACACATCAGTACTTCATCAGTGCTGCCCATCAGTGCCACCTGTCAATGTCAATCAGTGCCACCTGTCAGTGCCCATCACATCCACCTGTCAGTGCCCATCACACCCGCCTGTCAGTGCCCATCAGTGCTGCCTGTCAGTGCCTATCAGTGCCGCCTATCAGTGCTGCATATCAGTGCCGCCTATCAGTGCCCATCAATGCCACCTTATCAGTGCCAACTCATCAGTGCCCATCAGTGCCACCTCATCAGTGCTGTCTCATCAGTGCCCATTGTGCCGCCTCATTAGTGCCCGTCAGTGAAGGGGAAAACACAATTTTATGACAACAACTAAGAAAATAAGAAAAACTTTTTTTTTTCAAAAATGTTGGTCTTTTTTAGTTTGTTTATCAAAAAATAAAAACTCCAGAGGTGATCAAATACCCCAAAAAGAAAGCTCTATTTGTGGTAAGAAAATGATAAAAATTTTGTTTGGGTGCAGTGTTACATGACCGCG